>NC_057886.1:13598443-13906852 GCF_019740435.1 Gambusia affinis
AACTCTACTGGGGTCTCTTTGGGGAAGTGGTAAGTGATTCCTCTCTGTGTCAGGACTCTTGAGATGCATGCTCCCTCCCTTCCTGAGCTTTCAGTCAGGGTTAGGCACACGATGGATGTGATTGGGGAAGTACAGTAGTGTGTCCCCAGGGTCACAGGTCATTTCCCCCTGCCATGGGTTAACTAGGGCCAGATTAAGAGAAATGTCTTAAACTCACAATGACAAGAGAGGAGTTCAACCTTGTTTGATAGCCAAATTAATCAATGAGATTTGGAAAATGCTGTCCTTTATATTAGACCTTTGTAGTGCTGGACAAAATAAATTATACCTTTTTAGTCCACATCTAATATCCCTTCTTGTTCATTTGAATTCTGTTTTTGCTGCACTGAACCTTCTTCTACCAATAAAACTGTGCATAATGCCATCCATTACAATATTTTAGTCAGTCGTAACATGCTCAGACTTGGGAATACCCCTGGGATAAGGTATTTATGTTGATGGAAAGTGAGGGTGTATGAGGTTTATGATTCTGTGAAATACCCGTCTTTTCTTTCAATCCATCTAATGCAAAATGGCTGTTTACAGAAAACACTCACTGATGAAGGGATAATCTGTGAAAATATGTATTTCTTTGGCTCAGGCATTGTGCCTCAAAGAGTTCTGTTGATTTTCTGAAGAAATACCTTTTAAACCTGTGGGTAAAAGTGACTTTAAAAAGTTTTAAAAGTTAGACAAAATGCAGGGATGTTGTGCTGGTTCTTCAGCTTTAGTGCTTCTTTCTTTTTTTCTCTCCTCTATCTAATGTGAAAGTCAGCTCTGAAAACCTACCATCCCCACTCCAGAAACCAATTTTTTCCCAATGAGACATGCATTGTCGGGACACCTGTGGGCTGCCATTTCCATTGACGGGGGTTGGGGTTTGAGGGATGGGGGCGTGGCAGCAGTACGGGCTTTTAATCAAGACGCGTTGACTAATCACCCAAGGATTAGACTCTTAGACAAGGCCTCTTTCATTCTGATACTTCGCACAGTGTAAAAACTCATGGATACGATAGGGGGAGTGGGGTTGTGGATTTTTTAGGGGGATGAAGGAGTGCAGATGGCATACTGTGCCAGGGTTTGCTTTGTTTGATCCTGCCTGAGCCCACATCACCCATATGTCTTGAGGCTGAGTCCGTTTCTTTAGCTAGAAGACAGCTCTGCATATTTCTCACAGCAGTCACATATGACGGTGCAATCACTGATGATTATTACCCAACTATAGTCATAAGAAATCTAGAACAGGGTTTTGTTTTTGAGCAACGAAAGCCTTCGTGCCATCACTTGTGCTCTTGTGCATCTGTGTGCTGGCACCCTCTGACAAAGATTGAGTTTAGCATCCCATGAATTGTTTGTTTAAGTGTTTTTGCGAGTGGGCTGTGGACCTGTATATTGTTGCATGTAAATGAAGCAAGGAGACACTGCTGGGCTCTGTGGCAAAATTCAGACCTGATGTTGCCCAGGCCCCTCTGGTGTGTATTTTAGTGTCTGATGAGGTCATTCATAATATGCAGTACACACACTTGGCCATGAGCAGCAGAGCACAGGCAGAAGCAAGTTGCAGGCCCAGATGTAACGCTGAAAGAGAGAAGTAAACTTCACATTGCTCAATACCAGGTGTTGGGTGATTGGTGCAAAATTTGCAAGGCAAAGTAGTAATTGATCACTTTTTATCGGCCTACCCAGGGAGAGTTTTTAGCTGCCAATATGAGGAGGAAAATGCAAATAAGATATTTACTTTCAGTAGTATGTCAATTTTCCCTTGAACAATGTTTAACTAACCATTGTATGGCAGAAGTTAGATCAAATTTGATTAGTTGAAATGTTTCAGATTTTTGTACAACTTTGAGCCTCAAAAAGAGGCATTAATATGGGTTTCAAATAATACAATATTAGGCTTGTGACTAAACAGATGAAGGCCAAGGTCAACGTCTTTTGATAAAAGACAAATATCCTGCAAAGTTATTTGGTTATGAGACTGATGAGACTAAGTTATTGATTTAGAAGTATGTAATTATGCAGCTTATAATCACCATTCCGCAAGTCGGTCTTGATACATTCAGTCAGTTTCCCATGTTATCCCATGTATAATCACCTAAGAGTTTTTTATTTGCACACTGAGCCTCAAAAGCTTGTCAGTTTCAGATTTCACACTCCTATCAGACTTACCTGCTACACACTTAACCATCTCTGAATAGAGCATGTAGAAAGAGCAAGCAGAGGCCCAAGACAACTCTTGTAACATGACAAAAGGACAAATTAGGGCAAACATTACCAGGATTTGTGTCATTTTCAAAAGCTTCTGTAGTGGTAGCACGTTCCTGAGGTCTTCTTTTGTTCATTTGATTAACCATGACTGAAGGGTGTGTTTGAACTGGGTCTCTTTAAACCGGTAGGCTGTCAGGAGATTTCGCATGGTGTCCAATTTGTCACAGTGGAACCTCTTTGTTACTCTGTGTTACTGGGTGGCAGGTGAGTAGGGAGTACATTCACACATTGTCAATTATGTTTACTTATAGTTTTAACTGTGTGCACTCTCAAGTATCTTTGGCTCAAGCAAACATTGGATTTAGAAATGTACAAAAAGAAGGAATTACACTTTTTTGTTCAGGTCCTATAATTATAATCTGCTATTTGAGACTATTGGAAATCTTATTTCCTTAGCTGAGTTACTCCAGCTATTGAGAATAGATTACATTTCTTTATACAGTCAGCAATAATGACGCTTCTTGTTTGTCACTCCACGGCAGCAGCCTGGTAGTAACCACCAACCTTGCTTTGGAGATGGTGCGTTGTTTTACTCATCCTATGTGGAAATAATAACAAAGGAAATAAAATTAAATATCACTAAAGCATTTGTGGTCAGAGAGATAGAAAGGTGAGACACAATTTACAGAGAATGGGAGGTGCAAGAAAGAAGCTTGGCTGCAGATCCTGATTAAGTATCTGTGTCTGTTTATATATGCGTGTGCGTGTGTGTGTGTGTGTGCTAAGAGGCTGTAGTTATAAAGCACAGTGCTGGGAACTAAGTGTTTGGCCCTCCAGGTGTGTGTGCCGGTGGTTGTCAGGGCTTGTGAGGCCTGCTGCGGAGGCGACTACGTGACAGCCATAATGATAGGTTTTAACTGGTGAAGGCATGAGTGTGTGTGTGTGTGTGTCGCTGAGGGCAAGTGTATACTTGGCTTTAGCTGACAAAGACATTCACACACATTTACACACAACAGAGCGAAGACGGTCAACAATGGGCTGCATATCGTTCTCACATCCCACACAGCACAAGCAATAAGAAGCCCAATATCAAGACGAGTGAGTACTTGCTAAGTTCTACAAGTCGGGGTCAGCCAACCAGTTCTGTAGAAAATAAAAATGCTCAGCTAAGTTGACAAAAGGGTCAAATGGAGGTTAAACTATAATTTGCCAGAAAGAGCATCGGCTGCCTCCTGTCAGTCGCCTTCCTCGTCTTTCAACAAGATAATCTGCATCTTCAAGCTCTTCTGGGAGCATTTGAACCAAAGTGAAACAACTCAATCATTCAGAAGGTTATTGGGTTTTCTTTTAAATAATGAGGTTGACTCAATCATAGCGATGTGCAACAAGTTATAAAGAGGCCCTCTGATCTCAAAAACCTGGATAACACAATTGTTAAGAGCAACAGAGTTGTTTGTTGCTCTTTTGAGATCATCACAAATTAAATTTTTTTAATGTCCATTAAATGTTATACCCAGAAGTAACTTTGCTATCTATTTTATTTTTTATTTTTTACTTACCATTTTTAAAATGATTGTATATTTTAATTAGATTTGTATCTCCTCTGGTATAAATTTGATTCGCAATCTGAATTTGAAATAAAATATATGGAGCTTAATATTTCAAGTCTTTGTTTTATTTTCTTCAATGTTGAAGAAAAAAAAAAAACTACAAAAATTGAAAATATGCAAAAAGAAAATGATTACTTGCTATCCAGAATCCAAACTAAAATACTTCAATAATTTACATTTGCTTTCTAAATTTAAAGACTATGTCTATTAGTCTATTTATCAATGCTAAACAAAGTTTTATACCCATATTTAGATATTCTTAATGAATTACTGCACTAAATAAGTTTGTTAAATAAAAAATGCTGAAATATTATCTACAATGCAAATATTTTCTTCTTTTTATAGATATAATTTATTGGAGTTACATAACTGCATTTTCTATGGAAGGCTATGAACATGTGTTTCAAATTGTCAAAGACAAGGGAAAAAGTTTGAAATAGTTGTCTATGAATAATAGTCTATTTAGATAGCTTATGTATTGTACTTTAGGAGCTAAACCTCAATGGATGCAACAATGTACCTGAACAATTTCTGCTCTATCATCACTTCAGTCAGCATCTCAGACAGAAACTTAAAATCGGATCTGTTCATTTCTAAATTGGCCTTGTGGAGGGGGTTTTGTCAGAAGCTGTAACTGGAGCTCATTAAAGGGAATATTTAGTTTTCTTCTGGTAATCATGTATGATAGTAATATTCCTGCCTGACAAAGATGCTCACTGTTGTGGCTTGAGACAAGGCCTTGGGTCTCGGGGAAGCAGATCCGACTGTGGCTCTTCGTCCTCCACACAAGAAAGCTCGGAGGAGAACCACTTTTTGTTTTTTACCGGCAAATTCAGCCATTGTCTCACCGCCCTTGCCGCATCCGTTTTATCCCCGTTTTGAATTTGTCTGTTCTGTGATGCCACAAAATGCTAAAAGGCGCATACATGGAAAAAAAAAAGAGCAAGAGGAAGAGAGACAACAGGCAAACTATTGTCTTGCCTTACACAGAACATCCCTAGAACTGCTTATGTCTGCATGTCTGATCCTAAATTTGATTAAAGGCAGTTGAACTGGAAGTGCTTAATGTCAAGTTGAGTCCTTGTCACGTACTTTCTAAAAGTGAGATGCATTAAGATAATGACACATACAAAAAATGATTTTCAGACAATCCTTTTAAAAATGGCAACATTCCACAATTTGCGCCAAGGGGGAAATTAATAAAAATCCTAGCCGTTGACAGAGAAACAGTGGGAAACCAGTTATTTGGTTTGGAGGCTTTTGTCCACAAAGATCAGGAATTATTTTCAGGTTTTTGTGAGATTATTTTCATAATAGACTTTCTATTTGAATATGATTCCACTGGGCTGAGATCAAAGACATCAAGAGGATATTTCCTGCTGTCTTGGTGCTTATGGCTCGTTCAAAGAAATCCAACTGTTGACGGCAGCTGTTCTTCTCAGAAGCTCTGACTTTGTCTTACAGAAGCTGCTGCTTAGTTAGTCCCACAGCAGTACTTGGATATACACCACACCCCCTATGAACAGTGTTTAAAAAAAAGCTTCACAGAGAAGATACCAGAGCTTCTTTCTTTCATTCTTGACTTGTTTCTTCTCATTGCATTTCTTTTCCCACCCACCAGACAGCAGTTCTTAGCGGCAGTATCGGTGGATATATTTGTGATTTACTTTTCTCTCTCTCTCTTCTTGGCAGAAGAACAATGCTTTAGTTTAGACAGTGCATTCCTGATTGTTGAGACACTGTGGTATGGAGAGGGATTAGTGAGAGCTTTGGCTTTCTGATTCCTCTGCCTTGGCTCATGAGCAACACCTGGATGTATCCATGACAACGGACATTACAATGAACTGTAACTTGCTACCAACCGGTTCGACAGAGAGTCCTTTGACCAGCTTCTGCAAGCAGGGTCATTTAAAGCTATATATATATATATATATATATATATATATATATATATATATATATATATATATATATATATATATATATATATATATATATATATATACACACACATATATATATATATATACATATATATATATATATACATATATATATATACATATATATATATATATACATATATATATATATATATACATATACATATATATATACATATACATATATATATATATATATATATATATAACAGCTATGCTATTGTGACAGCATGTATGAGAGATCTGTGAAAAAAATGAAGCTCTTCCACCTTCTCCTTGAGCTATATTGCAAAAATTCATCGCTTCCGATCAAAAACAACCAATCAGAGCTGTGAGAAAGGTCTTAGTACTGTCAATCATGCTCGTTTATGCACTGCTCAGTGTACTAATACAGGAAAAACAGTTCACCATTGTAGGAAAATTGTTTATCCACTGTCATCGGTGGCCATGCATACTAGCCTGAGCATTCATGACAGGAAGGAGCTATAGCATAGCAGAGAGCAGGGGGAGATTGTGAGTAGCCAATATGCAAGCACGATTGACAGCACCAAAACCTCATCCTTTCTCTGATTGCTTGTTTCTGAACAAGCTCTGGGAGAAGGCACAGGAGATTAATTTTTCATAGAATATCTGTCTTATGCTATACCGTTATGTCAAAGGGATAGTTTTAAAAATTGTGTAAGAAACATTTTTTAAATAAAAATTACATACTGTAGCTTTAAAAGAATCGTAGATGAAAACTTTTGTTTGAGAGGCGGTTTTATTCATTTGTACTCTTAAAATGTGTCTTTCCTTCCACCCTAAACAAGAATAGTTTTATTGGGTGGAAATGTTGGTTTAACATTTTTTGAGCAAGAGCCATTCCTGTTGTATCAAAACCGATAACCTGTGTTTGGCGAACCCACATGGGATCTGAGTGAGATTGCGGGATAGCCAAAACTGAGGCATGATTGTTCACTAACATGTAGACTGCTGAGAGTCTCACAGTTTGATGCTCTTCAATCTTATCAACAGGAGCCCATAAGGCCCATATCACGAATTCAGAAGATCACTTCCTCTGACATCACTGCCTGCAGAGTCTGTGCCTGTTCTCAGGAATCTGCTGGTTCTTCTTGCAAACATTCATTCATCAACCTTGATGATCTTAGGTTTCAATATTTCAATTTTACTAATATGTTTCTTCTGGATAGAATAATGGTTTTGGAGTGCCTCAGCCTAAGTTCAGGTTTGAATTGGGATTGGGGGAGCCAAAGAATAAGGTCACACATAGCAAGGAGGCTTTCCAACCTCAAAAACTCTGAGTTTTTCACCAAAGAGAGGAAACAATAGAATACTTCGATTAACAGAAATAAACAAAATGTGAGTTTCATAATTGTAATTGTGCATTACTTATCATTGAACACACAGTAAATGTCTTCTAAATTAAATAAAAAATAAAATCATACAACTTTAGAAGGACTTACCGTACTTAACTGGCATATGCTGTTTTTGATAAGATACTAATTCAGATTAGCATTACCATTAGCTGTGTGATACATTGTGAACAACAGTACCTTTCACTCGCTTACATTAAGGTGGTGTAATTTGCTGACCAAACTGCTGACTAGACGGAACCTCATAAGATTTATAACTTTAAGTATAGTTGCCTGTCCACCACTGTAACAACTTCTATGGTGTTCTCTATGACTCAGGTCTGGTCTGACTTTACAGCAGCAGTCTGTTTAAATTCTAAATGCTGCGTTGTGTGCTGAAATATGGCTTTTCACGTTAATTCTGCACAAAAAGAATTTAGCTTGTGTTTAAATTAAAGCAGTATTTGTTTGGTACGCATGGTTACAAAGCAAGTAGCCTATGCTAAACAGTTTTGATATGTATTGATGTGCTTCCTCACTTCTATTGTTTACTAATTCCATATTATAGGTGGTTACAATTTAAAATAGCTGATGTGCTAAAGAATAATAAATGATAGGATATTCTTGTATTAAGAGCTACACAGAGGAATATAGCGAATGAGTACAAAGTTACCTTTTATAACAAGTTTTTCCATTTGCTTTAGATTTTCTACTATGTGTCAGATGGTAAGGAATGTATTTTGCACATTTGACTACCCTTTTGTTCATGTAGAAGGTATGTTTTGAGGACAGAATATGCCGAATGGGAAAAACCCATCAGCTTTATGCCTGTCTGAGTCACTCAACGTTTCCATCTTGCTCACTGTTCATTCACCAGGTATTTATTGTGAAATAATGATTTCCACTGATGCCTGCATTGAAAACGTTCACAGGTGTTGCGACCTAATTCATTTTTCATGAGTAGAGGCATTCCAGGGAAAATTATTGGTTCATTGAGTTTCTCAGTTCTTAATAAAAACAATTATTGAAAGTCTAATCCAGTGGAACTCCGGATACAAAATTAATTTGTTTCAATAGGCAGTTTACTCCATGATAGCCTGGAAACCTGTTTGGTGTGTATCACGCCTCACATCCAATGTTAACTACAACACAAGCAGAAGGGGGGGGGGAATCTGAAGAAGCAACATGTAGAGAATCATACAATCAAGTATATGATTCTGTACATAGCTGAGGAAAATTCATAATTGGGGAAGTCATGTGCTGTTTGCTTTTGAAAAAATTCAGATTCTGATGCATTCGTACTGCTGCTTTGGAACTGCTAACCAGTAGAGCCTGAAATAGAATTGTATCTAGATTTTTCAGCTTCCAACACTGCATTTTCTTTTGAATAGTTTCGATATGTTCAATGTAAAACATCCAGGACTAAGCACATTTTCTACAAATAACTGGAATTATGTTTTATAGAAAAATCCACAAATAGGTAAATTTGCAAATACTGAGCTGTGAATAGGTAGGGGTTCATACATAAAGGCCAAGTTGTGTAAAATATGCCCTGCGACAGACTGGAGACCTGACCAGGGTGAACCCCGCCTCTCACCCGGAACGTAGCTGGAGCTAGGCACCAGCACCTCTCCCAACCCCATTAGGGACAAGGGGGAACAGAAAATGGATGGATGGATGGATGGATGGAAGTTGTGTAAAATAAAGCATTTGTCACTGTGTAGAAATGATTTTAATTTGTGTCAATAGTTTGTATCAAGAAACTTTAATTGATAGTCACAACTCATCTTCTTTTGTTTTTTAATTTATTTGTCTCTAAACCTTTTGTTTTGGGTTTAATATTAATGAATGAAGATTGTTAAGCAGGACTAGTTTAAGAGGAGGGAAACATATCTGTGTTAAAATTAAAACCCAGATTGTCATTCCGAAGGTGACAGCAGGTAGGTTGGGTTTCTTCTAAATTTAGCACTTAATTTGCAAAACCTCAAAGGTAAATGAACTGTTTTTCCTGATAGCCGACATATCAGACTGACATGTTTACAATTGGAAGAGTGGGATGAATGGAATTTAGTGAAACTGGACATTTTACCTCATCACAAGTTCACAGGTGGCTTTTTTGGCATAGACTGTTCATTTACACGGTCAGGCACTAACACCTGTTTGATAGCAATCAAACAGCAACCAGAGGGACATGTGATTCCATTGGCTGTTGTTGTTTATAGTGTCAAATTAGATCCTGCTTCCTTGTTTGTAGCACTTGCAGAACGTTTGGCCGTTTTGCTTATGTGTTTTTGTTATGTGACTCTCCTGGATAAATGAGAAAATCATCTGTATTCTACAAGTTTGAATTTCTGAGCCCTATTTCTCCTTCAGTCTAATTGATGTTTCATGCTGACGAGGAAGTATTTTTGGGACAGCTCGTCCCAGTGTATGCATTGAGGTGTTTGCTATGGAAATAAACAAAATTCCCCTGTCCATGATGAAGTGTAGCAGGCATTAACTGTGGCCCTATGAAGGGCAGTTTGCAGCGTGGGAAGTTTGGTGAGCTTCCTGACCCCACGTACCATCACAGCACATTGCCCTTCATCACGTGATAAAGGAATGCTCCTCATCTTTTGTTTTAACATCCACTGCACTCTCGGAGTTGAGAGCAGTTTTGCATACTATAGAGTGATCACTAGCTTGGCATCGTGCCTCCCCATTCTCCTCTTGAATTATTCTCAAACAGGATTTGTGGGAAGCTCTCTCCTGCATCTTTTAAATCACTTCAAGCGCTACTGAAGGCTTTTTTTTTTTTTTTACTCAAAGCAGGCACCAATCTCATGCCATCATTTGAACCTGCTCAGATCCAGAGAATCAACCCTTCTTTTTTTCTGTGCTTTTTTTTTTTGAGCAGGGGAAAACAAAAGGCTGGCGCAGTGAAGCGCATCTCGGCTTGTGAGCTGAATAGAGGGGCCCCTTTCATGGCTGTTTATGAGCTCCCCTCTTCAAAAACACACATACAAATCACATCCAGTTCTCCCAGTAGCTCCCTCTGAAACAAGGATGATTGCACCAAGGGAAGGGGAATGGTCAAAAATTTGATGGTGCCTCTCTTTGCTTCTCTGTCCCAGTTAGTATATATATGCATTAGCCAAACTGTTTTAATATATCTCTGTGTGATCATATTAAAATTTTCTTGTAGAAAAACAAGCTTGACCTTTTGCCTTGTATAAGAAATTAAATTTGACTGATTTAAGAAGGTAAAATATTATTTTAATAATGACAGAAACAGTTTGCAGGTGGATGACTTAATTAGCTAACATATGAAGATGGGTTCCTAAGTCTGCAAATAATAATCATTAACAGTGAATTATTTGAATTTTAGTTCTTGATTCCGATCTCTAATCAATTTCGATCACTATTTCTTAAACAAATTCCCTTTGATATCACAGTAACTCAGTGGACTCCTAACCATGTAAACAGTTTCTGAGAATTATGGAAATCTGGCCTTTTGCCATTTGTTCCTTCAATTTCATAGCCACACATTTCCTTTCTATGTCTGTTTTGTGTTTGTAAGCAAATCACTTCTTACATGTTTGAACTGTGACATATTAGTTAATTTCCTATGCAGATAAATATATTTTTGACCAATATATGATTATAACATTTACTAAATCTAACATAACTAAATTTGTTTATTTTCTCAAGACTTTTTCTGTTTGTGTTTGATTCTTGTTGCTGGTTATGATTTACGAGCATTACATTTTTGGAAGACAGATCTGGGCCCTAGTTTTAATGGCCTGGAAGTATCTCTTTAGATTTTTGGTGATTAATAAGTTACAACAACCTCTTCTGTGATGCTACCTTATCTCATAATCCTTCCTGCTCCAGATATAACGAAGTGAAGGTGCATAGTCAAACTTGATAATGTGACTGTGAAAAAAACAAAAAAAACGGTAGATACTTGCCTTTCTCTGTTGATTGTCAGAGACGGCCACAGGGCTGACCTTCTATTGACAAATGAAAAGTCACCTAAACTTGAAGGAGCGCTCCCCTCAACTGCTTTTTTTCCGTTCTGTGTCACATCTTGTTGAACGGGTACAAGGTTTGACAGACAGGAGGAATGCAAGCTGAGAGATTGGTTTTGTAATGCTGGCCCATTCTTTGGGTGTTCTTAAGCAAACAGAGCGGTGCTACGTCCTGTTTTTTGCGGGTTTCTCACGTCACTGTTCAAACGCTCAAACAGGCCAGTACCCGAGTGTACATTTGGGAGAGCAAACACCGCTCTAATACTTCACCAATCTGACCTTCTACTAACTTGATACACACAAATAGACAAACATGCACACACCTTTACACGGCTCTGTCCAAGAGGGTGGGAAAATTGTCGACTTTTATCTAGAATTAACAGTGCCGATACAATTAATGCACATAGTATTTTTTTTTTGCTTTATTGACACAAGTTCTGAACCAGCGTTAACAGCCCAAAACTATTCAGCATGGAATTTTTTAATTCACCTTAATGAATGTGTTTTTATTGTCTTCATGTGTGGCAAAAGCAATGTTTTCTGAGCGAACCGCAGCTCTTATAAACATTAAGGGTGGGTGCTGCATGTCATTTTTAAGTAACACATGAGTGCAGTGTTTTGGCTCCAAACTTTATTAAAAGTGGTGCCCTTGTGTGCATGGGTCAAATGCTTGGAAAAGCTGGTGGGAAATTTGTGGGAAAACTTGAATGCATTTACAATGATGGATTCTCAAGTGCTCCCCTTATTCTTCCAAACTGCAATGAAATTTTGTAGAGGCTCTTTTTATTAAATGGCACAGAAAATGTTAAGGAAACATGCAGCTCTCCCGGGCTGCATGCAGAATGCTGCACTTTTCAGGTTTATTTGGTTTATGGAAAAAGTTAGGTGTGCATGCGTCTGGGCTTGAACAATACTGTCAAACTGTGAGCATGTTTTTTTCTTCTTCTTCTTCTTCTTTTATGCAAACATAAAAGAACACACACACACACAAAAAAACCATCTACTGCTTTTATAGACCCTGCTGTAATCCTGTCTTTACTGTCCCTTTTTTCCTCTTTTCCGCCCCGATATACAAGGCATTCCTTTGTGGTTGTGTAACATGATTTGGGGCAAACAGTTAGAGAAACCGAGATGGGAGCGAAAGCAAAGAGATCGAGGGGGTAAACACCCTGTCATGCTGGGCTTGGTGCACGGCGGTGCGCTCGTATTTTTGAGCCCGGTTTCAGCAGCAATGGGTAGCTGGCTTATCATCAGCCTGCTCAGCTTTTTTTACTGTCACGCGTGGCCTGCCTTAATCTCTCCCGTGTACTGTAAACTGCACCTAATAACCCTCCGCGCGATTAAAGCAAACATCTTAATAACAGCCTGCCTCATTATCAGCTTGCATTGGGAAAAACGAGTGGTTAAGCCTGAGCTTTTCAATGTGGGCTCATAGGGAGGCCAGAAAACGAGATAACCTGCTTACTTAGTGCCTCCCATTGAGAAAAAAAAATAAAAATACCACTGTGATTTATTTTCTTTTTCAGAATGTGGAAAATTATTTGCATTGAATCTTCTTGTTAGAAGTAAGTTGTTCGAGGTTATAGAGAAGCTTAGCACAAAAGCTAGAGAGAGTTGCAGAACTGAAAGTAACATGTCGCTCTAGAGGGTGCTGTTTACTGAGAAAACAGCTTATCACTCCTGCAGGTCTCCGTCAAACGTCTGTTCTCTTTTACTTTATAAAACCAATATATTAAACATCTGAACATTTAACGGATCCTGAATAAAGCAAAGGCTACTATTAAAGTTTACTCAGTTATATCTTAAATCTAAGCAAAACAAGTAAAAATAAATATCAGTCCCAGCGAGATTTAATCAAGAAAAGAAGCTCCACTCTGCCCATGAGTGTGTGGAGTTGTGTTGTGCATTTTTGACACATCATTAGCCGTTGTAAGCCCACTATTTCCTGCTCGTGTGTGTGTTTGTGCGTGTCCCAAGTCGCACACATGCACAAAGATGTTTACACAAGTTTCACACAGCCAGCAAGAGCAGATGATGAGCTGTCATTCAGACCTATGCTGGCACAATGTTCACAGAGAAGAATGCATCTGTGGGGATGGCTACACCTGTGCCGTCTGTGATCTCCTGCGGCGGATTGCAGGGTGTAATCCCTAACATCACTTGTGTTTATGCTTGTGTTTTAGTTACAGGTCTGACTCCCACTTGCTTTTGAGCTCATCTGGGACCTTTGTTACAATTAGTCATTACCTTGATTCCAGGAGCATTCTCCTCATCCTCCTGCTGTACATGCTTACAGTAGTCATATCCTTTGAACCTTCAGACACTTTTGTTTTCCAATTGCACCCCCATATATAAATAATTTCTTCGGGGGTTTTGAGGAGATCTCATCTGCTTGGGACACCTTCAGAATGTCAAGGCTTTCCACCTTTGGTCAAAGAAATTCAGGTTTTTCTTTCAACATTAACTTTTTTCTTGCCCTGTACTATAAAGATCGGATTTGTGAAGATCCAAAGTACATGTTGCCAAATTGACAGATTCTGAAGTTGTGGATCCTCTGCTCTCCTTGCTCAGCTGAACACTGCCATGTGTAATGTTCAGGGCCTTGGTTATTGTTTTAGAAACTAACTCTGATTTAAACTTTTCCACATCAAAATATGAACATTTACAGAAGCATGAATACTAAGGCATTGTAACATTTGAGAATAAACTTAACTCAGATGGTCAAGCTGGTCATCTTCCAAATGTTTTCGTTTTGTAAAACAAAATTAACTTCTAAATATAGAACACAGTAAACAACTTTTCTCATGCCCTGGCTTTCCACAACAGGATCATTTATAGGAGCCTTTATTTTTGAACTGTTTCCTTATGTACTGACTATTTGAGGAGGCCTGTTTTTTTCTTGCTTTGTATGGTTCTTATTTCGTCATTAGTGACGGTAGCACCACCGTTGAGGTCATAAACAGGGAGGAGAAACTTTCAATGCCAGATTGAACTCACTTTTTATTTTAGTAAATATTCTAAATATAGAGTTCAGCCACTGCCAGAAGTTTGTTCCAAAGTTACTGAATGACAGACCTTTCGAGAAATTACTCTTCACAAGTTCACATCTGCTATTATTATCATAATCCCACTTTCCCTCCTTATTTTTCTTCCTTTCTTCTCTCCCTCTCTCTGACAGGCGCACAGTAGTTGTCCTGTTTTCTGTCTTAAATTTTTTTGCGTAGATTATAATTAAGAGTCGCCTTATTCAAAGTAAAGGAACACTATGCTTCAGCCCTCAGCTCTGACGTGGGTGGAAGAGAAGAACCAGTAAAAGGTCCTCATAGCTCACACACCCTTTGTATGGCAGTGCACTGTTGTAATGGTGGCATTTCAACCCTTCAGACTTAGCCAGGCAATTAGATAACATGAGAGTTGCCACTCTTGTGAGTTAACCCAGCTGTGACAGTGCATGAAGCTACAAAAAGAAAACCACTCCTGACCAAGAACAATTACAACACTACGTCAAGTCTGGCCCTGTATGAGAAGAGTATTGAAGTCTTATGTGTGTTTTTTTTATTTTTTTAGGAGGATGTGATCCATCCGTCTCTCATCTGGTTTTTGTCTCACTGATTTGTCATGAACGGCACTACACACTGCTGTTCAGTGGTCAGTGTTTTGGAAATGGATCCTGCAGGCTTTGAATCCCTTTTTTCATTTGTACCTCATATTATTCAATTTCACCCAGGGATTAATAAAATAGTTCTAACTTTGACTATTACAGGCTTTGACTCTGTTTCTCCTAAAGTAACCTAGCTCAGTAAAAGAAGATATAAAAGATATGGCAATGGAATATACCTGCAAAGTTGGACAAAAACACTTGTATTCTCTTACTTGTTTATAACAGCAAAGCAGATATAAAATAATTTCGAGATTATCATACTGCTTTAGTGTAATAGTTCCATTAGTTTTGAGTAGAAACGTCATTTTGCAGTTACTTAAAAAATGAAGAAATTCCAGAGTGGTGGAACACTGATAGACTGTCTGTTTTAGCTCCTTCTACAGGAGCTACAATTTGAAACTACTAAACAATTTCAAACAACTAAATTGAAAGTATTTGCAACATTTGTTTGGTTGCTTTCTCAGCTAATGAACATGTTCCTATGCCAACACTGTCTCCAGTGTTTCAGAAGTGTTTTAGTCCACTCTTGAACCTCAGAGCAGACTGACAAATCACATTTGATCTCTTGATTACCATAGTTACCTGACATTTTTCAGCTGAGAAAACCATAATACACTTAACAACTGTGTCTCTTGAATGTGTAGTATAGTGTTCAAATCAGGTGAAAAGCATTGTATGCCGCAGACATAAGAATTTTTAGTTTGTGTTGTTTTAGTTAACTAAATCAGCTAAAACTAGGAACGCACATATTACTGTTTTTTTCACTGCTTTGAGAATGACATCTTTATCTTTTTATTAGGGGTAAGGGAACTTTTGCCTATAACTTTACAGAATTTCACTTCAAAAAATCCAAACTATCCCTGTAAAGGTGATGTGAGTTCCCTTAGTGGCTCACCCAGATGGGCAACATGTTCCGTAATAAAGTGGATATGTGCCAGAAACATATACTGTTACTGTGATCAGGCCTGTAAAAGTTTTATTTCCTCTGTTGGCACAACTGGTATCCAAATGTTCTTACCTTTTTTACTTAACACAAGGACCTGGATCAGAATTTATTGGTTGATGTTTGCTGTGGTACACTTTAAAGATTGCTGTTATCCTCAGAATGGGATCTTTACACATCTCATGCCTGTACTCTATTTTCCAAGGCTTCAGCCATCCTTGCTGTTTGATGACTGTACTGTAGTCAGCCATGATCCTGTTTGCTTAGCTACTCTCCCATCACCCATCAAGTCCTCACCCCCTTCCCCGCTGTATGTCCCCCTCCCTTCCCAGCAGTCCCTTTTCCTTACTCACACCAAACAGTGGGAGCCTGTCACTGTGTCACCCACGGGGTGATGCCCCTCTCTCAGCCCTTTGGGGCCCATTAGCCTCTGTAGCACTCCATGTTTGCCCAATCATTCGAGATCCGGATACAGGGATGAATTGTTAACTACTGCAGGTCAGTCATTGCCTCCCTCCCTCTACATCCCACTCCCCATTTTTTGCTCTCTCTCAACCACTGTTTACTCATCTCCATAGAAACCAAGTAGTTTTTGTTTTTTTGTGATCACTACCAGTCATCCCCATTGCTACTCATTGCCACCACAACTTCCTCTTCTCTTCATCTTCTCTGTTGGAGTGTCCAATCAAAAGGCAGCAGAGGGTGTTCACATAAATGCAAAGCATTGACGATGCAGCCCCTTCTGACTACAGATAGGGTTGAATTTAGTCTTTAAACTTGTAAGAAAGTAAGATTTTATTTGCAACATCAGGTTTGCACAGTTTGCAGTGTTACTGTAATTTGCTAAAAAAAACAACTCATATTTTTAACTATAAACATTTTCACTGAAATAAATGTTATCATAGTTACATAAACCTATTGACTACTCTCAAAGTATGCATGTGTTAGTGTGTGTGTGTTATTTGCTCAGGGCAGGTGAGTGTTTGTCTACCTGTCTCCATTTATGAGATCAGTGTTTGCTCAAGGAATGCACCACGTCCGATTTGTCATTGACTGTTATTGTTCAGCTCATCCAACTGGTGCCTCGAGGTTCGGTTGCGTTGTGCCCCAGCAAGCGGGAAATATTTGCTTTTCTTGGTTTTTCCTCTTTGGCTTAGCATATTTGCACATGCTCTTGACAGGAAATGTGACTTATAGGGAAAACTGGCTTTCAAACTGGCTGTGAACTAGAAGATCTGTCTTATGACAGAAAATGTCGAGCGAGTGAGTTGAGTATCGCTAATTTAGAAGAAATGTCTTTCATCGTTTTCTCTCTGATTTGAAAGCTGCTATTCTGATTTTTGAAAGTAAGAAAGAAAGTAAAAAGTAACAACGCTGGAATGACCAGAATATTTCTGACTTCTAACCGATTATCTTTAAAGACCATGTCGATATAAGAGCATCGCAAAAAATGTTAATATTTTTACTATGTTTTGAGAGATATTGAAATGATTTTCAATCAGGAACAAACTTTTTGGGTAAATAAAATTTTATCTTAATCTGCCTTGGACATGAAAATCTTAGGCTGTAGAAAGAGCATAGGTGTAATGTTACAACACTTTAAGCACAGAATTTTACAGACAACAGACAAAAAAAATTAAGAAATGCTTTAGCAGAAATAGCTTTCTAAAATAGTTAATTCTGCAGAAACAGATAAGCTCTGATGAGTAAACTTCACTTGTTAGGTATGAGGAAGTCAGCATTTTTTTTCCTCTTATTCTAATTGTTTCAGATTAATTAATTGCAAAGCACTTGCAAATTTTGACTTGATCTTCAATATTTGGTGAATCTTGGCATTTTAGTTGCTATTTTTAGATCATAGTAATTTCTATGACCATTAAAGTAAAAACAAAAATGTATGGATTTATGGGTATGTTTTTTTTTCTTCATTTTTTTTTTCTTTTGTGTGTGTTTGTCATCTTGTGCCACCATCTGGGTGGTCCTCACGGCTGGCTTGATCATAATCACCCAGTCCCATAAATCAGTGTCCGGACTCTGGCCAGGAGCTGATTCTGTGTGCCTCACTGGAGCGAGGGGCTTGAGGCATTAAGCTAAGACCCCCGGCCGCTGCCCTGCCCAGGCCTGGCCACACGTCAGCTCTCCACACCACCTTTAAAATAACTTGTCATGCATGACAGCCTTTGGGAAAGAGCCTCATTCAAGTTAATACCAGTCATAATAGAAATATATTAATCATTTTTTCAAACATAACAGTTTTTGTTAGGCTTTCAGAAGTTTGTTTTTGTTTTTTGTTTTTTCTCTCAATTTCCACGGAATATGTTTGCTTATATTAAAATGTGTTTGTTCCGACTGCCAGCTAACCTAAAGTGGCTTTGATAGTCTTCTATAATGCTACTCTCAGAAAAAATGTTTCCACCTGATCTAAAGATTAAAGTCATGTCTTTGTCTTTGTAGGTCCTCTGCCTCTCTCTGAGCTTGAAGAGCAAGGATGAAGGCCCTTCGGAACTGTCTGGCTTGCATACATCACTCTACGCTGAGCTTTTATCTAGCCAGACTAGTCTGTGCTCCATCCAGACCCAGCTCCCGGCAAGTGCACAGTCCTGAGACCTGTGGCATTAATAAAGATAATGCTGTTTGGAATAATAACAGTCAATTCTGCTCAATAGTGGAAAGAGACAGGATGTATAAGTGTCATGGAATACAAAAGAAACCAAGATGAAAGGCTGAAAGGTGAGTCCGTGCACCTCTTCCTCTCTCAGGTGGGAACCTATATCAACATCTACACATGCAACCAGTTCTAAGTGGGTTCCTATGCCAATTCTGAGCTGTAGAATCGTGACACAGACATACAATTTGTTCTTTTGTCTGCCAACATCACAAAGGCAGACTTTTATTTTTCTCATTTCCCCCCTTCTTTCTCTTTCTCTTTATTCACAATTGTGGATGCAATTTAATTTGATGAGCAGGTGGTCTTTTTATATACATCTGACAGTGCTTTTGGTTCCCACCTCTGGCGTGTGGAGCTTTCAGTTGGAGTCAGTCATGTAGGTCAGGATTAAAGGGGTTGAAGGGGAGGAGGAGATACAGTTGAAGTCTAGGTAGTGGCAACCTCAGCGCCCTGCAGTCACAACCATGCAGAGTTCTGCTTGAAAGAGTTATTCTGTTGCTTAAGCTCTCAGACGCACCCCAGATGGCTTTTGTGCCAGCCAGGGAATTGCTTTGGGACAGAAAAGTCCTTCAGACTTTGTAAGTCACTGGGCACAGCAGGTACGGTGTTGTGTTGGAGGCAGGCAGAGAAAGCAAGATGTTACAAATTCTTCACTTTTTCCACATTGAATCTGAAAATAAATCTGAAAGAGTAAAAGACTGATTTTTATTGCCCCTACTTTCTGGTGTTTTGATTTTAGAGCATCTGAATATTCACCTAGTTTGAGTCAAAACACTTTCTCAGATGTCAAATAAAACAAAGCTATTGTGTCTGCATTACCGGTGGAAGCAGTTCTAGAATATAAAAAAAAAATACAACCTGTTTTCACTTCTTTGACTTTGATCTGTAGTTTTACAACACAGAGCAATTAAATAACCCTGTCACTCCTTCAGGGCTTTTATGATCCATTTTGTTACCCCGTCTAGCATTCTTCTGCAATAACTCCATGGTGACCAGCAATCAATATTTTGTCAATAAACAAAACAGGTTTGCTGTTTCATGTTTTCATTCCGACAGAAGTCTTTAAAAAACTTAGTTTTTTGCATAATGGTAAAATTCTTAGACGTTTTGCCACTCAGCAAGAGAGTCCCTGACTTTATTTCAAGATTGTTTTTCAAGGTTTTTCTTTTTCTTGAAAAAAAAAAATAATTATATATATATATTTATGTATTTATTTATTTGTTTTTTACCTTGCAAGAGCTCTAAAAAGTACTCTAGCATTATGCCTTTGTCCTAAAGATGCAATAATAGAGTCTTTAGACATTACATTGCCCTTAAATGTGATTGTGTGCATCAGTACAAGCCATTACTATTTATCATGCCACTCTTAGGTTTTCTTCAAGATCTAACCTGCCCATTCCAATTGCTCCAGGTTCATTGATTACAGGAGTAGTTTTGAATACAGCAAAAAAAACCCAAAAAAACATGTTTGCCTCTGTTAATGAATCAAAGCATATCTTTAAGCTAAAATGGTTGCATCAAAAAAGATTGTGAAAGTGCAAACTTTAGTATCTGTGGCTTTAGCAGTCACACAATTAAAATTCTAATTTGTTCAGTGTTTGATTTCCCAATCAGTCCAGATGAAAATAATGCTAAACGATTGAGTTGTGTCAGTATATAAATTAAACATGTATTTACAATAAATGAAAACCTATTGAAAGTGTTGAAAGCCTTGTAATGTGGGTGCCCTCCTTTTTGGAACAAACTGAATTTTACTATGTAAACTTCCTTTGTTTGTTTACTTGCATAGTTTTGCTTTTTGTAATGGTGAATTAATTCAGTCCAAGTGTTGCCTGACAGATTAGAGTAGTTTTGTCACTAAAACATGTCGAAGGTTATCAGCCCATAGAAAAATGCGGAATAGAAAACTGTGTCACTGTGAAAAATAGAGTGGTAGGAACATAGCCAGAATATCAGGCTGTGGTGTTTGAGGTCTGATCTGCAACCCCAACTAGGAGGAGTGATTTGGTTACGCTCCTCTGTGAGCCATTTTCTGTTTGTCCCCCAAGCGTTTATCTCAGAGGTTTCACAAGTGACCACTTCTACGTGCACTGATAAACAGCGGGGATTGGATCCAGACCCTGCTGGGTTCTAGCTGGAGCCCTGGGGCTTGAAACCACACAGGCCGGGAATGTTAGTCATTTGTTTATTATTGCTGATATTTGCCTGGTCCTAATCCTTGCAGGATTAGCTGGATTACATGTTTTCCTCATTCTACCCTTTTCCACTGTTGGAAGTTTTCATTTTACATGGGAATATTTGCAATCCTTGTTAATTAACGCATGAAGGACATGTGCACAGAGGCATGCATTTAGGTTTGTGCTGTGATCCGTGTGTTATGTTGATGTGTTTTTGTTGGATGTTGTCAAGGTGCTTTGACAGATACGCCCAATACTGACATCCTATTTAAAGCTGTGACCAAGTAAAAAAAAAAACTCAGCTACATTGAGTTATGCTTTTTATTTCATGTTAGATCATCCTGGATTGTGGTTTTCTCCAGGCTAAAGGGGTGTTTAGATCTAACAAATTAGTGCTGAAGAAGTGTGTTTTTTTTCTGGTTTTGGTCGGAAATACTCCTAGAGCCCTGTAGGAACCAATTAATCAAAGAGACCAAATGTCAGTGTGGCGTCACTGGATTCGGAAACTAATGATGTCATGAAGGAGGGATAAGTGGTTTGAGTGGTACCAGTGTGTAGAGAAGCTACCGGCTTTGAGTCACCTGAAGACGAAACTGCATTCACTTAGTCTCATGAACTTGTTCAGCGTGACCTTTTCAAAGCTGATTCCAATCACTCTTTCCAGTTTCAAAACACAACCTAGCACACACTCATTAACATGCCGTCCTCTTTCAGCCGCAGTGTGTTTGTGGGTGAGAAAGTCCAGCAAATCTGCTCAGACTCCCTGCACGCAATCCCCACTGCCCAGTTCCTCCCACAAACACACAGAGAAGGGGATACACCAGTGCTGCAGAACTGACAGATGAAAAACATGTCATTATCTTAGTTTATGGGAGGTCAAAAGGTTAAGAATGGAGGTTCCTAATTTTCTGGGATGCTCAGGTTTAACTTGTTCGGGTGAAAATTCAGAGTAACTCAATTTACGAGATCTAGAGGGATTTTGTTACAAAATTGAGCTAAAATTCAAATTTGACCTAAATAGTCCTCATAAGCATTTTCTTCACCAAACCCCAAGCATATTAGAATATTTAAAAATGTAAAGAGTGTGAAACTGGTTTTAGTTTAATGTTCCCTTTTTATAGGCTTATATGAAAGTAGGCAAACCCTTAAATACTTCACATCCCTCAAACCACTCAGCAGTGGATACTATTGCTGGGTGGAACTGACAAAATGAATGTTCAGCCCTCCCTACATGTAAAAGCACTGCAGCCAATGCAGTCACAGCAGAACTTCATGTGGTGTTTGTTAATTGGCATTTTTTTTGGTAAGGGCAGATATGCTCCACTATGCATATCTTGCTCAATGTCCCTTGCACTGTTTGCCTTTATAAAGTGTCTGTTGTTAATTGGCTACACGGTCACAGTCTCCTGCATTAACTATCCCCTGTGGTACCTGAATGTGGCCCATTTGACCAAGCGGCACTGAGGTGAAAGTCAAGCATTAAACAGCATCAACGTTTGGCAATTTGCCATTGTATTTCTTTTCTAACGTCATTGTTTCACCTCTTTATGGTTTTTAATATGAGCTTTGAAGGTGATCTATCTTTTACTGGGACAGTTTTGTGGTTGTGTAAGCAATATCCAGTTCATCTCAACACCTTTCCATAACCTTAATAGTTTGTTTTGGTGTGAGGGTCTGTCACCTTCTGTCAGGCACTTTTACCATCTTCCCTACATGTCTGCCTCCTCAAAACCAGTAAATATATTTTCTTTTTGGCCTTACCTATAAAGTAGATTTGACCATGCCTTCTCCTGACACAATACCAAGCCTTCAACTGAGCTGCATCAGCACTGCTCAAAGACCAGGGAAGACTGTGATCCCACCATGGGGTGTATGGCTGTGGCTCCGGCTGTGCTACACTTTAATCCCCATCTCTTTTAACCACAATGGAAAACATGTGTGTTCTCTGTGTAGGGTACAGGCCCACCATAGATGAGGCCGTTTACCTATGCTCTAAAACTAACATCTCACAGCTATGGTGACCGCTCCTGGTCACAGGTTCTGTTATTATTTGGAAAACTAATAGACAAATATTTTGTGATATTTTTATTTCAAATAAGATCATTTGACCTTCCATTATCACTTCTAGTTCCGAATTTACTTTTAAAACTAAATTATAAAAAGAATCAATAATAATGTTCAAGATATTTTTTCTAGCTTTTTGCCATGTGTGGCCATTCATTATTTCTACTTGCAGATAAAAATTTGTTGTAAATTTTTGTTTTCAAATAAACAATACATTTAAAATTGATTTTAAATCTGCCATGTTAGCATTAAATTGGTTAACCTATCAAGCAATATTGCAGTGAAGTATAGATTCCTGTTATGTTGTCTCTGAAGCTTCCAGAAGTCTGAGTATTTCTATTCTAGCATTCCACTATTTCTATAGGGGTATGCAAAGCTTCTTGTCTTAAGAAGCTCTGCAGCTTCAAAATCCAAGGTTTTTCTTGTTGCTGTTTACTCCTTTGACCTGCTCTCTTGTGGTCCACCATGTCACCCTGCCATGTTGGTTTTAATTGTTGATAATTGTACGTACCGAGGTTCGGTGTGACGTGACAAATTCTCAACTCCCTGCTGTTGTACTTTGTGACCAAGTCACATCCTGGCCCCCACAGGTGGGAAAGGTGAGCCAACGGTTGAATGATCTCTTCCGAGTGTAACAGTAACCACAGTCCGCTTCCCATGTTGTCCTGCCCTGTTTTGCCCTTTCCTGTCACCTTATCTGAACATCCAGTGCAATCTAAGCTCCTCTGTTCTCCACTCTGCCCATCTCCACTGGTTCTCTTCTCAGATGTCGCTGTGAAGACAGGATAAGTCCACTAGAGCTGAACTTGAGTTTAACTAACTGACAGAGTCCTGACACCCCATTGAGGGCACAGCCATCTCGACTTCCAGCCACCCACAACTTCCCACCCCCTAACTTCTATGGCAAAGGAGGCACAGACAATTACTTTCTTTCTTTGAAGAAATAATTTATATATAAAAAAAAAAATAGAAACAAAAAAAGAGATTTGATTGTCAATTGGTTTAGAGGAAATCCCTTTGTGTTGTATTTGGTGTGTTTTCTACTTGCATGAGTAGGAACGTAATGTATATTATTTATGGCAGAGTGCACTTCCTCTTGCTGTCTGGGTTTGATTAAGAGATCTGGTCCCCCAACAAGCAGTCAACCAACTTATTTCACCCTTTCTCTGAGCCAAAAACTTTACAGTACACTCACACAGCGTCAAAAACTTTCATCACCTGATAGTCAAAGTAGACACGAGCAGCCCTGAAATATTTGCACACTCACTCTGCTACCCTGCAAGGATTCAGCTATCCCTGCATTTATTTATCTGCTAACTGAGTCTCTTGCTGGACTGTTTAATGTTGTTTAACTTGAAATCACTGACTGAGCCCAATTTGACACTAATTGAAGCAGAATAAATGACTGCGCTTTTTGTGTTTTCAATACGTGGTAACCTGAAGAGAACTTGAATCATTCACAAATCATCTATCATTTGCATTCAGACCAAACGCTCTATAAACATGTCTCCACATGTGCTCATTCCACAGCAGCCCTGCCAAACAGCAGTCGGAACACCGCTGAAAGGAAGCTTATCAGAGCCCACTACGATTTTCAGGGAACTCCATAGAAAGAACTCCATTATTCTTAGGATGCAGTCCCTGAATATATCATATTTGTTGAATCATTCGAGTTGTACATTTTTGAGTTAATATTTCCTTTCTTAGCGGCACCCCCACGGATTTTGTACTCTCCCAATTTCAGGAGGGTTGGTAGGACAAAATCTGATTAGGGTGAGTGTTGTGTGTGCCTGTGCATGTGCCTGTGTAATGGACATGAGCCCCTTAGCTTTGAATGTGGGTGTGTACATGCAGGCCTCGGCTCAGCTCGGAGATGTAATCTGATTTGCAAAAGGGAATGGGTCGTTTCACATGACTGGTTTAAAAGACCGCTGGCGCAAGGTTGTGCCAGTGTCCCTGATTGGTATGTGTGCATGTGTTTTTTATTTGCATGCTTTGCATACACACACACATTATACATTTATATTTTGACAATGACTTCCATTACTTCATTACTTTCTATAGCCTAAACCCTGACCCTAAACCTACAACTAACCATTACCATTACATGCCTAACCCTTAACTTTACCTAAATCCAATTCACAACTAAACTTTACCCCAAGCCCCAAAACAGCACTTCTTCTTATGGGGCCTGAACATTGGGCCCCATGAGGAGCAGTGGGTCCTCATAACGTAGCATTTACTGGAAAATGGGCCTTACTACATGAGAAATGCTAAAACACACACACCCACACACACAACATTTATTTGTTTTCACAATGCACTCTGTGGAAATATGAGTGTTTGTTGGTACAGGCTGCCACACTGTAGAAATGGAAAGGTGTTGAAGTTTGCGGTACAGCTCAACAAAACCAGGCTTCCACATTTATTCTATTGGTCTTAGGTTTAATTGTGATTTGTTTGGGGAAGGTTATGTGAACTAAGGCCACCACTAATTAACACCCAATTACACATCTGGAAATAAGTAAAAAGCTCTACTTTGCTGTCCGAGGCAGGTTTTTATTTGCAGTTTCCTGTTTACATTTATCTCATAATCATAGATTAATTTGAACTAATGGACCATCAGAAGTGATGTCAAATTTTGTCAGGCTACAACCACAATGTATTTTAGTGGGATTTTATGTGTGTATACACCAACAGAAGGTAGCAAATAATTTTGATCACACTTTTTAAAATATTTTACAAGTAAAGATTTGAAAAGCATAGCTCGGTAATGTTTTTGTCAATACTTTATATAGCCACCTTTTGCAGCAATTAAAGCAACAGTGTTTTTTGACAAAGGGTTTAAGCACAACCCACATATTGGTTCTCAACACAGATGTCACAAGTTCGAGTACAGGGCTGATGACCTTTGCCACATGTGCTGTCCCCTCTCTCAATGCCCACTTTCGTGTCAATTCACTATCAAATAAAGGCCACAAGAGCCAATAAAAGTGCAAAAAATGAAAGGCGGCAGCCATTTGGGGAATGTCTCGATCTTCCACAGAGACTGAGGATGAAATCTTTGTCCATTTTCAAAATACACACAGCTCAATGAGTTTGGATTAGAGACCATCTTTAAAAATTCTGTGTTCAAGTCCCCCCATAAAGTCCAAATTAGACTTAGGTCTTAATTCTGTATGTTCTGCTTGGATCATTCAACTATATAAGAATCTTTTCCTGTAAACGGTTTTTGTTATGGTGCTGGCTGTATGTTCTTTTCCTGCTGAAAGGTTAAGTTTTTTACGGCAGAGAAGAGGTTTACCTCCAGTATTGCTCCGTATTTAACTCTCATACAGACCAGCCTGTCTGCTGGAGAAAGCCATCCCCATAACACGATGCTGTCACCACTGTGTTTCACCTCGGGAGTGGTCTGTTCAGGCTAAGTTGAAGTATTAGTTTTCTGCCACACATGGCATGATCTCATCTAACCAGAGCAACTTCTTGCTATATCCATTACATGACAAGCAGTTGGGGTTTAAACAGTGACATAAAATGCAGATGTCCACAGATACTTTCACCAGAGCTGTGGCTCTCTGTAGCTCCTCCAGAGTCATTATGGCCAAGTTGGTTTCTTCTCTGATTAATGAATTTTTTGCACAGTGTTTCGGTTTAGGCAGATATCCAACATACACTGGTGTGTTGGTTTTCAATTAAGCTGTATGCTTTCCATATTTTTCAGATGACAGTAGTAGTTCACTGTGTAACTTTCATCAGTGATTGGCTGTAGGATGTAACCATAGAATGCATAATGTTTGTTTGTTCTTTGGCCTGTTAATAAATGTATTCTTTTCAGTCTTGAGATCATTACTTGTGGTCATGACAAACACTAGGAGACTTAAGAAGCACTAAGTGATCTTTGACGCCACACAATTCTCAATGTTTCCACACATTGAACTTTTTATTAATGCAAACCACATCTTGCATGTGAGGAGTGACCTCAGAGTTTTCACGCTTGTCTGGTCTGGACACTTTTGAAAGTGCGTGCTTGGTATTTGTGCGTTTTCTTTCCTGTCTTTGGCGAGCTCATAAGCAGGAAGCTCTGATCCCATCAGGCATGTCAGCAGGGGCAGTTTTTCATAAGGTAGTAATCTCTCCACACAAAGGGGCGTCCAATATTGGAGAAGGCCCCCACTTCTGAGCTAATCAAGACCTGACTACCTCTTCTACTTGCTCACCAACCTCTCTAAACATTACCTCATTGGAAGCTCAGCTAAACCTCATGCACCTCTAGTCAGCTGGTGTACATGATAACTCACTTAGCACAGTGTGATAGCTTAGAAAAAAAGTTGAAACACTAGAAAGGGTATAAAAGAAGCAAAAGCAGGACACGACTACCTGTGGCGCCTGGTGCCAGAGAAAGGTATTTTTAAAAGGAAAGAACCATTTTACCATGTCCTCCAGAAACTCTGTGAAGCAATTTCCCAGTATTCAGTTTCTCTCCCCACTGTCTTATTATTGCTGTTTTCCCCCTCAACTCTTGGAGCCTTCAACCTGAAAGGAGGTTTTTGAGTTTGGGCTTTGTGTCACTCGGAAACAGTGCATTTGTTGCCAAGGTAACCTGTCTGGGACAGAGAAAACTAGACGCTGCAAGCACCTTTGACTTTGGTTTAGGTGGATTTGGACCTGGGCTGTGATTACTTTAGCTAGTGCAGCTTCAGCCAGTACTGACCTGAACTTGATAACCTTATATAGTAATACAACTTAAATTGTTAATGTGTAATTAAAAAGCAGGCCCCCCAGAAAATTTTTAATTCAGCAGAGTTGGCTGAGCTAACTTTCCAATAAAGGTTTTACTTTCAGTGCCAATTATTGGAAAACTGCAAAAAGGCCTGAACTATTTGTAACTATAAAGCAACGTCTGGTTGCGAAAGAACCTAAAGATTAAGAACTACCCTAATGGTATTCCCCACCGTGTCTAATTTCAAGCAAACATGATCTTAAATGACTCCAAGAATTAAGGAAATAATGATGCTTGCTGTCCTTCAGACAAATGATTCTGTTTAGCAATTGTTACCATTTGCAATGTTGCATAATTTAAAGCTGGTTCTCGTAAATGTCTGATACCAAGACAAGAAAAAAAGCCTCTAAAAGCTAAGTAAAGTAGAAATAGTGGGCTTCTTTTTTCAACAATTCTCATCAACACTATCCATGTACTGTCAATGTGTCACTTCTAGTGAAATAGGTTCAAGCTACTTTTTGACAACATGCCTGTTTGTTTGAGGCTCTTATTTTGTGGCAAAAAAAATAATTATTTACGGGTGCTTGATTTTCTCCTGAGAATTTTGTGAAGTTAGAGGAGCAGAATGACTGAATGTGTTTTCTGGTATGTCTGTGATCAGTCCAAAGACAGATAGCATGTCTATTGATAGTTCACGATGACAGTCATTTGTAGTAATTTCAATGTGATGAGAATTTTGCATCTGAAATGGCTTTACTTAAATGCCAAATAATATATTGTGAATACATAATTTACATCATGTTTCCCTTGAAGTTAAACAAGCCAAAAACTGCACCTACAGCACCTTCCCCTACTGTTGCATCTCAAAGGCAGATTTACTCTGTGTTACCATTAAACAGGTACAGTATATCCAGTAAGTTTAGTATACACAAAGTAGTTAGATACATTAAAGTTTAGACATCGTTAGAAGGGTCTAGACCAGGGGTGGGCAATCCTGGTCCTCGAGGTCCGGTCTCCTGCAACTTTTAGATGTATCTCTACTTCAACACACCTGAGTCAAATAATGAGGTCATTAGCAAGACTCTGGAGAACCTGACTGCACTTGGGAGGTGATTCAGCTATTGGATTCAGGTGTGTTGGACCAGGGAGAAGTCTAAGAGTTGCAGGACACCGGCCCTCCAGGACCAGGATTGCCCACCCCTGGTCTAGACTGCCCAGAATAGGCTGTTTTTTTGTTTGTTTGTTTTATCTCCATTTTTTGTTCTTTAAAATGAGCCCCAGTTTCTCCGTAGTTGGAACTTTATGAATGCAAGTTTGGGTCGAGCTGACCTAGACTGAATTTGATTCCGTACTTATCCAGGAAAGCCTTTCTGAATCATCTTCATTCCCCCCCATCTTTTGTCTTTTTCAGGTCATCCCAGGTGAGCTGTGAGAAGAGGCTGAGTAATGGAAACTCTATCTCAACAGTTTTAAAAGGTAGAGATGTCTCTGATTTCTCCTGTTTCATCACTGAGTTTGTTCACGCACATTGCAGGTATATTACTAATTCTGACAGTTGCCACACACAACTCCAGTGTGTTGGTTACTGAAAAACAGACGTTTTGAGACACATGTGATGGCTGCGTATCATCCAGGGAACGACACGGGATTTGTACCCTTCATTTTCTCTTTTTTTTTTAAATTGTGTAATCTAAGTCATGACAGCAAAGTAAAGAATGCAGTGGCACTGAGATATCGCTTCAAACACAGGAGCCTCAGATCCCTTCAGTGGAACTGAGAAGATATGCTTTGATGGCCCACCGCAGAGTCGGTGCCCTTCAAAGGAACTCGGTAATGGGATTGTGCAGGGCAGCCAGCAGGCTGAATGACAGGTACTATATAAGTGTACCTCTCACGGTGGTCGTGGGTGTTTTTAGTGGAGTTCAGATGAGCAATCATTTTCTATATTTTTTTTTTAAGGTTATAATATCTTCCTCTGCTGTCTAGTTGGTTCTGTCAGTAAGTGAAGGGGAACTGTGTATGGGTGGCAGAGCGCCAACAGACGGGTACAGTAGATGGGCTTTTGAGGGAGGGCCATAGGGGCTGCCAGCCCTAGTTGCAGCCTCCGGCACAAAAAGATATACATGGGCAAGCAAAGACTCAAAGGCAGGTTGGGACCTGGATCCTATGCGCTGATGCTGCTCTCGCTGGCTGCACTCCAAGGTGAGGCACAGGAAAGAAACGTGGGAAGGGAAAAACTAGACTGCAAGCCAAAGAGAAAGAAAGATCCAGAAAATAAGCTACAAAAGCGCAAAATCTGACCAAGGCAGCAAGTAATGGTCATAGATTTTTAACAAATATCACACAGACTGGATGCCTGTGTGATATTTGAAAATGAGAAAAGACAACAAGATTTAAGTCACATCCTGTACGTTGGTGGATCGTGATTCCTTGCAGGTAAACCAGCTTGTTGGTGCAGACAAGCAGAAAGAAGATGAGAAATAGTGATTGATGACTACTTATCTTCTGACACAAAGTTCCTTCCCTTCAAAAACCGGGCGGGCTGGGCCGGGCCGGTCACACCACTTTGCTGCCATAACAAGTACAGGGTTGAGTGGCTGCTGTGCGGAGGTGGGCAGCATTATGTCATTTTTTTCTGGTGAGATTACAAGAACAAGTGTAGGTACAGCAAAGTCTGGGTTGTCAAAATGCCACCTACCTGCATTACCTAATTTGAGATTACTCACCAACTTCATCTTTATCTTTAACTGTTTAGTTGTCCTCGATCTGTTAAAAACATTGCATATACTTTTTTGATTATTTTGAACCTCTGGAATGACATATGAGAATCTTTTAAATCAGAACTTCAAGCCTGCACTTGTTGAGGCTAATCTCAAACTTTTTTATGCCAATTTCAAAGCTCCTGCATAAAAAAAAAGAACTTTTAAAGGGATAGTTCTGATGTTTCTGAAGTGAAATTGTCCGGAGATGTTATACATGTTTAATTCTTCATCTTGGATTAATGGAGCAGAATCAGGCTCTGGCCAGGATTCGGCCACTCAAAAAAATATCAGAGAGATGCAAAGACAGGCACTGTTTTCTAAATACATAAATGTCTTACTAAAATGGATGTTCAGATGATGTTCAACGCATGCCCTCTATTTGTTTCAAATTCATTTTGTATGAATTACTGCATCAAAGCAATTTTACCTACATGCGTTCACCCTGTTACTATGCTAATTGTTTTATTTAAGTCCAGGATAATTTAATAGTAGCCTTTACCTCATCTGTAATATGTAATAGATACATTTTGAAGCAGAAATTACAACAACAAAAAAAATAGATTAGTATGTGTGTGAACTATTGTAACATTTTTCAAATAATTTTTTTTTTTTCTAAAATGCCTTAAATACAACCCAACCATATATACTAGTATTTGCCAAAGTAGGGTTGTTCTGATATCTGCCAGAGGTAAGACGCTAACTATGCCAGATCTCTCCATGGAACCCCACTTTAAATAGCCTGAACTATCCCAGATTTGGGTTTGGTTTCAAACATTTGTTTTAAATAACTCTTTCGTCTATTAGGCAGTTAAATTCAACATATATAATTTTTGAAAACATACATTTTTTTCAGTACCTACATTGTACATTAAAGCATCAGGTTCCATTTTCAAGACTCTTATTTCATAGAAACATTACTAGCAAACAAATGATGCACTACAACTAAAAAAAAAAATTAAAAAAATACTGAAAAGCTTATACACTTTGAAATTTCTGTAAATTGGCTTAAGAAAAATGTGGATGTTCAAACTGGTTCTTTGTGGCCGTAGTCAATCATAACTTTCTATGTCATGTTTCTAGGATCACACCTAATTGTGAGCTGGTCGGTGAACCTGCATCCTCCTGCAGCAGCTGTGCGCTCCTGGCCTGGCAAATGACTGAGTGAGCTACTTCCCTGACGATATAGCCGTCAGGTTCGAGCCAGGACTAGAACTCGGAAAAAAGCCTTGACATAAACTCTGAGGCAGAGTGGAGAGGATTCAGCAGCTCAGACATTGTGGAACACATCTGTCAACATCTGGATACATGCTCAGTAGAAAAATCGATGTAATAAATGTGCTAATGCCACAGTTACATCAACCAGCTACACATTGTTTGACTTTCTCATTTTTTCCTGAATTGAACTTGGATAAATATTGTTTCTCAATGTGCATCTGCTCTTGATTTTCACTGCTTCTTCATGCTGTGACATTTATTCATGAAAGGGATCAACAACCGCTGGAAAATTTAAAGGATAGTAATCCGATGGACTTTTCATTTTGTGCATCTTTTGCACATGTAAAGTAAAGTACATAAAATCAGCTTTGTACAGTGCCATGCAAAAATATCTATCCCCATTGAACTTTTACAAGGCCAAACCTCAATACATTGTAATGGGATTTTAGATTAGATAAAAACAATAGTTTATAGTTGAAATGTGAAAGAATGGGACAGCATGTTTTTTATGTATTACAGATAATATTCTGAAACCTCTGCTCTGCACATGTACTTACAGTTTGCTGCAATTACAGATTTTTGGGAATGTCTCTACCTATTTTGCTATTGTACAGACTGACAACTAAAATAAATAAAATTACCTACTTGCCACCACTGCCGTATTGTACCATGGGAATGATTTAGTGTTACTTTCTTACCTTCTGGAGGAAATTTGGCTTAGTTAGAGATATCAGAGTATAAGGGAGCCTAATGACATATGCAAGCCACTAATGCATGCCCATTATTCTAAATTTCACAATTATGCACTTCTTTGCTCTCACAAAAAATGCATTGAAGTTTGTGGTTGTAATGTGAAAATTTGAAGTGCTGTCAGTGCTTTTTGTGATGAACAAAATCAACCTATGTGAGATCAAGGTGCTGTGCTGAGGTTGTTTATTCAGTGGAACTGCAGCTTCTGTCTTCCAGTTCCCTTCACAAAGACACCATTGTTGCAGGTTTTTGATGAATGCCAACCGAAAACACTCCCAACTGCATTTCTTTGTGACACATTGGCAGTCTTTTAATGTAGGCCGATCGTCCTGGCGCACTGTTCGTTATGACGATGATTTATAGCTCCATCCCTTTGTTGTGTCTGTAAAAACTTGTTGGCAGAAATAAATAAAAAAAGTGTATTTAAGCTGCTGTCTGTTTGTTCTGTTACTGCACCTGGGGATTTATCTAACTAATAAGCAGTGAGATGTTGTTTTTAAAAGGATATAGGCAAGTATAAGTTTTGCACTCACAAAGCTAAGTAATAGAAACTACTCAGTTCTGGGCAGTGGTTTTAATGCAATTTTGGATGCAAGCACTGTTGCCTTGCAGCAAGTAGGTCCTGGGTTTGATTCCCGGCCTCTAAATTCTCTAAATTCTCACTAGGTGTGAGTGTGTGTGAATGGTTGTTTGTCCTGTCTGTCTCTGTGTTGCCCTGCGACAGATTGGCGAACCCTGCCTCTCGTCCGGAATGTAGCTGGAGATAGACACCAGCAACCCTCCAGACCCCATTAGGGACAAAGGGTGAATAGAAAATGGATGGATGGAAATGTATATTTTATATAATTTACACAATTTCAAATATACATACATATTTAATTGTACACATACAGAGCCACTGATATTTGGATACATGTCAATTTGTAAATTGGAAACAAAACACATGTTTTATGTAAGCATCGTTAACCTTCTGATATAATTTTGACTGGGCACTCGACCACTCTTCTGAACAAAATAATACAGTTTGCATAAATTATTAGTATGCTGCCAGAATTATTCCAGAACCTTGTTGATGGCTACAAAAAGATTTTTTCTACACACTGCCACCATATCTTCATTCAAATATTATTGGGAGTGTACAAACCCATTTAAATCAGGCCAGCCTAATCGCAAACCTATTTGTAGAAGTAAAAAAAGAAAACTGTTAGTTTAGATGTAGTGGAAACATTGGGGGGGAAAGTTTTGGAGATGGAGCAGCTCGGCAGAGGGAGAACAGGAAGACAATCCAGACAATTCATGTATATAGTGAAGAAGGGCATGGAAAAGGTTGGGGTAATGGTCAACAAGGCAAAGGTTGAAGTGATAATAGAATTGATCAGATGAAAGGATGATCTTGTAAGGCAAGAGCAGCCAAAAGAAGAAGAAATTTTGGAGTGAAAAAGAAAATGTATCACAAGTTAAATTCTTATGGTCTTTAGGAGAGAAGATCAGTATGTTGAACACATTTTTTTCTGCTCTAAGGTATTTTTTTATGTCACTTTTGTATTTATAATGTCAACGGAGAAGTACCTTATATCCTAGTCTGGTTCAGTATGAGTCAGACTGTTGGGAGTTTTTCACCAATTACAAGTCAAAATCCCCACAGGGCCTTTTTCACATGTAGAAACCCATGCCAGCCTAAAGCGTAAATATAATTATTGCTTTCAATTGGACTGAATAAGTCCAACAAAGTCACTTCTTATTCTAATGTCATTCACTGTCGATGTTTGCTGAGAACAGGGGAACCTTCGTCCCTATGTGTGAATGAGCGTGGGTGGAGGTTCTAAGAGGGTGCGGTCATCGTTTGAGGGGTTGCATATTGTCATCGCTTTCAGTTCAATAAAAAACTAACTGTATGCTTCATGCTTTTATTCTCCAGCTTGTTGTAGTTTTGACAAGTTTTGTCAAACATCATATGGATTAATTAAGAACTATATCTGAAGGAGACAACAATACAAAATGGAAGAAGAAAAGAAGACCGAGGGCCCTCTGGCTTATGTTTTGTAACTTGAGCTTCATGACATCTTTATGGCTCTGGTTATAGTCAACAACATTAGCATGTCCACAATGCATTTCTCTGCTTGTCTGCCTCCCCCGCTTCTTTTTTCTTCTGTTTTTTTTTTTTTTTTTTTTTTTTCACACACATACACATAAACACAACTCTTCGGGGGGAAAAAAATGACCTCTATGCAGCTCTCAATTCACTGCACTTCTATAGCTTTGAATGGAGCGGCTCAACAAAAGGTGACATAATTTTCTCAGGGTTTGATTGGCCCCCTTCGTGCCACAAGATGACATCATGTAGGCCCCGCAGAAACACATTAACATGACCACCAGCACCCTTACCCCTCTGTTCTTGGATGCTGGGTAGTAAAGACAAGAGTGCAAGGCCTGAGCAGTGGGGCAGGACTTGGCAGAACATTGTATTGCAGCGTGGCTGTCCATAATGAGCCAAGGCAGCGCCGCTCTTGTGTTTGTGGTAAACAGTCTTGGGAAATGATACAGAGAGATGGGAGGAAGGGGGATGTGCAACACATTCTTCAATATAAGGTTTGAGTTCTCTTGAGATAACATTACACAGACAGAAAACATAACAAAACCATCAACAAAAACTCTGTTGCCAGTTAGCTTTAGCTTGAGTGAGTTATAGAATGTCAGGAGAATAACTGTGGGTGTACATTTTTTATTCCTTTTATATTTTGACAATAGCATTTTGTACTGATCAGTAGTCTGTTTGCTGGTTCTGGTTTCTTTTCGAGATTAAGAACTCTGCCATCTCAGAACCTGGCAGCTCTCTGTGTAGGAGATGTGAGGAGAACTGATCAGTCAATCAGAGAGAGACTTCAGGAAACATGAAAGCTGTGTTGACCAAGACATGCAAAGCATGGGTTTTACAATGTTTATGCATTCTTTTGACTAAAGGCAGATCAAAAATATTGTAGCAAAATATTCTTGGAGATACAGGCCTGTTCAATGTCTGGAGATGTTTTCACATCCAAGGTTTCAAACACGTAATTGTTCCAATCTTCGAAGTTATCAAAAAAAATTACATTTATATTTGAAAAACTAAAAAGTCATTTTTTGCAGGTATCCAGATATATCTATAAATAGACTTATTGTCCATAAAGGTTTCTTTGTAGGTATACAAAAATGCTGCTTTTGTGTGTGTGTGTGTGTATGTGTTTTACATTGAGAGGTCTGGGGGAAAAAAAGTGTACACCAAAGCTGGTTTATTAAGCCTCAAAATGGCCACAAAATGCCCACCTATATACTGGTTAACCCCGCCTTCCCAATTTACCCTGGCCAATCAAAGTCCAGCTCTTATCACTGCCCCTATGATAAAAGAGCTTGATTTGAGGTGGTCCTCCTCCTTAGCAGGGTCCCAAGATGGCTGCTGCAGAGGACACACCCACAAGGTAACAAACATTTCACACAGACAGAGTTGCAAGGTCTAGAATTAAAAACGTTAAAGAAAAACATATTGCTTCTTAACGGTTTGAAAGGTCTGATCTGTTTTTTGATTTAGTCAAAAACTAAAATGGTTGCTTTTTTTCATGCAAACTCTGCATAGAAGGTAAGAAACAAAATATGCCTGTGAAATGTCAACTCTCCAAGTTTGATTTAATTTTTCATAATTTCCCTTAGACATAGTGCACTAGTAATAAAAAAATAAAGAGTGTTTATTCTTGTAAACACTCCTTTATTTTTCTTATTTTTTCCTAAAGTCAAACATATGAATGAGACTGTTGTTTTTTAATTTCCTAAGAAAAAATTATAATGGTGTCCTTATTTTTTCAGAAAAACAAAACGACAGCGAAGTGTATCTAGTTTATTTTATTCATTTGACAGGTATTGTATACAAGACCTTTCATTTTTAAAAATCAATAAACAAGAATCTTTGTTGTACCAGACTTTAACTCTTTCAGCTAATTTCCTTCTGCAAACCTTTTGAGACAACAACATTGCACATGAAATCAAAACTATGCACATTTTTACCATCTAAAAGTGTATGCTTTGTAACACTACAACACTTATACTCACCAGTTAAAAGAGAAAAATATATCTTTTCAGTTTGAAAAGGCCAGCAAAGAATGACCTCTTCATGTGATTTAAATTGCTAGTAAATATTGAACTATGCAAGTTAACTGTATTTTTAATTTGTCTGAGCAATCAAAATATTAATTGCAATTTTATTTTATTTTTTTCCCTGAACAACTTTTTCTTCTCTGTCTTGCTCATGATACCAGTCATTTGTAGTTTTTAGTCTCCGAATATCTGTTTATATCAAATTACCTTGTTCTGTCATTTTACAATGTGGAAGTTTTTGCAGTTTTCCCTATTTAATCAATTTATAACATAAGGCAGGAAGTCATAATCTTTCTAAAGTCTCAGAAATGCAAAAGTTCCCACTTAGTTTACTTAGGCAACACTAGGGATTCTAACTAAGAAGGCCAATTTTTATCTTGGTGTTCATTCAATACCCTTACAGAACATATTAACATCATACACATACAAATGGCCACTTCCTGTTGGAATTGTCATTAGTGAGGATAATTTGAACTGAGGTTGACATGCTGCCCAGAGCCAAACCGTCTTGCTTCCCAACACTCCTGCAACATAGACGCCTTTAAACACACTCCAAGCCATTTCCTCAAATTGGTGCGGTATTCAAAGGGAAAGAAAAATGACAAAATTACCGCTTGGTTTTGGAACAGGTCCATGCTTCATGTTAATTGTTACTTTTTGCAAGATGCACTGTATTGCTTGTTTTGGTGTGCATTCAACCTGTTTAAGTACTTTCTTCTGTTTCTTCCTCCAGACAATTATATTTCCCATGAAAGGTTCTTCTTAAAGCAGTTTGTTTTGCTCTGTTCTTACAGTTTCTTCCGGTGCTGTGATTAATTCTAGCGCCCACCTCGGACTTTCTTGGAAGATTGAATTGCTCTAGTGTTTTTTCTTAAACTTGGATGAGCACTGACTGGGTATTGGTTACTTTTGGCATGTAAAGGATGCGTGGGCTCCCAGTGTTCATGACGTCGAACCACTCGGCTCTTCTTGCACATGAAAAGTGGTAGGAAGCCACTACTAAGTCATCCATTTGTATTTTTATCCACAAATGTGCTTGATAAAGTGGATGTTTAGAGAAAAAACGTCTGGTTGATGTTGATAAAGTGGATCAACATCTACTTTATCAACAGTGGATGCATTAATGTACTGAGAAAAACATTAATACATTCATTTATGAATGTATTACTGTATTAATGGATTATTAGGGGAACTCTGAAGGGATTTGGTTGAGCTAGATTTTATATTGAGGTTGTTTTTTTTTCTTTTTCTTTTTGCCTTAATTAACAGGCAAATCTCACTAAGACATAAGATCTCACTTTTAAGAACAGTGAAAGCAAGCACAAAGCCCACTTTTCACATTTTTATCAAATCCTTGTATCATTGCTCTTCCACTTTGAAATCATGCAAGGTTATGTTGATCTATCATGAAAAATCCCCTAAAACCACAATGAGATCAGTAGGTGCAAAGCGCTGTCATGGAAGGAACATTGTCATGTCTTGTGCATAAAAAGGTGATAGACTTGGTTGGCAAGTTAACATGGATGAGGGAGCTGCATGGCAATCAATTCTTCAGTCTCACTCACTTCATCAAATCACCTCCATCACTCTCCCCTAATCCTCACTGAGACGGAAGAGGGGGAGACTCGGAAAGCAGGAAAGGACAAGGAGGAGGGGAGTAACAAAGCAGGCCAAAGGCTCTGCTGACATCCATGGGAATCTGCAGATCCATTCATTGGCAATTATCGGCATCAATGCGGAGAGGCAGCGGCAAGGCGAGTGGCGGGGGCAAGGGGGTGTGGGAGAGTTTTGGAGGGTGGAGTTAGGCATAGTAAAGGTGGCTGGGGGAGGGTCAGTCCAAGAGGAAAATAATTGTGGACTGGGAGAACCAATGCACTGCAATGAGAGCGAAATTGAGAGGTGCTAATGTAGGTTTGTTTTTAATTTAGGGAAGGATTAAGCAGACTTCATCCTCTGAGGAAGAACACTTTAGTGCAACATTTCCCTTTTTCTCCTTGTCTGCTCTCTGGACAAGTAATTACAAGAAAGGAAATAATAATAATATATATTACAACCTCAAGGTACAAGTTGTCTTAGAAGAGGAGCAGACTAAAAGAATTCATGTGCTTTTATATTTCCTTCTTGTTTAAAGACACACACACACACACACACACACACACACACACACACACACATGTATCATACATCACTCTGACAGGCCATTTCACTCCTGGACTCAGAATTCAGACTTAAAGACCACCTCAAACAGTCTGCGTTGTTCCCGCCCGGTGAGAACGTCACTCTCATCCTGCTGCACACCACGTCTGAACTTTGTCCAAGTGCGAGAGAGAGCGAGAGAGAGCCAAATCCTGTCTGACAGCAAGAATTATGACAAATGAGTTATATTCTTTCCAGATACATTTCAGCAGAGGGAGATTCTGCCTCTTTAACTTTGAGTAGCCTTTATTGACCTTTACTGGCTGTCAAAGAGGAACCACTGCATTTAGGTGAAACACTCTTGAACTTTCAAGAGTTGAATTTCTCTACAAGTGTTGCTCATTTCTTCTCCCTGTGAAAAAAAAAAAGTAAAGTCAAAGGTCAAGTCAGGACTCACCCTTTTCGTTAGAAGGTCCGGGGACATTTTGGAGTTTACCTCGGAAAACACTGTCAGTTCAGGAAGTCTCATTATGTCTGTGGTGAATTTAGATAGATGGTGTCAAGTTGTCAGCAGCAAAGATAAATAATGTTTTAACATGAAGCTTTCAAAATGAAGTATCACAGTGTTAACATAAGATGAGAGCTTGAATGTTACATTATGATTTTGTAAATTTTAAAAAATATATATCTTGAATGGGAGGAGAATTTAATGTTGAAATCCAAAGTCATGTAATAATTAGAAAATGTAAAAAAAAAATGTATAAAGATACTTAGTAGGTGGCAGAGGAATAGTTACTGCCCCCAAAACTGTAGCTTTACATGAAACACTTTCCATCTTTAGAAATGTTTTTTGAACATTATAATAGGAGCACAACTATGCATCTATCATGCTTTGTTCCTGCTCTCTTTTGTTTTGTTTGTCATGACTAAAATGATAAACTACATTGCCAGAAACATCCACTCACCTCTCCAAATCACTGAAGTTGCAAGCACTTCCATGGCCACAGGTAAAGTTGGACAATATCAAGAAAACATGTAATGCAATGAAGATCCATAAGTTTTGAAGAACCAAAGTTGTTCTTGCTTTTATCCCATGTGTTTCTCCATCACAATCTTGCCACCATCTTTTCTGGACTTTATTTATTCAGCTATTAAAAACATACTTCTCGCATGAACCTCCAACAGATGACATGTATTATTTTCATGACACATTTGCATCCATGGCACTTAAAATATGATCTACTAAATATTCCATTGGTATTCTTCTGCATAGTCATTTTGGTTAAATGGATTTTTCTGTGATAATTGCGATTCAATATTTTTTTCATCTCTGACCACAAGGGCATAACATCAATCTCTTAGAAAACAATGAAGTGGAGCTGATTGGGAATGACAGCAACCCATACATGCAATAGTAGCCCACATAAAACCAGAAAGGAGGGTTTGTAGAAGCTGTGCCGCAGGGTGCACAGAGGTCAGCAACCTTCTGCAGACTCAATAATGACAGACCTCCAAGCTTTATGAGTATTTCTGGAATGGTTTGCCAGAGAACTTCTTGGAGTAGGTGTCCATGCCCAAGTGGCTATATCCAAATTTTGCATTATCGTTACTCCAAGTGACGCAGCCAAAAAATTAATTTTGGAGAATTTAATTTGGGAACTCTGTTTCCACACCAGTGCAGTCTGGTATTGAACAACTTGACTGAACAGAGCAGATCCAGTTCTGACCCACATATGTGGGTCCTCAAAGAGAATTATCAATCAAAAATTTTCTTGTTTCACAGAATAGTAACAAGTAGCATAACATACAGAGTAAGTGTGTATTTTATGCAGACATGGCTCCTTTTGAGAGCCATGACAAAACAAAACAAAACAAAAAACAGATTTTTACCAAGAATCATCACATGGAATATGACTTAATTGTCAGTGTTTGATAAATTATCTTTAAATGTATTTTGTAGTACATATCAACTTTATGGGAGCAAAGAAAATAAACCTTGAATTAGAAATCGGGTGACATTCTACTTACGTCATCAAATTTATTACAGTTTAAAGATCAGATTTCCTCAAAAGAACTTCACACGTGTTCAAATCTAAAACTCTGAGGACCATTATATAAAACACCTTTTGCTATATTTATTATAAAAATCCAATCCTAATGGTTCTTGTAGAAAGGAAAGATTATAGAAGCATCAGAGTAATAACCAGCATTTTTTAATGAGACGTAAAATAATGTCAGCAGTTGTTGCTGTCATTCATCAATAAGGCCAAAAGCATTTATAGCCAGATGTGCATGCCACTGGCTCAGATTTCACAATTTAGGGCTAAATTCTTGGATAATTTAGACTAATCCTAGATGCAGCAAAGTGCTGATGACTTTTAAAAATCTAAGAATACAGTAAATGTATTTGGCTTGAAAGATTAGTTTATTTTTTTCAAGCAATGCAATGTTTTTACATTGACCGCACTGGTGGATCCCAACTTGTAGGAATCCTTTGGGTGGGGAAAGCATTGACCTCTTGACACACACATAAAGTCCTTTTTATGTGCAGCACTTGAATTTAGGTGGCTGATATGTAAAACTGGCAGAGAACTAAAGAACACCTAGAACTCTTATGATAATGTATAACTGCACAGAGATTTGGTGCAACAGTCTGTATACTACGGCTCAATTTAGATCTTTGTGAATTTTCTACATTATATCTAAGTTTTTAGCTCATCAGAAAATAGACTTCCTGTTCACTGTGCACACATTTGCTAAATAGACATCGATCTCAGATAGCCAATCATTGAGCCAGATAAGATCTGTCATTCTTTTCCTGGCGCTGGTCGATAGCCATCAGCTCAGACGGTACTGAGCCTTTGTTTAGACAGCCAGTGGAGCCAAAGGCAGAAACATGTGAATTCATTGACTCACCTCATCACCTTACCACTCTTACTAACAGAATGCCAGAGCGAAGAAGCAACATTTCAATATGTTTTTGAAAATATTCATTTTTGGTTTCATAATGGAGGAGAATAGCTCTAAATTCAGCTTGCCTGCTGTGCGTGCACAGAAATTCAGGCTGGCTTTTACCTTGAAACAGAAGATGGTCGAAATCCTGTGGAGTCAGGCTTTTTGTTCCCTGGCGTTTGTATTTCAAAGGCTGCTTTGTCTACCTGTTCGTCCTGCTTGAAATATAGCCGGGAAAGTTGATGTTTCATGATCTAATCAGAGAGCCCAGTAATGTCCGTGTTCCTGCCAGAAATTCATGAGCTTCGTATTTCTTCGAAAGTTCAGGGTCCAGCGCCTTTCATATTTCTTTACAGAATGTCACATTCATATACAACACAGGGAAAATGTTAAATTATCAGCCAATTTGCATATTAGATGTTGCTTTTAGTGCAGAATAAAACTCTCCTTTTTAAAGCTGCAATGGCTTAGTTAGTTTATTTTCACATATGAACAAAATAAGTTCATGCAGATGAAAATGGAACAAGTAGGACAGATTATCTTTGGTTAAAACAACACTTACTGGAATGCAGGGGAAAACAAAATTTAAATTGCTTGTGTAACTTAAATTGCAGGAGCATAATCTAAAAAAATAGAGCAATCAAATCTTTAATTTGAGCATAACTTAGAATAACCCCAAAAGTCCATTTAGTCTTTTAAAACATCACAAGATAGGAGTATAAAAACAGAGTGATCTTCAACCACACGAACAATAATTTCTAGATTGTACATGTTTATTACAGAAAAGTTTAATTTTTGCCTCATTTGGACAAAATCTTATTTGTGTTTTTACCATTTTCAAAACACTTCCATTTGTTATGGTAGGACAGACCTCACAAATAACCAGTTAGATTGGATTTAATGGTTGTCATGGAAAGCTGATGGCCCTAAGGTTCTGCTCTTAGCTGCCATTCTCTAAGCAGTGAGCTTTGAAGATATTTATATTTTTTACCTTCTTTAACATTCTGTTCACTTCACAAAGGGACATACAGCATTAAGCACCAAGGAAAAGCGTGTCATAAGTTTAAAACATTGAGACACAATGATTATTAGTTTAATTCTAGTAAAAATTTAAAGAAAAATCTTGTTCCATTCATTTAAATTGATTATTTTATCATGACATTTTGTTTCTATATAATACTAACACACAACAGTGTTAAATATTGTTGAAGATCTTACGTTATGGTGAGCATAATATAAGATCTGAATGCAGCAGCAGGTTTTATCATTTCTTAAACTTGCTTTTTTTCTCTTTTTTTACAAAATGGCTTTTTACACTTTTTTTATCAGGGTGCCAGCAACTACCAAGTGCAATCTATGTCTCATAAAACATTATCGTTTTATGTCTCACACTTGCAGCAGCAAAAAGGCTTTTAGAGTGACTGCCACTGTGTTCATTGCTCAATTTGAGAAAAAGCATAGACCTACAACCGTGCTGTGAAAGCCTTATTTGTGTTTTTATGTCAGGTGTATGGTACAGTGCATGCCATGATTCAGTTCTTTCTGGGAAGTCTCATTGTTTTCTCTTGTGGATAAAACAGTCCCACAGCAAATCTTCCTGAGAACGACGACTAGCAAATGTCCCATGTCCACCCAAACCAGCTTGAATGACAACCTTAGTTTTTGGAGGTAAGTGTAATCTGGCACTTGTCAGGACCAGAGCCAAGTTTCTCATGGGTTATATAGGAAACCACTTATTGTCTGATTATAAATGGCCCTGGGAGCATGAAAATTACTGTAATGTTCTTTCTTTTTCCGCTTTTCTTGTTGGTGAGAAAACAAAACTGTAAAATGTTCTTGTTAAGACCATCAAATGCCTTGCTTCAAATCTTCAATTTTACGGCACACTATTCTCACATTTCACCCTGTGCACCCATTAAGTCACCTGGGAACTCCCCTGACTGATGGGAGAGCAAGCGTCAACCCAATATAAGAGAAAGAGGGAAGTGATAGTGACATTGTGGCCTAGACTGGGGAAACAGTCATCTTAGCTATCTGAAAAATTCCTTCAGCATAACATGCTAAACTCTGCTTTATGTGTTTACAACCTTGGCGGGTTAAAGTCCTGCTGAAAGACAGTATGAAGCTGTGGCTACCACAGCCAGCCAGAGCCAAGATTCACATATCACATGATTAGAGTGATGACCATAATGACGATGGCGGTGGTGGGGTTATCGGGAGGACGTTGTTGTTGGCCAAGAAAGCTGCATTTAATTTTTTTTTTTTTGGAGCTTTTGACTTTATTTTAAATTGGTGTTAAGAAAGACAATTTGAGGATATTATTTGTAGCTATTTATTGCTTCCACATGAAAGTAGTGTGATTGATTACTAACAGATAGTGTAGGAGGGAAGGAGTGTCTTGGGATTGGTGCATATCCTGTTTTTACCTCTTCTTCCCACTGCTGGTGAGTGCAACAGCTGGTCATAAGCTCCAGGCTCAGGCTAATGTGTAGGCTGGAGAAGCCTCTCCTAAGAGTCTCCAGCTGAACTGTGCCTTAGCCTGGAGTGGTGCTCTGGGGTTATCCGGCCTTTTGCCTGCCCCAGGTTAACCTTTCAGTTTCATCTCTCCCCTGGGCAGAACCCATTGCCATATTGAACACATTAACCCATTGACCCTGTGTGTCCTGCCTTCTGATACATGGGACGCTTAATTTTTATTCAAATGCAACAGTCCTTATTACTTCAGGCATCAGGTAAAGTATAAAACATGTAAGTTATTCTGCCTTATTGACATAACTGTAAAATAATTAGTCTACACAAAAAACAATATATTGCTTTTAGGAAAGCCACAAATATGTAAAGCCAAGAAACCAATGAAATGTGAAAACTGCAACTGTTGCTGTAGTTGTTTTTTTTAATAACATTAAAAGATCTTATGAAAATATTTAAATTAAATCTGAATAACTGTGAGGTGGAATAAATTAATTAATCTTTTTTGAGGTGAGTGTACAATCGTTGCACATTCAAAGACTGAAAATCTTTCCTCAGTCTTCAGTTAGATTGGATTCATAATTTCTTTCTCACATCGAAAGTGATCCTTAACAGGTTTAGATTTGATCTTTGACTGGGTCATTCTATCCCATTACTATGCTTTAATTTTGACAATTTTACTGCAGCGTTTGCTGTATGAAATGAGTTGTTTCAACCTAAATTGCACCTCCTAACAAGCTTTCCTCCAGTGTTGAGTTTTCTTGAGGAATCTGGTAAAGTAGTTTCTCTGTCCTTGTTGAAGAAAGCATCTCCACAACACAATGCTGCCAACATCATGTTTTACTTTTGGAATGGCTAATGCACAGTGTTGGTTTTCCACAAAAAGTGCTTTGCATGCAAACTAAAAGGTTCTTTTTTGGTCTAATCTGACCAGAATACCTACTTCAGCTTGTGTCTTTGATATTGCTGGCGGAAAACTGCAAACAAGGAATCGTATGGCTGAATCTTACAGCCATACGATGGCTGTAAGATCGTATGGTCTTACTATGATGGTTATGTCTGTGTCACCCTTCCACAAAGGTCAGATTTTTGAAGTGCATAACTAACAGTTGTGGACCTCTGCAGTTCCTCCAGTTACCATGGGTCTCTTGGAAGCTTTTGTCTTTAACACCTTTTTGCCTGGCCTGTCAGTGTGGATTGACAGCTGTGGTTTTGTTGATTGGTGGTACAACAGTTCAGCATTTTAACAGTTTGAGACAGAAAACTGTGTAGCAGTCTGATGGTTCCTTTTTTCTGTTTCTGCAGCAGCTCGGTATCATAATGAAAGGACCAAGACATTTGTAGAGTAATTACACATTGTGGACCAGGGATGTTTAGAACACAGTCACACCAAAAGCTGGCTCAAAATTTATTCAGCCAGAATTAGCAGGACATGCTCAGCCTCTGCTGATTATAGCTGAAGGCTAAGTGTTTGAGGCAGTATGCTGCAGGGCTGCCGGGTTGGTCAGGTGGGTGGCTAAAAGCAGGGAGACTGCCACGGGGTAGGACCGCTACTCTATCAGCCCCTGATCTGGCCGTCGTGCACAGGACTTAGGGCAAAAGCCGAGGATTATCTCCACTGCACTTCCACCTCTACCACCCACCGACTTTTTGCAAGACAATACAGAGCCATAGTTCCTTCTCCCTCTCTCCTAACGTGCAAGTGAAGACAAGGCAGTGAAATGCACACATCATTTTCCTGTCAGTTGTGGACATATTGACTCAATTTTAGCTTCTGTAGCAGTTTAAACACAAAATCAGCTTTTAGCCAAACTCTTTGTGTGTGTTTTAGGAGTACTGTTTGATTTTCGGTGCAGCTCTATTTCCTCTTATCAGGAAACAGAACTCGTTTTGCACGTTTTTTCAGATTCCATCTGAATTATTCACTCACTCAATCACTCATCACTTACTGATCAGCTCAGACAGCATTTGAAAACAAATCAACTGAGACATTTTAGTAAAATTTGAGTAAATTTGGTCTTAGCTGCTTTTACTGGAACAAATAGAGCACACTGTGATCATTTGACTTCGTCTTTTACTTTAAAATGATGCACATCATTCATTTCAATGTGACTAGCACAATTGGACAGCCTCCCAATGGTTAGACTCTTGATTCGAATGATGACCACAGGACCTAAAGCCCTTTCACCCCGTCCACTGGTGGGCTTCCCTCCACAGGACACTGCTTTAAAAGAGAGCTTGAGTTTCATTTCCTCATAACTCATGGCCTACTGGGAGCAATCCACATTTCTGCAAATTCACCTCGTGTGTTTAAGCAGGGAGAACATGGTTGTAGTGCTTTCTGATGAGCAGCTTTTTTGTCATGATGTCATTTATATTTTCTGACAAGCATCTTGTACTTATGTGGGTTAATAAACAAACATTAGGTGAATGAGTTTACTGCTGAAGTAAACACTGCAACAAATCAGACGTCAAGATCAGATGACATCGGTTGTAGCCCCAGGTTGACCCTGCAACACGGAAATTGAAGGCTTGAGAAATTTAAAAAACATAGAAAATACGGGGGATTTATTGGGGATAGTACAATTAAGTAAATTACCTCATGATAATAAGAATAAAGCTGTAATGCTTGCAGAGATTGTCTGTGATTGCTGACTGTTTCCTTTCCTTTTTGAGAACTCTCGCATATGATTTTCATCTAATCTAAGTGTTGCAGCTGTGGGGAGAGGAGTCGAAGAGATTTGTGTCATTCCCTTGTGCATTTCTTTGCCTGGGTTTTGCTGATGAAAACTGATATCAAAAAGATTACTGTCATATTTAAAGATTGAGAGCAGCTTTGTAATGTCTCTTTCTCAGGTTTAGACAAGCCCAGCAGGTTAAAAAGGCCTGTAAGAAGGCTGATCTGCGGTGGCATGTTCTGACTGCGCTGCCTGCTACACGCCCTGGCTCAGTCTTCAGGGCAGAGGTTGCAGTTTCTGTGTGCATATGCAGGTAGACGGTTTATGTCATATTGGAGGTAAGCATGAGCAGCACAGTCGACCTATGTTGGGCATGAAGCCAGGTGAAATAGTGAGAAAGATATTTAAGTGATGTGATGATAGCAAGAGTGGAAATAATGATGTCATCGTTTTGAAAGCTGTTATCCATGGATTTTATCAAACGTTCTAGCTTAAACGGACTCTTACATATTTAAGTTGTATTAAAACAGTCAGTCTTATAATCTATCAAACTCCATAAATTTCTCTATTTCAAAATCAGTTTGAAGAATGACTCCTTAAACTTTCCACTGATCCAAGATATTTGGATATTTCACCGGGTAAGGATTAATTTCAGAACCACTTTATAATGAGACTAAGCAGTGATTATAAAAAGAATTAACAAGAAACAGTAATCAAAAATATTTTTTTCTATCAATCATCCTAATAGCTATCCCAGGGATCTGCATTTCCAGTCCTTGGGGGCAGGCGTCCTGCATCTTTTTAGATGTGTCTGTGCTTCAGTACAACTGAGTCAAATAATTAGGTCATTAGCAAGATTCTTGAAACTTTGATTGCATACTGAGGAGACATCTGGAGAGACTGATTAGTCAATCAGAGTCTAACCTTGGATAAAACTGCTGTCTGATCTGATTGATTTTACACTTCCAACACATCAAATTCAGTGGTTTATGTAAGAAATGCTTGTGTTCTTTTCTTTTGTTACTTTTTATTGTATTCACTAGTGTTCTGTGAAACTGCCAAATTCTTTAGCTGTATTTAAGACCAGCAATATCTTACTGTACTAGTGTACCACATAAATAACAGAAGCAATATTTGCTGAATATAACATCTACAAGTCCCAAAACTGCAGACACATAAAACAAAAAACAACAAAAAAAAGAAAACGTTACAAAGGAATGTAAAGAAATTCTTAGTATTTTAAACTCTGAACATAGTCATTGACCCTTTTGCCATGTACTTCAGCCTCAGCACCACATAAGCATACATTATGACTTGTAGATCATCAAAGTAATATTGTGGCTGAAAATTTTAATATTATTTCCTCGAAAATAGAGAGAAAAGCTCCAGAATCCAAACTGCTGATAAAGCTTTGTATTAACAAAACTCTATGAGCCACATTGAAACTCACTTGTTGCATTTCCCACTACATAGTCTTTATGGCCCTGTGCTTGTTATTCAGAAATATTCAGAAATGAAATGAATTCAGAAATGAATGTTAATTTTTTACACGTGCTTTAAAACATTGTATGCATAGTTAAATCTTTAAATTTTGCTTTGGAAATTGACATACTTGCATCTTTTAGTATTATATTGAAATTGCACAGTTTTTGATTGACTATTTACTTAAAAGCGAGTCAGTAAAAATAGAAAAAGGAGAGACTGGTTGAAAGCATATGTCTAAGCAAAGGACTGTGTGGATCTGATATGAAAGGATTTGCATGTTATTTACCTTGTACATAGTGTATAAGATATCTACATTAAGGTAGGCCCTGGTGCAAGTTACAGAGGATTTATCTGAAGACATTCTTTCCACCTTCTCACCTTCCCATCATGCTCCTTGGTCTGGCCTCTGTAAACCACTTTGGAGGCACGTAGCTACTATGCTCCTGCCTCCACTTGCCCATGTCTGCATGCTGATTGCCCCAAAACAGCTGGCAAATGGCCACGTAAGTGTGCGCAGACCGCATTTGCCTGTATGACCAAAAGCCCTCACTTTACAGAGGGCTTGCCCACCAGCAATGCTGGTGGGAATTTACTTGCATCAAAGTAGATGCATATCATTTAATCTTGAAATAGCAACAGGTATGAGGACCATCTGGGCCTGCAACTCAGATTAAATGCGGAGTTAATTCCTCCTTGCTAATTTTAGCAAAGTGCAGCAGTTCTCATAAGAGAATCAGGAAGTCGATGGAAAGGAAGTGAATATACAGGTTCAACAAGACGGGGTTTACAGAGGACAACCAATTTGTCTTGTTTTTGTCAAGTTTTCCAACAATATTTCATGCACTGCATTTGTAGTTGTCAGTAAGCACAGAGTAGGCCCCTTTTGGGGAAGGCTTACATAAGTACTACCAAGACAAAACAACCACATTTTGTGACTGACATTTTGTGCATCAAGGTACATGCTTGCACAAGGGTTAGCTCACTTACTTTTATGGTAAAATTTGGATCTTTGAGTGAAGGCTGCAAGCAGCTCAAGGTAAGGTAACTGTTGACTGAGTTAGCTTAGCTTTGACAACACCTGGGACTATTTAGCATCTTGGCTAGAGCTACAGTAAGCTGCTGGAGAAGGTTCAGCTCAGTGGGAGAGAAATAAAGTCTACAAAGAGAGAAATTACTTTCTAATGTAAGCTTGGAGGGAAAGTTACCACATGTCGCTTGTCAAAGCTATAAACCAATTCACACTTTATGTCTCACTTTGTCTACAGTGCATGTCATTGCCCTGGTTTACAAGTAATATTGGATAGAAAGTTGAAATGAAACATATTAAGGATTAAGATTGATAATTATACCAATCAAATGTACTACGATCCCTTTGATCAACCAAAATGAAACAGTAAGAACTAGCAGACAAATATTTGACCACAAGTTTCACAATTTATATATTATTTAGTTCGGTAGGTAAAATATATATATAAATGCATTGAGGCGTAACATAATGAACAACTGTCTAGCAGTGTTTTGGTTGACCTTATTGATGCAAAAACAACTGTGCTCCAACAATTAATAGACTGAATTTCTAGATCGCTGATGGTGTTATCTTGGTGCAAAAACTGCAACTGGCGAGTCATATTTTCTCAAATATTAAGCGTAAAAATATCCACAGCTCTGGAAAACTTTTAAAGCCTTTTGTTGCCTTTTTTTCCTCACATGGTCATCATCTTGATTCAACAACAACAAACCTCTACAGCATCATGTAGAAATTCAGTGTTATTAATTTCCCTTGACTGATTATTGTACATCTGCAGATCTCCCATGAATTTTCTTTTTTTCTTCTGCAGCTGCTAGTTAATGCAGATTTAACAACAATCCGCCTAGTTCATTGAGACAGTTTAAAGCTAGGGCTCCTCTCATGATGATATTTCAAGACAAAAACCAGTTATTTTTTTCTTCTATCAGCGCAACAGCCAGGCACAGTACTTTTTGATGTACTGTACAAGAAAAGATTCTTGCTTTTCCATTTTGCTCCTTCTCTACTTTTCATGTAGTGCTACGTTATTTGGCAGTGATCTTTGTTTTGGCTCCATTTCCTGTACCAGGACCACACCATGGCAGCTCAGCCCCTCCACAGACTGTAAGGGTCTGGGTCATAAAGAGGGGTTTCTGACATAGTTGTGTGAGAACCTAGGGTAAGCCCTCTGTGATGGGTGGGGAAATGTTCCGCTCATTGCCTAGCATTGACCAGACGAGACAACCGCAAGCAAGCACTTGATGGTTGGCTCAGATTTACTTTTTTGGGGCCACTATCCCACCTCCATGTTCTGTGCTTCATTTTTGTTTTCTTGATCTGTCTTGAACAAAACCACACAAAGCAGAGGGACTGGTGCAGTAAGGCTGTCGAACAGCTCCACTCTCCGCAGAGCAGTGAGGTCATAGACTTTGAGCCCAAGCCTAAAACTTGGCTTGCTGCATGTGAACTGATTTTGAATCTCTAACACGTTGAGCCCCCTATTTCATCTTCTTCTCATGCTGTTTCATTTGTCCTCTCCTCTCGGAAATCTGACATCTTAACACCTCATCATCCTGCAATCTTCTGGTCTGGCAAAGAGGCAAAGAAACATATGGGATCCATAAGACTCATATAGATTACTCAACTTTAAATCTCTCATCCGTGCATAGTGGACTAGCTTTCTCACACAGCAAAAATTACTGGTGTCTTCTCATTTTGGCTCTCGTATATAGTGCCATTATGTGATGTGTTACATAATCACTGTCAAATGGGCTACATGAGGATGGCTTTCTTATATGGATTGCATTTTAAGGCATATACAGTGCCTGCAAAAGTATTCACACCCTTGAATTTCTCACATTTTTTTTTTTTACATTACCACCACACAGAGGCTTGTATTAAGATTCCAAAAAAACAACACAAAGCACTAAACAATGATGAAGTGTTTAGTTTCATTATCCTGCTACTAGTCCTGCCACTGACCAATCTTCTGCAAATTTTCTCTTAGGATTACTTTTATGCATTTCTCAATGAACGTGGACCAGCTTCTTCAGAGCATAATGCTATCACCATCATGGTTTACCAATGCCCTTCTTCTAGCTTCTCTTTAATATTTAAAATTTGTGTGTAATATGGATAAAATTTGTGATTTTTTTTTTTTTTTTACATGTAGCCGCATACGCTTTCTTGCCGTGTTTCCAAATAATTGAACATGTCTATCGAAATGATTTTTTTGTTTGTTTTGGTCATAATTTATAATGGTCGTGAAGAGAGAACTGAGCCAAAAAGTGAAGCTCTCGATTTACCGGTCGATCTACGTTCCCACCCTCATCTATGGTCATGAGCTTTGGGTCATGACAGAAAGAACGAGATCACGGATACAAGCGGCCGAAATGGGTTTTCTCCGTAGGGTGGCTGGGCTCTCCCTTAGAGATAGGGTGAGAAGCTCAGTCATCCGGGAGGGACTCAGAGTAGAGCCGCTGCTCCTTCACGTCGAGAGGGGCCAGTTGAGGTGGCTCGGGCATCTGGTCAGGATGCCTCCTGGACGCCTCCCTGGTGAGGTGTTCCGGGCACGTCCCACTGGGAGGAGGCCCCGGGGAAGACCCAGGACACGCTGGAGGGAATATGTCTCTCGGCTGGCCTGAGAACGCCTTGGGATTCCCCTGGAGGAGCTGGTGGAGGTGGCTGGGGAGAGGGAAGTCTCGGCCTCCCTTCTGAAGCTGCTACCCCCGCGACCCGACCCCGGATAAGCGGAAGAAGATGGATGGATTTTTAAAAATACTTGATTTTTTATTTTTTTAATAATACATCAAAATTTGAAAAGTAGTTAGGTGCAATTTTGCAAGGCACTGTAGATTTATAGGCTCTGCTGTGTAGCCATGTCTTTCGCTAAAGGTGCCAGATGCTAAATGTTTCTTCATCACTGGCTTGTAAACTTGTCTTTCTTCAGATCATGTTTAAACACCCACAAATTGGCAAGGATTTATGGGATGCTGATTATTGGCTTTCATGTTAAAATGACTGAGAAAAAGTCTTTTGTAATGGAGCACACTGAAGTGACAAGAAAGTAAAATCTTTTTTGAAAAAAATGAGTGCATTTGGTTTGAGCCAAAGGTTTTTAACAGTTTGACAAAGTTACCCTTTCTGACATGTGCAAAGCAATAGTAGAAACAAAAGAAAATAACTTTCTGTGCTATGATGTGACTTACACCCTGCAGCTTCAAGGGCCTTTTTTCCACGATGCAACGCTGATTAGCAATATGCTTCTCTTGTTCAAACCATGCTGAAATATTATACATGATGGGACATGAGAATAAGTCTTGGGAACATATTGCATGTCAGTCACATATCACGTTGTTTTTCAAAAACAACTTCACAGACACAAGGGTGCCAGCATTGTTTCTGCAATGCCAATTTTGCTGGGTTTATTTCTTTAGTTTACAGTGAGAAATGAGAGAATCCAAAGAAAAATGGCATACTTCCTGCATTAGAACGTGTCATGTTTCTGTCTGACACAAACAGCGCCTTGTCTCCCAGCGCAATTTACCTGTCCCGTAGTCATAAGGGCTGTTGTTCCCCTTCGCTTCGTCAGGCTGCAGAGCACAGTTCACTGGGAGGACAGGCTTATGTAGATGTTGTCTTGGTGATGCAAAACTCCTTGACAATGAATCCGGCCTAATCAGCAAGAGGGAAGAACTCAACTTCATTTATTTTTCTGTAGCACAGGCAAGCTTAGGATTTCCAAAATGTTCAAGAAACAGGAATAAAATAACAGAATAAACAAAACTCGCTCAGAAACTTTAAAAAAAAAAAGATAGATTGACCTTCACCGTGAAGATGTAAAGTAAATCTAAAAGACTACTGTGCTGCCTTGGCAGATTTGGTACCAAGTTTATAAGTAAGCTGAGCCCCACCCTGCTCTCTCAGCCTACTGTGTTGAAGGCTTCAGGCCAAGCTCAGTGAAAAAGTGTATGAATACACAGTACACTGCTCAGACTTGTTTGGCCTGTTACTGTAGCTGGAGAATATCACTCCAAACGGACTGTCGGCAGGTTTATATCTGATTGCCCAGTGTGTGCTCTGCATTTGGTTTTTGGACACTTGCTTGTGCTGGTGCATATGCATGCATAAGACTTGCAAACTAAAATGAGCAATTAAGAGATATAAAGTGCAATAATGCATTGTTCACCTTCTGAATGTTGACAAAACACAAAAACAGCACTTTCCTCTTTATCCATGAGTATTTTGACAATTAAGGTTCATGAACAGATTGGATCAAGCAAGCTTTATAAATCACATTCATGTCTCAAAACATAGTAGATTTTATTGTTAATCTCTTGAAAAGTCTCATTCTGACGTTAAAAGGAGACTGGATTCATTCCAGAACTAACTGGCTACTTTATAACTGCATAGCTTTTGGAATTAAGGTGGAAATTAAAAAGAGAATGAGAACGAAGTCAACGAATTGGGTGGGTGGCAGTGCAAGGTTTTCATGATATAGTCAAATTTGCAAGAGCACACTGCTAAGTATTTTGCATTGGTAAAACAAAGAATCCCAATTTATGAATCCAACAAATGTTCTGTCCACAAGGACGCTGTCTTGTGTGGAGACATAGTGGATGGATGTAATTCATGCCTCTCCAGTTGCAACCCTTAAGGACTGGTGTCTTGTCAGTTTGAGATGTGTCTGCTTCAACGCAGCAGATTAAAACGGTCCAAATACCTCCTGATCTTGTCAAAGCAGAAGGCTGCCTAAACATTTGGTTGGATGGAATTTGTCACGGTTCCAGCCACTGTAAATAATGTAATTATTACTTCAACTTCACCTATGGTTTAAAACTAGGTAGGTTGTTCTTTCCTGACCCATAGAGATGTCGTGCTATTTCTGATTAAGATTAAAGTAGTAGAAGCAGTTTGTAATGCTGGATTACAGGGAGGTGATTGGCAAACCTGAAATCAGTTATTTGAAGGGATTACTAGACACTTTAGTTCATGAGCCTTCATTGTCAAGCTCCATGTTTGCCTGTAGTGCAAATTTTTCATGTTTATCATAACACAATTGGTGTCAGGCTAGTTTGTATTTGATTTGTTCTTACTTATTAATCTTTTAAGCACTGAGACCTCAAAAAGAAAAAAAACTATATTTGTTACTCGGTGTGTCTCATTGGCCATATCAACCTGTTTTTATTGCAAAATGTAAATTAGGAAAATGTCTGCCTGTTGTTCATTTATCAGGAAATCTCACTCTGATTGGATGCCTGGGGTGAGAGATAGTTGTCAATCAACTGCACCTAAAAAGCTCCTCTGTACCTTCCTGTGAAGACATTTTCACAGTCATATTTGTTTATTTTTGCACAGCATCTCCAAAAAGAGGCATTCATTCAGAAAATATGAACACAGAGTCCATGAGCTAATAGTTTGAGTTCAGCAAACGGAGATGGGTGGGTGACACATGGTAGCTAATATGTGTTACTTTATTTGTCTTGTACATTACATTAAGTTGAAATGCCTGCATACCTGCCAGCTTTGATTTATGGGGGGAAAAAAAATCAGCTTATGTAGCTCTTAAGACTTGGAAGTTATTTCATGAACCCTTACGTTTCTATTTCATATTTCATTTGGATGGAAAACTTTCACTTTATTACATTTGCCAAACATACAAGTTGGGATATGTTAAAACTGGAGATGAGGGTTTCTACTAATTAGTAAAACATAAGAGTGAAAAAAGTGTAATGATGAATGTTGTGGATAATTTGCGTTAGAGATGATGAGTGGGTGGAAAGATGACGTGATGATAAGCAACAAGCTGGATGACAAAGGCCTGTCAGCACTACCATCTCTATGGTGATAGTCAAGTGTTTTCTTTAATGACTGTGAGCCACTGCATTCAAACAGACTGAAATATTAACAGTGTCTGTCAAAGAGGCCGATCTACCTCACACATGATGAGCTCATCAGCTACTGCGTGGAAGTGGAAAAGGCTTGTGTTTGAGATGCCCACACACCAACATGATGATGCAGGTTTATTAAGAAAAAAACACACACACACACTCAGGTACTGATGTAATAACTTTTGCTTGACAAAAATAAATAAATAAATAAAATAAGAGAAATCTTACGTACACCCAGAGGAACTGCGGGGGAGGAGAATGACAGAAACAAATTAGCAATATTGTTCATGGAGGGATGTTTGGGGGCCTGCATATGATGTTATCACTGTCGTCTGATTGTATCGCTCCTCGAAGTTGCCCTACAAGATTGAGCGGGGATGGAAGGAGCCTTTGTCACGTCTCATTGCTGTAACCTGGATAACAATGCTGATGTTTACACCAGAAGGCAGCTTGAAATCTCAGCCTGAAGTTCCCTCGCTTCCGATACACATTACCTCACAATCATGCCCTTTCGCTGTGATGAGATGAATTTGATAGCTAAACGATGTGATTTACTGACATCCAGAAAAACTGAGCTGTCATAATCAAAGTATAAATCTTATAACTGCAAGCCTGTCCTAGAACAACACCCATAAAATGTGTTTTTTCATGTTTCTTCACACACAGATGATAGCTGGTGACTCTGCTTATTAAGCCTGAGCACAGAAGGTGCTCATTAAAACTGAAATTGATATGTGCCTGTATCTCCAGTTGCTTAACGCCTTTGTTCAGTTTGGGAATGCCTCTGTAACCCGGAGTGCTTGGCAATGAAGCACTGGCCCTTTTTGGCTCTGTGGCCTGTTGTGTCTTTGTCAATCACCCAACCCTGAGAGGAAATGGCTGTGTGGGACAGCAACATCCTGGCAAGCACCTTGGGCAGTTGATACCATGGGAATGCACATTAAACACAAACTCAGGGCATTTATATTGTTGAACACTATCATTGTGTGTAGAGTACATCCAATAGTCCGAAGACTTTTTCTTTGTTTGTGAGGACCTGTTGAGGCTTTGACCATTTAATTAAGATTACATTGAACATCTATGATCTCTAACTTCATGATCTGAAATGGCTATATTTTTATTTTTTAATAAATAATTCTCTTGAACTTCACAGGTCAGCAATTAATCTGCCAAACAAAACTGCTGACAATCTATTTAAGGTGAAAATACACAAACAAACAAAAAAGGAAATAAAGGGAAGGAGGGGAAAATGCGAGGAAAAAAAAAAAGCAGAAGAACCACTAATATAAAATACAGTCCTGTGAAAAAATGCTGAGTCACTGATGATCGTTTTATATTTCAGACAAAAGGGATGAAATATTAAGAGTAACAAAAAGCAATTGAGGCAGTCATCCATCCATCCATGAGCGTGATCATGAATCAGCGTCTGAATGTAACATTATCAGACCTATGGTGATATAAAACATATATCCTTGTTTCTTACAGGATATATGCTTGCAAATAATGTTCAGCTGGTACCAACATTAGTTCATGCTTTTACTGATTTTGTTGATCTTCTGAAACAACTCTGCTCAGCCATCAACATAGAAACATTGATACAAAAGGGTCATATCAGATAGTCTAATTTCTAGTGTCACGATTCTGTAATCACTGTAAAAAATATAACATAGAGCAAAGCCAGAGTTTAAATCTGACTCAAACCAATTTGTTTAGCATGGAGCAGGAAAGTGGAAACGGATACCCACTGTGGGACTTGCGTTCCACTGTGTTCAAGAAAATGACTTCATGCGACCAAAAGCCTTCAATGTGGCTCCTGTATTTCCCCTGTAGCATGTGCACCGTTCACCACGGACTTTCAAAACATGTGCTTTACTGTTTTTTACATGGAGATGGTGACATTGGTCAAATCTGGTGTGATTTAGAAACAGCAAAGGTTTTAGTTTAGGTATTTGTAGATTTACTACTTCCCTCTGCAACATTGTGACGCAGACATAAAGCAGAATTGTCTCAGTAGCACAAAAACAGAGTTATGTGCATTGATATAACGTACTTGTGAGGAAGAATCCTTCAACTGATTTCTCCCTTTTTCCCCGTTTTGGGGACTTTTTTTTCATATGAGCCTAAAAATATGTGTAATAAGTACCAGAGGAGGGACCTAGTCACTGTTTTGCAAGTCTCAAGTAAGTCTCAAGTCTTTGTCCTCAAGTCCGAGTCAAGTCTCAAGAAAAGATGATCAAGTCAAGTCTCAAGTAAGACAAGCAAAAGTCTCAAGTCAGGAGCTTGGAATTTCAAGTCTTTTCTAGTCGTTTTAACAATGTTCCAATTATGCAAAATGTAAATAATAAGCTGTGTGTTCTTTTTAAAATCAAACACAGAAAGCACTCATTACAAATAAAGCACTGTGGTTCTGAATTTGGATGTCATGGTAAAATAAATATCCGTCAGTCCAAGTGGGGTTAAATCTACAGCCAATTTCACTTCTCAGTTTTGATAAAAACATGTTGCTTGAATCAAGCTTGCCAGAATCAAGACAAAATAATGTGCTGCATTATCATCCAAAAACATTCAGAACTACCCCACAGCGTTGCGTTCAGGATCCTTACAAATGTACATTTTTTTACTTTTACAGAAATTTCTGAAGGATAGCAAAATTATTGGATTTTGATTTGTTTTTCTAGCAAAATTATACCACCTGCAGATGGTATTTCAAAGGCCATCATGCTGCCATTTGAAGAGTTATAACTGAAAAAAACAGTAGACTTAATGCAGTGACTGCAGTTAACAATTTATTTATTTATTTGTCAATATAATTTCCCAACATAAATGTCTTCAAATTCACTCATACTTGTCAAATTTTGGGTTTGAGAATATGGGAAATGTCTCTGTCCGGTGCTACTGTCAGAGGAGGGGGGAAGGGGATATTTATAGGAAAATACTAATACGGGAGTAGGGTGGGAAAGAGGTGTAAGAACCTGTAGTTTCCCTTATGAATACACCATCCATCCTGTGATGGAATTGGACCTGGTACATCATTATGATGGGACGGAGAGAAACTCTCTTCCCTGAGTTCAGGTACAGAACCTGCTTTCTGATCCGGACCCCGCACACTATCCACCATCTTCCTGAGCTTACATGGTGCATATTAATGTGAATACGTTTGAATCACCGGATATACAGCATGACCAAACATAGCAGACAAGTGAAAGATAAGTGGTATCACCAACATAACCCAGAGTTGCTAACACGATGTTAGCCAGTCAGTTGTCTCACAGTAAAAGAAAAGTACCGCTTACCTTTTTGTGTAACTTCAAATGCAGAACAGTTGGAAGTTGTTGTATCTCCATCTGAGATCCTGGTCTTGCAGGTTTTGCATGTTTCACTTTGTTTTTAGTTGGATATTTCATGATTGATGTACCATCCATCCATCCATCCATTTTCTTCTGCTTTTTCCGGGGTCAGGTCATGGGGGTAGCAGCTTCAGAAGGGAGGCCCAGACTTCCCTCTCCCCAGCCACTTGTTCCAGCTCCTCCGGGGGAATCCCAAGGCGTTCCAAAGCCAGCAGAGAGACATAGTCCCTCCAGCATGTCCTGGGTCTTCCCCGGGGCCTGATTGATGTACCCAAAAGAAATTACTCACAGGAGCATATATACTTTGAGCGTTTTTCCGTCTCTTATTTGTGCTGCAGCTTTCGCACACATACATATGGAGTGTGGAAAAACAGAAGGACGGTCTGTGCTTGTTAATACAGAATGAGTGAAATTACTTAAGGGGGCCACTTTATAAATATGTGTCTTAAACTTTTGACTTGGGTAAAATATCAAGTCTTTTCAAGTAAAGAGCTTTAAGTCAAGTCAAGTCCCAAGTCAATGGTGTGAAAGTCAAAGTCCTGTCTGAGTCATTGAGCATTTTTTCAAGTCAAGTCTCAAGTCTTGATTTTAATGATTCAAGTCTGACTCGAGTCCAAGTCATGTGACTCAAGTCCCCACCAAGTACACATATCTAAGTTTGTGTCCTTGAGCAGCATTGGAAAGAAGTCTAATTTTTAAAACGCTTTGACAACATCACTACGTACTGACTGCACACATGCACTTTCACTTCTCTCTTCGTTCTCATGTCTGTCTGAACAGAGTGAGATCATTAAACACATTTTTTTTGCATTTTACTGGCTAAAACGGGAAGTCCTGAGTCTGCTGCTACGTCTAAACTGGCCCTCCTTTTGTTTCATTTCCACTGCGTCGTGACGTCAGGAACGTGACAGTTTACTTCAGAGTGGTATATGCTATAACCTCGGTGGCCAGTGTTTCTGCTTTCTCCAGAGCTAGCTGGGAGCGTCCTGCGGCTTTAAGAGGTGCACTCCCTTTGCCACGGATAGTACAGATTTCGCACATTGCCAAAGCACCACTTTGATGTGGGGATTTACAGCTTCTGTTTAAGCACATTGATTCCCTTGTCTTCATATGCAGCATGGTATGGTAACATGATTTTTCAACATGACAGCTAGGATAAAAAAAAAAATAAAAATCCCACTTGGTTATAAAGGTTGCAACAAATATGATCTACATTATGAGTTTAAGGAATCTGACCAGAAGAGAACTGAAAAAAGCAATTTCAAAAAGTTCCCTGCAACCTTAAAAAAAGAAGACAGAAATTAACAAAAGATTAATCAGATAGGTCGAAGTTATTTTGGAAATTCTAAATTCACTTCTTGAACTACAAGTTTTGCACCTAAAGTTTCTTAACCTTAAGTAAACCCATATAACCTCAAGTATTATTATCTTACATGTAACCCAAACACACATGCAGTCCAGTAAGAGAAACAAGAAGTATTCAAACCTTTGTAAGTCAATGATCTGGGAGCCAAATTTATGGTGAGAACTCAGCAGAGAGCGAGCAAGCAGAAGTGCAGGATGCGCTATGAATACCAATTTTGTTGCTAGACCAGCCAGAACGCCCCAACATCAGATAGTGTGACACAATTTGTGAAAAGTTTCTTAGTCAGAATAACATTACTAAACATGATATGATTTAAAGTACATTTAAAAGTATTCATATATTTTGAACTTATTTTATCTTCAATGTGTGTAATTGGGAATTTATGTGATGGGCCAACATAAAGTTCTGCATTGTTGTAAAATGGAAGAACAAGTTATAATTTTAAAATATTTAAACATCTTTGGTGTGCCAAAACCAGCTTTGCAGATCTATAAACTCAAATGTTTTACGATTAATCTTGGATGTTGAGATTGGCCCGGTCAACAGATTCTTCTGAATGTGCTATGCATTTTGGTAGCTCCTCTAGAGTTAGTATGGATCTTTAGCTGTTCAATGGTCTCCTTGGCCTGCTGATCAGTTTTGGTGAGTGCCCACGTCTATGTACTTTTGAAGTTGTACCGGTTTGTTTCCCATCCGTGGGGATGGACTCAATTATATTCTGTAAGATGTTCATGGTCTGATATATTGTTTTAGAATATTTTTTAACCTAAACCTACTTTAAATCTTGCCAAAGCTGATGTATATCTTTGACCTATACAAAGATATACATTAGTAAGCAAAGAGGTCTTGATGATCCTCTTTGCTTACTAATTTTCTTTAACAAACCCCTCAGGCACCCCCATACTAGTTTGTATTATACTGTATGTGTACAAATTTATACTGTTTTTTTTAAGGCTGAAAACTATTTGGAAATAACAAAACAAATGAGGCTAATCACAAATTCTTACTAAGTCTTACACTAACTGTATTATTTTCCTTCCACTTCACTATTACTCACTACTTTGTGTTGGTCTTCATTACATAAAACTCAAATTAAATTTATGGGTGTGATGTGACAAAATATCTAAAGCAGCTTTTTTTCCAACAGTGTTATTGCAAACAATATTCATTGTGAAACACTTGTATAAAAATAGTGAACTTTTGTGAAACTTCTGCTGCTGTGAATGGAAAGTGAGAGCAAATGGAAAGCAGTAATAATAATCTGAAATAGTGCAGCCAGGAACCTGACATCTCAGGTGCCCAAGCTAGCTCTTTAAGCCAAGCGTTTTTCACTCCTTTTCCAAATTGTGTATGCGTGTGTGACAAGTCATGTATGACCAAGAGATTCCATGGTCTCTCTAAAAAAATACTTCTTCTTGTCTTTTTTCTTTATTCACATAATCCCATAACCCTGTCGGTGATGAATTAGGATTAATCCACAAAGAGCATGCTGGATATGAGTGAGGCCTCCATGTTGCAAAGCCAGCCTATAAGAACTGGGTCAACTGCCAACAGGAGGGGTAGAGTTCATTTGATGACAGAACCAAAATCCTGACAAAGGGGAGGAAAACTTAACTCTGGCACCTTATTTTTCATGCCGCTTTAAGACTGAGGCATCCACCCAAAATTAATTAAGGGACATGCAAGGTTCAGCAGCAGGATTTTCAAACATATCACAATAACTGCATCAATTAATTATTCTTCATTATTTTGACCATATAAAATTTTACATGGACAAGACCAGACCTTTGATCTGATCCTCAAAGATGGAGTTGCTTGTGCTTTAGAGATATTGTGTGAGTGATGTGATATAACTACTTCAGTCACACTTCCTCTTCTAGGTCAGCTAGAAGGGGAAGGTTGATTACCTTATTGGAGGCTTTCATGTTCATTGGGTCTTACCGTCTTCCATGTGCAAAGCCACGACCTCAAGTGTTCGGATAAAGCCAACAGACTGGCTGATGCAATAGTCTGGTCCACTCTTGGCTGGATCTCTGGAGTTCATTCAGCAATACAATAGATCGCTTGGCTGCTCCTGTAATTAATATTGCCTTCACCTGACTTGTCATTTTTGATGAACTGCCTTGTCACTGAGACTTTCAAGTTGAGTTATACCTATTTTATTTTCAGGTAATTAGATCTATTATTTTACAACTCCTCTTTGAAGGTCTATGTGTTATGTAGCTTAATGGTTTAGTTCCTTACTGTTCTCTGAAAAACTCCTGAACCTTTCACAGAACAGCTGGGATTGCACTTCATTTAGGGTTGTCAGAGCAACAGGAGGTGAATGCAAAAGCTATTCACACTTTTTAGAAATGTATTTTTAAAAATAAAAATAAGTCACACATAATTGCTTCATAATTATACACCACTTTGTTTTTGTTTAACACATAAAATGCCAATAAAACCATTGAACTTAATGTTCATATTATGACTGAAAACGTTTAAGAGAAATGTATTAGAAGGAAATAGTATCAACATCCTAAAAACATGAATAACCCCTGCTTTTGTTGCATACTTAGCTAAGGTTTTAGGATTTTCTTCACCTACAGTATACTTCAGGTAAAGGATATGACTTCAGAGCAAATATATGATATTTGCCTAATGGCTGAAGGTTTACTGTTACTTTTGCTGCAGATATAATGGAAAACAGGTGAGAGAGGCAGTGCCACTGAGGTGCAACCTGAGTGGCTCACTACTCCGGAATGGGCAGCTCTCACTAATACATTCTTCTCCATTCTATCAGGCCTCTCCCTCTCCCTGCCTCAAATGTCCCTACATTCACCTCTTTGCACCCAGTCCTGGTCCATTAATGACATCCATTTTGGGAGTCGGTAGGAGAGATCCTTTTATGTGGCGGCGATAAAATACTTTTTTGCCTGTGCCTAGCTGTGTTGCTGCTCTGGGCAGCAGACTTGAAAATAAACCTAATTATTTTCTGTGCTGTTGCAACCACAGCCCTAAGTCTCCAGCTGCAAACTTATAGGCTCCTACACCAGTCTGCTTCTGGGCCTTTCCCATCTCTGCTGGGCAAATCCAAATTGAAAAACTGATTCACTTCAGTGATAACCAAAAACGGTCTTAAGTCTCAAAATCAAAACCATTAGATTCTATTCATATAACACAGTGCAAAGTGTCTTCGTTCAGCGCATTAACTCCAATCTGATGTAAAATGGATTAAAGGTGGTTTTCTGGGGAAAGTTTCTGGTAAATCCTAATTCAATATTCCCATGTAGGCATGAATGCATATGCAAATGAATCTGTGGGAGATGTATAATAGGGACAAATGGTGTAAGTCTGACATGCTCCAAACATGAACCATATGCGTTTTTCTTTTTGTCTGCAAGTATAGTAAAATGTCTTTGTCCTAACACCATACCTCAGGAGAGAGTTCTCTTCAGCCTGCATGTAACAGGACTGACTATGCCTTGTCGTATGTTTTTATTTTTTTATTTTTTTCCCCCCTCGAAGATCCTTCATCCCTACTGTCCTCTGCCGGATAAGGAATGTCTGTGTGGCAGTACGGCAAAAACCAATCAGTTGAATATCTGTGACAGAAAATAAGTGGATTATGGAAGAAGGGAACTAGACCGGAGGAGCCAAAAGGCAAATGAAGCCACAGTTGCATAACAGAATAGATCTGTTGCATCAAGTAACAAGAACCACTGCACAGGGCCTTTGGGATATGATGCTCATTGCTTGGTAGTTTTATGGCTATCACTGGGAATGTGATAATGTGGAAAGAGAATTTGCTTTGAATCCTAATAACATGAACAATAATTGCTTTACACTCTGTCTAGACAATGAATGGTTAAACTGCGTGTGTGAGGGTGTTAGAGAAGCATGGTCTGGGGCCGGGCGGTGGGTGGATGATGGTGGTGGTGGCGGGAGGGGTGGTACTGCTGGAACGGGTAAGTAAAGTGAGCATTCTATTGAGGTCTTAGTTTGGCTAATCTCCCCCATGTGACAGCACAGCCAGATTTGCTGCCATGGAATGCCACAGACTGTTGTGCTGCGGACAAAAAGAGACAGGGGCTTAAGCTACAGGGGGGCAACACTGCATGGTTCTGGAGAGCAGCAGAGCTATGCCAAAAGGCAGAAAAAAGAAGTTCTCAGGATTTTTTGCATCAACCCCTTCCTATCCAACTGGCAGTGTCCCTTTAACTGCACCAGTCAGTTATGACACACATATACACATTCATGTGGAAGTCACCACCTACGGGAGGATGTAATAAGGTGTTTTGGGAGGTGTCTTGCACACACTTGACCCCTCCTCCGTCAGTCTCCTGTGCCTGCAGTGGTTCCTGTCTTTCACCCCAGTTGGATTAGAACCACATCTGGTCCACAGGCATTGAATCTTCCCATGAAAACCAGAAGTCTGGTAGTGACTAACAGCCCAGATCCTGAGGCTGGACCATTGATACAGCCCAACAAATGTTTTTTGGCTTCCTCTTTTGTGGTTCATGTCAACTCAAAGTACTGAAACCTGGAGCAACTGATCATTATTGAAAGAATCAACTAGTTTAAAAGAAAAATATCATTCAGTGCAACCTATTTGAGAATTTGAGGTTTGAATAAAAAGATTAAGAAAAGTGTTTCAATATACATTACCGTCCAAATGAATTTGTTACTTGGTACTGATGTAAACTTGTAAAACTAGATTAATCTCTAATTGAAGTAGCAGAATGTCACACAGAAAATTAAGTTGAACAACTTTTAATTTATAAGACATGGAGTTTTCCTGGTTTATATTATGCGTCACAGAGAATAATTTCTTTTGGGCACAGGTGTGGCCACCCCAGTAACATGGACACTGCATGGGTCCATTGTGGTGAAGAGAAAACTGAACTGAAAGGGGACACTCTCAGTATACCATTTGGTTTATGTTCCTACCCTTACCTAGAGTCATAAAGTTTGACAGAAAGAATTAGATCCTGAAAATGACTTTCCATCACAGGGTAGCCCTCTTAGAGTTAGGGTGAGGAGCTCAGCCTTCAGGGATGGGTTCATGGTACAGCCCGTATTCCTCAACATCAAAAGGGGTCACTGAGGTGGCTTGGACATCTTTTCTAGATGTCCCTTGGATGCCTCCCTATGGAGGTGTTTCTGGCATTGCCCTCCAGGAGGAGGCCCAGGGAATGGTCCAGATTATGTTGGAAGGACAAAGTCGCTCTGCTGGCTCACCTTGAGGAGAAGGAGGAGGAAGTTTGGGAGAGGGAAGTGTGGGGGTCTCTAAGACTGCTATCATCACAATCTACTTTCAAAGAAATGGATGACGAGTATGAGTACCCTTAAAAAAGGGAACATTAAAACACCATTCCATAGGATTGATGTGTTGGTCCCATTAAGTAAATTGTTACAGGAAATTGGCTATAATTGCATAAGTTTAAGACAGAGTACTGTAAATCTAAAAATTTTAAACTATATGTGGATTCAAATCTATTCAAACCCAAGTGTAGATTGTAGGTTCTTGCTAATCCACATGAATGAGTTTGTCTACATTAAATTGATTTATCTCTTTCTATTAATTATATTTTTTAATAAGAGTATTTTTTATCTGTCTAATTTGTTTTACCATTTGGTGTGTGTCACCTAAGTGCTTTCGGTAGTTATATGGCTGTCGTTTCAATATAAATGTCTGAAAATAACTGGTTGTTTTCAACAGATTTTAGCTGAATCTGGTGAAACATAGACAATGATAATCTTAAAAACTCCTAATTCCAACTGTAAAGTCTAGAGAATCTGAGTTTGTTTTTATTCTAAAGGCCTAGCGTGCCAGGGTTAGGTTTAGGAAACAACAGAACATGTCAAATATAAATCTTGGTGGTTTCTGTATGGTAACAGGATATATAGGTAATCTTTGAATGGGAATTGTCTACCAGTCTCAAAATCAACCTCGTATGAATCCACTTCCAGCTCCTAGATCTAGATCATACAAAAAAAGCTCTTGAGTTAAAACAAATAGGGTATAAGAGAACTCAGCACCCTAGAGAGATTACTCAAAGACAAATGGTTAAAAAAATTTCTCTATTTGCAAAAACAACTAATATTTTTTGTGAAGTATTAACATGGAATACCAGTTGTGGTGTATTTAATTTCTGTAAAAAAATATTCTCGAAATAAATTGATTTCTTCCTACTTTAAAACTGCATGATAATTATAAAAAAGATGCATTTATTCTAAGACTTTTTACAAATTTTTACTTGGCGGGTAAATAATTCAGAGGAGTGCTCTATGAATGAGTTGTATCACAGATTCAAGCACTTAACCCCAATCGCTAAACCTAACCTGCTCTTGGTAAACTGTTCAAATCCCCCAGAGCCCCTGATCTGCAGTTTGGGTCAGACTTGAGAATCATTGTCTTGTAGCTGTAAGGACATGAAGATCTATCAGTGTCAGCTTCACACATTCTCCTCCCCCCTGATCCCTCCTGCACGCCATCCCTGATTCCCACCCCACCCAAAGCTTTAATTAAAGACATAATCAGGATTTGCATAACAAACACCCATGAGTTCTTACTATTGGTGCCCCATTTGCCATCAAAAATCTAATGAAAATATTACATCACGTATGGGCCCTGCTTCAGAAATTCTCAGCCTAGCTGTACTAGTCGAGAACAGAAAGATTTGACAAATAGTTAGTTTAATTCTTTTGTATGATAAGCATCAACCCCCTAAATCCAGCCTGGCCAAATCCTCTTGAGAGGGGCTAAGTGGCAGAGCCAAGTGAAGAGAGAGCAATAAAGAGTAGAAGAGAGGGTTGAGCAAGGATAGGAGAGAAGAGGAAAGGAGGGTCTGTAACTAAGGCATCTAAACCAGGATCAGGTCAGGCTAGACCTCTCCTCCCTCGACTGCCTCCGCCCCAGCGGTCTTCCCCCCCTCAGCTGTCCCTGGGCCACAATAGGTTGAGCATCTTTTGTGGCATTAACGGTTTGTAGGAGCCAGAGAACAATGTATGAGAAGTGAGGAGCTCAGGGTTCCCACACACAGGGCCGACATATCCTAACCCCCCACCACCAATCGCTGGTAAAAGACGGCAACCTGCACACAGCTGATCTCCACCTCCTGCTGAGACCTCTCCCCCTTCAACATAAAACACATTCTCCTCCACATGCAAGTACAAACACACTCTGCTACAAAGCAAACACAGTCATGCACACGCAAATACACATTGCTGGTTTGACACAGATATTTGCTCATGTTTAATGCATGATAAATAATTTATGACACCGGATAAAGTTGTTGATATTACTGTGTGTTCACATGCACATGGACTTGCACGCATAGCTGATTACCCAGTGAGACCATAGAGAGGCCTACTGGGGAACCCTTTTGTTTCAGGATGGGTGAAAGTTTGTCTGGGATCTTGATTAATTTGTACTGTCATATGTGGGAGGCACCTTTCACCAGTGGGGCAGTGGGGGGCAGAAAGGACGGAATGTCACTTACTGAAATCTAAATTTCTTCCTTTCAAATTGACTGAAATCCATATCTATTGTGAATTGTAGATCACTGATCGATAAACAATTAAGTTACATCTTAGCTTATTCAGCTTTAGTTTAAATGTGCAGAAATTGATAATCTAGAACTTAGAAATACATGATTAAAACATGAAGATTGATGCATATTAATGTGAACACATTTCTATAATTCAAACACAAATCATAAAACAGAGAAATATAGAAGGACGAAAATATAATTGTTTTTCTTTTTGAAATTGTGACATATTTTATCATTATAAATTTTATACCACTGAAACATAAATAATTAAAAAAATCTTAATGTGAGAAGAAACCAAACCTACTTTATACACGAACTCTGTTGCATTCCTTCCTGGTAACACTTATTTGAGGGGGTGCATTTGAGTAGGACATGAAACTGTCATAAAACTGAAGGAGTCTTCATCGTATTTATGACGGTAGTAATGACATGTAACTGTGGAAATAATGACACTTTTAATGCAGTTTTGCATTAAACATGTATTAAAAGTGTCATTATTTACAGAATGACACTTAATGACAACTGTCATAAAGATTCATGAATATGCCTTCTTTTTTCTTTTTCATTACGACAGTGTAATGTCAGTATTTTTTCACACCCCTTCTTTTCCTGAATGATCTGATTTCCACTACAATACCCTTACAAATATTCATACTCAGACTTTTTAACAATTGGTCACATTAAACATGACGAACTCAAATGCATTTTGTCCTGTATGTGACAGCAAAACAGAAGATTGCGAAAAAGTAAAATGAAACGTTCACAATTTTATTTTTTAGCAAAACTACATCTTAGAGCTGCAGTATATAATTATTTATAGATGAATATGTTTTAATAATAATAATAATAATACATTTTATTTGTAGGCGCCTTTCTGGACACTCAAGGTCACCTTACATAAATCGACATAAAAATAAACATAAAATTGAAATGTTCATTAAAATTGAGTACAAAACAAGATTTAAAAACACAATGCAGTTGCAATAGAAGACAGCAAGCTATTTGAAACAAATGGGTTTTGAGTTTGGACTTGAAGTATGGCAAAGAGTCGATGTAACTGAGATCAGGTTGGAGTGAGTTCCAGAGTTTGGGAGCCAAGAGGCTGAATGCGCTGCTCCCCATAGTGACAAGACCGACAGGGGGAACAGTGAGATGAACAGAAGAAGAGGATCTGATGTTACGGGTGGGTGTAGCAATGTGAGGGAGGTGAGCAAGTTAGAAGTATTTTATAGTTGATGCGATATGAAATGGAGCTGTTGTAGAACAGGTGATGAATTGAAGGGGTCTGTGTGATGATAAGGGCGGCTGAATTTTGAACTAATTGTTAATTATGGAGCGTTTTCTGTGGCAGACCAGAATAAGCCATGGATAGCAGCTCCATATAGTTGCAACAGACATGTCAGTGGGTAGGCGGATGATCTTTGCTAAAATAAATCAAAAGATGGGTGTAGGCTTTCTCTTAGGACTGAATTAACAAACAATGAGCATTTAGATAGCAAAGGCAAAGTCTACAAACATTAAAATGACTAAAAGACCTTAAAAAAGAGCTGGGGAGCAGGGGCTGCAAAAACTCGCCAGCTGTCACTCTTAGCAGAAGTTCAACCAATCCGACGCTGTTTACATATCTGTTAAAACTGTCACGATATCACAATAGCATAGTATGAGTCAGATCATCTGAAAAATCAAGCTCCTCCTCCTGTTCCCAGTTGCAAATTGCCTAAATGTGCCGCTCCCAGTCAAAAACAACCATTCTGATCCAAAAAGAAGGTCGTAGTGATATCAGTCATGCTAATGTATGTGCTGCTAAATGTGATAATGACCTAGAAATAGCCGTAACACTGTTTTTCACCATATTCATGTTATGCTAGCTGGCCTTAGCATTCTTGGCAGGCTCTGTTGACAGGGGGAAAGCGTTAGCATAGCAGAGATCAAGGGGGGAGGCTGTGATGCGTCTTTTTGGGGGGAGAGGATGGAGAGAGTCTCTACCATGGAAGGAATATAGCAAATATTGCTCTGCTCTGATAAGACCATCATTAAACTGGGACATACAATAAAACATTTTCAGCTTACAGGCAAATAATTACAAATGGCACAAATGGAAGAAATTACCCTAAACAAATCACTCCTGATGGTAACACATGGTGGCTCCAGGATCGTGTGAGGAAGTTTTTTTTTTGTTTTTTTTTTCAGTAGAGACTAGGAAACTGGTCAAATAAAAGGGAAATTTCAAAATTGTGAAGCAACCCCTGTTTGTGATTGTAAATGACTTGAAATATACACAACATATTTACAGAGGGCACGACAACTAGCAATCTTGATGCGAAAGCTTATGTTTCATTTTCAAATGGGTTGCTCAAACCCCCAGACCGCAATACCAGTAAGAATTTGCAGCAAAACCTCATCACTGATGTTAACAGTCAGTCTATGTATTTGAATACACTGCACCTATATGCAAAGAAGAAAAGCTGGTGTGAAAAGCTGGTAGCGACATATCTTAAAAGACTTGCAGCAAACAATTGTTTTGAAAGGCTTAAATTAGAAGGGCTGAATACAAATACATGGGACAGTATTCAGATTTAAATTTGCTATGTCATTGTGTAGCTTTTGCTGTTTTGGGCTGGTTTGAGTTGAAGAAAATCAAGAGGGATTGAGACTTTTTCAATGCTTCTTAATTTAATAAAATGAACCAAACAAATATGGGAAATCCAAACTGTTCACATGTTTTCTCTGTATGAACATCTATCAGTTTTCACTGTGATATTGTGGAATAACTCATCTTCTTCCCCCTTCTTTCTCTCTTTTTGTCTTCTACCCACCATCATTTTATTTTGCTGTGAGTGATTCCCACACTTCACTGCTCTGATGCTGTCAGGGCCAGTGAGAAGCCGGATCTGTATTAATTTTTTGCCACCTGTGCCAGGCGCCTTGTGGCTGTGAGTTATCCTCGGCCCCTTCCTCCTTTTGCGCTCCTCCTCACTGCCCAGAGCCTGCCACTGTCTCCTGGGGTAGCTGATGCACAGCAAGCAACACAGTCCATTTGTCAGCAATTGTCAGCGTTTAGTGAGGCAATGATGTGTGACAAGATGGGGATGGGAAGAGAGAGCAGGAAGTAGAAAAAAAAAAAAAGACTCTGGATTCTGGGAGGCCGGGGGCAGGTGGAAGGGGTGAAAGAGCTCCCTCCAATGGAATGAAAAACACATCCCACCAAACAGCCCCAATAATGTCAGACTACAAATATTTGTCTGCACATACTGCTTTTTAATCTTCCTTAGATTAGAGGACTTTTTAATCATTTCAATGGCAATTGTTAGTCCTTGTGGATTCTTTGAAGCCAATACAGTCAACAGAAATTACTTAATGCAAAAATAATACAAAATTACAATAATGATGATAATAATAATAATAATAATAATAATAATAATAATAATAATAATAATAATAATAATAATAATAATAATAACAATAATAATAATAATAATAACAATAAAAATAACAATAACAATAATAATAATAATAATAATAATAATAATAATACTAATAATAATTTAAAAAAAGTAACAAGACACATAAACCCCGACTGAACCCCAACTGAAAATTGACACACGTTCATTATAGATTTAAATGTTCTATTATGAATCTATTTTCATTCCAGGTGGAAGCAGTTGTTAGGGAGAATGTGTGGAGAGCAAATTTCTCTAAACTCTCACAGAAGGTTTATACTCTGAGGTTGAAACAATGTTTTGTAGGGAAATGTATGCTTTCTAGGCTTTACGGCTATCGTGTAGGTAGGACAGAGTTTCATTGTGGTCTGGTACGGCGCCCTGAATTGTATGTTTGTATTTTTGTCTGCATTTCCTGCTAATGAATATCCAACATTAAGTCTTATAAAATTCTTAGTGTGCAGATTCTTTTGGCAGAGAAAAATTCCTCATGAAAATTTCACAACAGTTAAATTGCATCTTCTTAGGCATTTTTCAGTGTGAAAATATCCAATTTGTGCAGTATTTCACACGTCTCTCAGAGCAGGAACTTGCAAGCACTGTGTTGATTGGTACTACTTTTCAATCCTCAAGCCAGGATTTAGTTTGGCAGGGAGTCTTAGGAGGCTTTATACCTCCACCTCATTAAAAATATTTGACACTTTTTCCACTCCAAGGTTGACAAAGAAGCTCAGATTCTCTAAAGATACCCTCTGAAAATGACACCTCAATATTTTTTTTCGATTTTATACAGCAAAACATGGATGAAAGCTTTCTGATATACATTTCACACAAATAGGCCTCTTTATGTGTTGCCAGGCAAAATCTGTTGACTTGGCCTTGACTCCTGGAGCCTTCAACAATTATGAAAATATGATAGGCTCAGTGCTTTGTGGATGTTTAAACTCATGTTTTTGGAAGGCTGCTGCTCTGCTTGGTGTTACTGTGTAGCCTGCCTTAATGGATCCTCAGCAGGGGGGGATTCTGATTGGCCAAGCGCCTTTCGTTTGCTTTGCTCCTGGGCTGCAGTGCCAGAGAACAAATCTAGGGACACATTTTGGGGATCAGCTCGTGTAAACTGGCTTTTTCCAGGTCCATATGGAAGACATCATCACACAGAGACCAGTGTGAAGTCTGTCATAGTGGAGCTATTGGATCACATATATCCCCACCTATCACCCAAATATCAACACATACCTCTTCACCTGAAAAGCCTGTTGGAGAAAATCCATTCAAATCTGTCAACATGATGTGCAGCCTGGCAACAATTCTTAATCTTATTTACTCAATCCTTTGGAGTCCTTATTTTGGTTTCTGGATCCTACAAGAATAGTTGCTAAACTATCAAGACCTCCACTAAAAATGCTTAATCTTTTCTCACCCAGGTTGCATGCAGGATAGAGATACAGTCCAGACCATTTTTGACAGTAAAAAAACTTTTTGTAGTGTAAGCTGGAATAAAACATGACATGTCATCGCTCCCCCAACCAAAAAAATGTGCTCAGATAATTTTTTACTGACAGTTGCATATTGCAGCTAAATATGTATTAAACCAGCCTCTCCTGACTACTACTGATGTTAGCCCCTACAAAGACAAGTGAGCGCCTTTGTTTTCCTACCTTTTTCATCCCCAGGTTGTGACCGACAAGTGCATCCTCAAGTTGGTGCTCATCGGTACCAATCAAGGAATCAGTATTAATTAGTTTTACTCTGTAACCAGATTGCTGTGTATTGCAGACTTCTGCCCAGCTCCCTCTTGAAAATGAGATCTAGATCCCAAAGGGGTTTACCTGGTCAAATAAAGAATATGAATAAAAAAAAATATAAAGGAGCAGCTTCCCTGAGGCAGAGCCTACACTCGACTCCAAGTCATCCTTGAGGTCTAGTTGCTGTTTCTTGTTGCTTACCTGCTGTGAAAGTAACTACTGTAGTCTTCTGTTGAAGGTCCCTTCCTCTGCTGTTGCTTCCTAGTTCTGATTTGGCAACTCCTGTTCAATGTGCCAGGATATACCAATATTGATTTGTTGTTTTACATAGTAACAGTTGACAGGATTTAGCATCATAGACAGTATAAACAATGTTTCCATTCACAGTTTCACCTAACTTATGTTGTGTTAAAAAGTAGTGGGTGGATATTCGGAAGATGTTTGACAATAGAAGGTTGGTCTGCTGAAATAATTGTGCTACTGATTCATTATGTAAGGTTTCACAATTTGGTTTTCTACCAATGAGTACGTTTTTGTCAAAATACACCACAGACACACATCAGAATATAGGAGAACACTATTTCTTATCACTATAGGAGATAGTGTTCTATAGATAATCTGCACCAGTGTAACAAATGTACATGACTAAACATTGGTCAAAATTACACCTTCACTCAGATTGATCAATAAATGACTAAATTCTTAAGAATCTTCCTTGTTTTAGACCTTTGAGATTAATGAGCAGCACTGTAATTACTGTGCTGTGGAACTGCTTTTTCTCATCATGGATGACTAGCCTGGAATTAACTCATTACCCCCTATCCTGACCATGCAATTAAGCTCTCCAACACAATTAAGTCTCTATCTTATGCCTCACTAGACACTAGACAGCAGTGGTCACTGCCAGCGTGCCATCACTCCTAACTCTTATCTTGTTGTTGATTGCTGAGTTATGGCTTCTAATCAAACTGACAGCTCTAGGTTCTGAAAAGCTTTACAGGTTGATGGTATTGATTAAATATGATTTATTCAGAAGCGTCTCAAGGGTGTTAACAGAGATACACAAATGCTGAGGTTGTGAGTCGTTCATGGCTAGCTGTCAGTAATGTTTAAGGCCTGATGGGGTCCTGCAGATGTCTGCAAGGGTGGCCCATGAACAATGCTGCCCATCTGGAAGCAGCTCATTTTGGCTCTGGACGACCTGATGGATGGGGAAATCTCGTCAGGATTTCCAGCTGAGCTCACCAGCAGAGACCCAATCAATCACCCCTCTCTTGTCTCTACTGATGGGCACCCATCCAAACACAAACCTAGAGGTCAAGGGTTCTGTCAAGGCATCTTAGGCTCTATACACGTATTCCTTCACAACAGACAAATTAATTTGAGTACTTTAAGAGTGCTGTTGTGCTATACAACCTCCATTATGTATCTCCTTGTTCCATGTGGAAAAGGTTTTGGAGAGACACATAGACTTGAACTGGCACAAGAAAATATTTCCTAATGGCAACTGTGGTGATACCAATTTATGAAGGAGCAGCTGTCTTGAAAGTTGTATTTATAATCAATACATCTCTTGAGTGGAGTTTCATGACAGCTTTGCAATCTATTATTTTGTCAAGATTTTGGAGCAGCTTGTTGAGGAAAAACTGTTTCTCTTGTGCTGTGATTGATGGGTTTTCAGACTGATTTTCCATTACTCTGGAGACTCTTCAAGTCAAGAAATCTCTCAAGTTTCAGCCAATAGACCTGTGTTTTGTAAATTATTTTCTTAGACATTTACAGATCCAAGTAAATTAATGATTGGAAGTACTTGACCGACTGTCACATTAATATCTTGTGTATAGATACTGGGCAATGTATTAGGAGAGCACCTATCTTTCTTGTTTCTAAATTAGCTTAAGAATGATTACAAATATAAATAAGAGAGAGGTTTGATAATGGTTAAAACTGACTGCAGAGCCACTGGGCCAATGGAAAATTTATTTTCCTGTAAGTTGGCTTGGCTCTGCACTTGTCAGTCATAATGACAAATGGCAGTGCTTGATGAAGCAGAGGGGTTACATCATCACTTCCCTAATGAGGCAGCTCACAGCAGGAGGGGAAGCAAGAGAGCAAAGCAAGCAGTATTGATGAAAAGATGGGTAAAGCTGAAGAATTAGACAACTGCTTTATAATTGCTAAATACCCAAGTCTGCCTGCCTATCAGTCAATACATTTTTGGATTGTTGTTTAGAATACTCAGCAGTTTTATGGATCAAGTATCGGTTTTGTTTCCATTTCAGGATCATATCAAAATCCTCTTTAAACTCATCGTTTAAATCTGATGAATATTTGACCTAATTTTCCACCACTTTTGTTAAGAATCCATTTCTGGAAAGACAAAAGCAATAATGTTTATTTAATAAGGCTGGAAATCATGATTGTGGAAATATTTGTATTTAATTAATAGTTAATAAATTTGTAGATAATAGATTTGGTCCCTGAGAATACAGGAGAATGAGTTCTAACATTAGGTCCAGCCAGGGTAAAGGACATTTCCCATTTGCCTGGGTCTCTCTGTGTCTTTATGGTTGGCTCTAGGCTTGGCATTAGAGTCCAAGGGGGAGATTATCTTGCCTGTCTGCCTTCAGGAGCTCTCAGGGTCCGTGTCTTTGTGCAGCATTAAAGCTGGTGGGGAGTGCGCCCACCGAGAGAGGGGAAATGTGTTTGACATACGCTCAGAGCACACGGTCGGGGAGGCTGGAACAGCAGGATACGATTAATGACCACAGAATCAGATTGTTACAATATGGCTTCCCTTCACCCCCACCTTCTTCACTGAGGGCCTGTCATATTTCACAGACTTGCCTGGACTGCGTGTGTTTGCGTGTGTGTAGGTGGGTGTGTTTGTAGTGTTTGTGTTGTGTTTCTTTAGTTGGGCAGGGGCCCTTTTATCCTCTTTTTTTGTTGTCTTTCTCTCTATGTCTCTCTGTTGATGGGGGTCATTGATATGCAACAGTGCATTCTTGGATCTTACAGGAGAGTCTGTTCTCATGGTTATTGTGTGTGGTTCCAAAGACACACCTCTTTGGAACCACATTAGCAATTGAGCACAGGGGGGAAACAATCCTTCATTTCATAAATGAAGATTGATTAGAATGATGGATAAGGACTTTTAAAGTAGTTTATTAATTGGTTATAAGTGTAGAATATCCAAAGTGCAATATTTGGATAATAGCTTATAATCTACATTTACACCTTGATTTAGCATAGGCCTGAGAAGGGCCAAGACCAAAGTTTTATAATCTGCTGTAATGTTCTGATCAATTGTCACATGAAGCACATATACATTTTGTTCAAGCTGTATGAATCAAATTGGACACATACAGTGACAGTTGTAAATAAACTCACTGCTTGTTGCTCTCATGTGACATTTTCTTATGGAGTACTTTGAATAAGGAGTAAAGACTCTGTGATATTTGGGTTTGTAAAGTATTTCTATGTGATTCCATTTCACAGTATGTGAGCAAAACTTACAGAAAGAGGTTATTTGCTTTGGAAAGTTAAGACTCGGAAGCTGTGTTTTATTATGGACTCTCCACAGTGATTATTATATAAAAAAGAAAAGCAGGGATCAAGAGCTTGAACTGATACTGGGGATTACTCAAGGACATCACAAACATCTGCATTACCTGCTGTGACATTTTTGAAATGTGTGGAAGTTTAGAGTTCTAACAGTCCAGTTTGCTCTCTTCCTTTCTTTGACTTGCAGTCAGCTTCAGGCTATGAGTTCAAATTATCAGATTTTATTCTCAATGTGGATGCTAAGCTAGATATCTGCTGCACGTATAATATTAAAAGCTTATAATCTTTTAATAGAACCTTACCTTAAAAATCTTTAACTATTCCTTTAAAAGTTTTATTAAAAAAACTAGGCTGTAAATAACAATTTGTTTTAGTGTTTCACATTAAGAGTAGCTTGTACAGCATTTTAAGATTCATGTTAACATTAATGATGTTACTGAAAATTGGTCCAACTAACTTAAAGTAACAGAAGTTTTCAGGGTAAGCTTCATGGGAACAGCGCTTGAAAACAGAATCTGTAGACCAAATGTTACCAGATTTCTGGGGCAGCTAGGGGGCTCCTTCAAGTGATCTTCAGGGTTTTGGGGTCAGTGCCTAAAGTGCAAAAGGCCACATGGGGAAAAGATGTGTAGGAGCTGAGGAGCTGAGAGCACACAGGGAACAAGAGGAAAACCTTAACAAGGTGTCGAACACCATTCGTTGGATCTGCGCTCATGAGCACACGCATAACTGGACCTGCGCTGTGATGTTTGTTGACACGTCTGGTAGAGAATTTTGAAGTTTTCACAGCTATCATAAATCAGGAGAGTGCTTGATTTTTCCCAGGGTTAGGAAGCACATCTCACATATTTTCCAATTCCTTCTGAGGCCCCAGAACATCAGCAGGCTCGTTTTTCTGAGCCATATCAACTACGGATAACAATTGAGAGACTTCTGCAGTTTAATTGCAAGTATGAATTCTTGTAGGTAAAACAGTGGAAACGGAAACTCATCCAAAGATTTTCACAGGAAGTTATATAGACAAAAAATATTCCCCTTAATGTGATCCCACTTTGAAGAAAGAGATTCAAGTTTCTCCTTCATCTAGACTACATTAATAAGACACTTAACTGGCATCAATGTCTGCATTTTCCACACTCTCTTTTCCCAGATGAGTAGGTCCATTTTCTCTGCTTGTGTATTCTGAACAAGGCACAAAAACCAAGGATGTTAGCATTTGCTTTTCTCTCTCTTTGTGCACTAGTTAAGTAGTTTGGTTATTATGTGCTTTTAATATGCTGCAGATCTCTTAGATCCCAGTATTGAGAAAAGCAAGGACCATATGGAGACACAGTGAATGCTGGTATCACTAAACTAAAATCAAAAAGATGAAGCTCCTTTGCACCTTTTGTTTACAGGGCTTCCTTCTGACCACAATGAGGTTGCAAGCCCTGGAATACACAAAACGTCCTGTGGAGAAAATAGCATAAGTCACAAAGAAAAGCAAACCAGAAGCCCAACTAAAATTATTAGCCGACTAATAAATGAAGAAGGAACACAACTTTATTTGTGAAAAGTCAACATCAAAATTTGACTAGAAAGGTCTAGTCTAATCACATTGACTCAGGCACAGAGCATTTATTTATTTTTATTTTCTTTTTTTTTATCAAAGAATTAAAGTCAGATACAACATAACATGAATAAGACATTTTTGTTTCCTTATATAAAACAAGATGATGTACTTAATTAAGTCAAATGCTCATAGCCAGGAATAAAAACAGAAAAAGGCAGCAGAACAAACAATGTTATTATAGAATTTACAGAAAAAAGAGACATTTTAATAGAACCTTTTCTTTCACATATCAGTTGATATCGCTCAGTTCTCTGTGAACTGTGTGGGTGAAATTAATAGGCTTACTCCTAGGATAGCCACTGCACATTTCTCAGGAATCTGAATTTGGCCCTGAACTTTACTTTTACATGTTGGTTCAGGTATTAACTTATTTAGACAAGGGATCAGGCCTTATTGGTTGTCCCCTCAATGGAATGGACAAACACAGGGGAGAGATGTTTGAGAAACTGGGCCCTTAGGCAAAGAAGTGGTCACTGAGCTGCTATTAATAATCAGTCATCACAAGGACTGGCAACTCAAGGATATGCAATCAGAAAAAGGCAAACTTACAAACATTTGCATCGCCCGTATAACTTACCTTACGTTTGTTTTGATATTCCTGTTCAGGTAGATGAAGTTTCTTTATCACTCAAATGTGTCAACTTGCATTTAGTTTTTATGCCATTAATAGAGACAGACAGATCTCCAAAAGATAAAGGTAATCAGTTTGATGTCAATTCCAACTTATCTATGTAAAACCACACAAGGTATTAAATACATTAGGCAGACTAGGGATGCACAGCAAAGTGGAAATAAAACAATGTAACATTTATAACACATTTTAAAATAACAAAAGAAATTCAAGCTAAAAATCCAGAATAAACTCAGTGGACATAAATGACAATGACAAACCGCTGAAAAAATAAAATCTGGGAGTTTTAAGCTGTGCAATTTCAGAGCTGACTTTGTCTGCTGTATATTAAGGCAATGTTACCTGCATTTTCATGACTGGTTCATGGGACATCCACAAGCATTTGCTTAGGGCACTTGTCTCCTAGGTGACAGGAATTTCTTTCACTAAATATTTCATTTAAAAAAAACTGTTGTTAGAAAAAAAATGTTTTTTGGGTAATTTTTTTAGTTTAGTTCAGAATTTTTTTTATTAAACTATTTTTATGTCATTTAAACAGTTGAATATAGATTGCTTTAGATGCTATTTTCAAACATTAGAAAAGAAAATAAGATTAACCAAAGGTAGCACAAAGCTCTAAAAGCACAAATCTTCCATAACTCAGGAAGTTAACATGCCTCTTTCAGAACTTTAGAATTATAACCATGTCTTTTTAACATATTGAAATATGCATAGCAATGGTTATATTTAAAAATACTCAATATAATTCCAAGATCAACAAACAACTGTTTCATGAGTCATGATACCAGAGGTGGGGTTTTGTTCTGTTCTCAAACCAAGCAGGACTGGCTCTAAAAATGTGTCCACATGTTTCAAAAAACCAATGCTTATTGGGAGTATGCACTGTAAAAGGATATGTTCTGTGGAGATTTACCAGGTACAGCTAGGGGAATTAGCAAAGACAAACCACTACATCTGTGGTTGGTTTGACAGCCAAAATGTTTCTCTTGGAATCAAAAGGAAACTGGGATGGAAAATCACATTATTACTGGAGAGGATCCTTCTCCCAGAGCTGAAGGAATAATAAAGATAAGAACGAGAATCCTTGATTATAAACAGCTTCCAGACGAAAACAGTTGATCCATCATCTTGCTTTTGCTTCTGGGTTCAGTTATGCTCAGTGGAAGATTAAATTCTTTTCCTCTAAAATGATGAAGTTTTGCTTGTGGTTTAGGTAATGATCTTACTTAATAATACATAATTTGGAAAAATATCACCAGTGCTAAAGTATTAATATCTATAACTATCCTATGTGATTCATTGACTGTGTGTTTTTCAGTGCAAACCTCCCTCTGCCAGCCCTCACTTACCTTCCTTCCAGGCTAAGCTGGAACGCATGAGGCCTCAGACACACTTAATGGGATTATGGTAATATAATTTTGTGACGCTGACCTCGGATTGGTGCCAGGTTTCTTCCACTTTCTTAGACAAAAGGCACAGAGTTCACCAAGGTTTCCAGCAGGCTGGCCCAGCTTGGCCTCCTGGCACAGGATAGTGTCCCTATCAGGGCTGTTGCAAGATTGATGGCTGTGAGGCAAAGTTTTCCCTGCTAAATATGGTCAATTGGTAAGCAAAATACGAAAAAGTAGCAAGACAAATATACATAAGGGTGCATCTAAACTAAGATAGATGTCTATTTTTATGATTGAGAGTGTAGACGATAATTAATACAACTCAAGAAGTATAAAATGTGTACACCATCTACACCCCATTTGTTCAAACAGTAGTTCTTGAGCTGAGGGTAAAGCTTCCATGGTGATAGGCTTGTAGTAAGCTTGTCTTTCCAAATGATTTAGCATGGGTTTCCTCTGGATGTGTCTTGTTGGTTTAGGAAAGAACTTTATCGACTGCATGAGTTGAAAGCAAGTGTGTGTGTGTGTGTGTGTTGTGGGCTCGTGCGTGGGTGGGTGTGTCGATTGCCACTGTTCCTGAATGCAAGAGAATAAAAGTGTTCACAAAATCAGTTAGAACTCATAAACTAAAAATAATGTCTGAAACTTCATTTTTTAAAATAAAAATGTATGTTCTTATAATTCGCTTTGCAGTTGTTATGCTATTTACATTAAATCTATTGTGCTAACTTATTTGGCTTAGTTCTTGACGTTCTTGTGTACTTTGCAATGCTTCAGTCACCATGGATGTATCACCAGATTTTTTTTTTTTTAGCTTTTTCTTTTCTTTTCCTCTTCTTTTTGCCTTCAAATAGACCACCCATAGGGTTTGGAGGGGGCAGACGTCTCTGCAGAATAATAATGGGGTCGTCCTGGGAAAATTGCCCATGGAATGGCTTGCTTTAAAAAAAAAAAAAAAAAAAAAAAAAAAAAAGTGGAAAAGAAAGAAAAAATTGGTCCTGTTTCCGATCCTTCTTGGAAACATTCATCAGGGCACTCCTGCTGTTCAGTGAGGAGCTAACCTCATCACAGCCCGGCTCGATCTGTACACCACTCCAGTCAGTCTGTTGTTGCCAAGAATTTCAGAGCTGAAGTTAGAGGGCCGGAACATTTTCTTTTGCAATATACTTCTATTTTGGTTTTGCATGGGAAAAAATAAAAAAAAAAAAAATGATTATATAGATATGTGTTTTACTTATTCAACCTCATATTTTTAAAAATATAAAAATTCATCACATCAGATTTCCTACAGTAATCTGATATATGGATAAAACAAATGCAACACAGTGTTTGCAAAGCAGTGAATCAACATAGCCTCATGCAGAGAAAGCCTCGATGATGTCATCTTCGACCCTTTGACAAAACCTTTTTTTTAATGATGAAACTCAACAGAAAAGTCTATCGGTTCAGATTTTGTGTAGATTAAAAAATATCTAAAAAAACAACACTAACAATTTGAAAGAAAAATAATAATAATTTTCTCAAAAGCAAGTCTGTAACATCAGGGGAGAGAGAAATAAGAACAGCAACATTCTCCATCTCTGGAGAGAAGCCTGCAAGTTGCTAAAGGAAGTCTTCAGAATCCTTAAAATGTCACCATAGGACCAACAGCACGCTCTTGCCATTATGCATGTGGAAAGTGCTTGCCTGTAAAATTAAAAAGCGAGTGTGGAAGTTTCATTTTCACTTTAAGAAGTACAAAAAAAATGCTGTCGATAAGAAAATATGAAGACCACACAAAGTTTGGTAGACAAAGAACACAACTTCTGGAATTATGTTTTTTGGACAAATGAGTAAACTATTTTGATAGTAAAATAGAGAAAAAAGTTTGGAATAAACCAGACTGGGGCAAGGGACTCAAATTAATTGTAAAACATAGAGGTGGATGTGCCATGGTATGGGGAGACTTTGTTTCAGTAGAACCTCAGAAATTCAACATAATTGAGGAACATGTGAACTAATCTGTGAAGGAAACCCACTAAGGACTAGCTGGGAATTAAAAAATAAAAAGTCCTGTGCCAAGTCAGATGCCTGGTCTTGATTGCTCTGAAATGATGCGATGTTGACTTAATACAGTTTGTGCAAGTAGAAAGCCTTTCAAACATTTCAACACTGCAAGTAAAGCATATCCTAACTTAGCTTGTTTTAATTTTTCTACATAACTGTAACAACAAATGCCTAATTTTTCAGTAAACATTTTTTTTTTGACTTTTGGAAATAATTGTTCGGTACATTTTAACTTTCATGCGATATGTTTTATCAGGGACCAGTTGGTGCTGTCTTACCATAAATGCCTCATGGAGACAGTCCAGACAGCATAATGGTCTGTCATATAACACTATATTGCAGCAAGAACTCATCAAACTCAAATGTCATTGTTCAAGTTATAGGTGGCCTCCTAATTTCTCCTTATGGTGTCACTCTGATTGCATTTCAGGTTTGAAGAGTAAATCCTGTTCTGAATTCTTCAACATCATGTCAGTCATGAGTAAAATTCCTGTCTTTGCAGGATTTAGAAAAAAGACTACTTGGAATTTGTCAGTTTTCTCCTTCTGTGTTTTTGCCCTAGGCAGCCTCTAGCTGAGTTCCTTTTTGCCATACAAGACCCGAGGCCCCTGCTGCGTGGCTCCAGGTTTGAGCCACATGAGATTCAGTGATGGATGTGCCCCTGGGGGTCTCCGTGGGAGGTGGGCTGCACACACCCCGTCTGCTCCTCACTGTCAGAGGAGGAAGTTGTCCTCCTTTGTAACCAGAGACAGCAGAGTGAGGCCCGATGACACTGAAAACAGGCAGGGAAATTTCTAATACCACCAGCGATGTTTCCTAAAAGTATTGTACAACTATAATGAATTGTGGTATTATACTTCTACAGCATTAAGTAGTGTTAACAAAAGTTAAAGTCAGGTATTTATTTATGTATTACCAAATTGCAATACATAGACAAAATTAATATTAAGTTTGCCCAAATTTAGTTCAAATCCAGTAAGAATTGCTTTTAAATGACCTGATTTCCATTTTCAATTATGTTTAGTTTTCTTTGGATGTTCAGTTGGAGGACATGAACAGATGACAGGGAAATGAAATCAATCCTAAGATAACATTTAAAAGCTAAACTACTTTTTTCTCTACAATTACACTAAAACATTAAATATGGATATTTATCAATGTGAATCATTTCTGATATTTGGAAGAATGAAGACAATGTTTCAGTTATAAATGGCAGCTTATCCTGTCCTGATTTTCTGATATTTGGGAAATTCTGTCTAGTCGTCACCGCGACATCAGGGGAAGCCAGAATAAAAGAACAGATTAAACATGAGGAAATAGGCATCCTCTGCAAATGTATTTCAAATTTCAACACAAACCTATAGTACCTGATTGTGTTTACATTGTGGCTGATTTATTAAGTTCAGCTCTGTTGCTATATTGCTTAGCCAGCAAGGAATAAACAATACGCAGCGTCTAGTTTGTTTCTTTAAGCCGCTGTGTATACAGGCGAAGGGAGGGGTGTGGACATACGTCTTGTCGGTGGGACTGGGTCCCTAAAGAACCTGTGACCTCATGGTCTGCAAAGCCAGAAACCTAAACTAAAATGTCTGCAGCTAACTGTCAACAAGTCAGAAAAAATATATAACGATCGATTTCTTTACTTATGCTGCTTTTGCACAAATTGCATAGACAACATTTTTTTGTGTGTATTAAAATTCTTAATGCAGTGGAGAATCTTTATTGCAATGGTAAGCAGACATTAGAAGCTCAAAAATACTTCCTCCACACTATGATTTTGCAGGTGCGATCTCAACACATTACACTATCACAGCATATATTTATACTCTGTTAAAGTACAGATTGTTAACATAGTGACATGCTTAAGCATTTGAGTCTGTTCATTTTGAGAATTATGGCTTAGAACCAATGAAAGCTCAAAATTGAGTCTCTCAGAAAAATATAATATAAGACAATACCAATAAAGAAGATTTCATGTTTTAACTTTGACATCATTAAGAAAGACTGGTGATCTAACAATATTTTGACTGACAGACATTTGCACAAGCTCAAGCTACAAATATATATGTAATATATGCAAGTATATTAATGGGATGAAAAAGTTGCATGTGCAACAGGAATGACCAGGAATGCAAGAACTCTTTGTGCTCCCGTCTGCTGACAAGCTTTATAAAAATGTTTCATTTTCCAGTATCATGTGGTACATGTGCGCACTGTGCCGACAATATTAAGACATTCCTTTATTACAATTATATAATTGCTATTGGCCCAAAACTTCATCTGCTATAAACTCTATAGATAATTTGTATACAATTATGAAGAGAATGATGAGACACCAAACTATACATATAAGTTGAAAGTTGCTCTTAAACATCTCAGCTGAACAGGCTCCTCATCTCTCTATGCCAAGCAGCACTGATGCAATAATTTATGAAAAAGGCAACCCCACAATTAAAATGCATACTGTGCTTTATGGAGTCATATGATCCAATAACGGATAATTCTGTGTTAAAATTATTGTCTTTGTTGGTCTTGTATGAAATTAAAATAAAATAAAATAAAACTGAGTTATGTATTTAATTAGCTGTTGGCCATAACAGTCAAAATTAAGGAAGAAAAATGCTTGAACTGCATCCGTTTGTGGGTAATATATTAAGGAATTTTAGCTTTTGACATTTAATTACTGTGATTAACGTATTGATATTATTAATGATAACACCCTACAGACAGCAATGTCAAAAGAAACAGACAGCTTAAGATGTGAACTTATTTCTGACTTTTACTTTTATTTCAAACAAAAAATAATAATAATACAAAAGATAAGCTTTAAGACAAAGCCATGTTTACCTAGGGAAACTGCATTAAGAAGCTGACAAAAATGAGAACTAATTATACAGAATATAAAACAAGAAACAAAACTTTCTCTTTTCAAAAAGAAAAAAAGAAACCAAAATATTCTGTTGAATCCAGCAAAATTCTTTACAGCTGCGTTTCTCATCCAGTCAAAGAAAAGGAGAAAGAAGAAAACATCCAGTTTTTCTTGAAGAGAAAGACCCATCATGTCATTTTTTAAGCATTCTGTACAGAAGCAGATCGAGAATTATGTGAAAACATTTACAAATGATAAATAAACAATGTTGCATCACATATGACAGCAACCTAAATTCACCTTTGTGCTGAATTTAAATGATAATTCTCCAATAAAATTAATGCTAAAGAATAAATTAAGAAAACAAAAGAAGGGATAAAATATCTGGTAGAAGCACACCATGCTCAGACCTGATTTACACTGGCAAGAGCCAGGTCAAAGGTCACTTCCTGAATCTCATCAAGCAGGAAATCTGACCTGCGCTGCTGTCTTTTCGGATCGTGAAACCTCCCCGCTGTGGCTTCAGAGGCACTAATGGTATTGAAGGCAGTTAAAAAGCAAGCATCACTATCGCATCTAGCAGCACAGTAAGGCCCGCAGAAGAGTTACATGGCACCTGCTATTAGCGTTTCCAACAGTTTTAGATGAACCAAACGAGAAGTAGAACATTGGACTCTTCGCTGATGACACAGTAACATCACGGCCAACAATTCTAATCTACTCCAAACCTGCATTTCTCATAATCTGAATCTCACTGAAGTTAGCGTATGTACAGCGGAACGAAGGCTAAGGTGAGATGGCGGTGTCGGTAAACTTCCAGTAAAAAAATACATTATAGAGAGAATAAAAAAGGCCACTGAGGGTGTTTTCACCCAGCATCCCTGTTCCTTTAAGCAAGCAGTGATGATCATGACACAGAATATGTTGGGAATAACAAGAGCAGAACACATACACAGTACATACTATCATATTCATAACCATTATGTCCTCACAGAGGATTTAACTTTTTAAACATCATTTCTAAAAAAATATAATCACAATTCCAACCAATACAAAAGGCACTGCTGTGAACCAATTTAAAGACTAAATTTCAGAACTATAAAAAAGTCCATGTTGTGTTTTTCTATTGGCAATGTGGCGAGGACAATGGAATTAAGGCAACTGGGGGTGGGGGGTAGGGGGAGTAGTCTTGGGTGGATGTGTTGGCAGTCCTCAGGGCCTGGACAGTTGTGTGTAAATCGGCTGCTGCTCCCAGTGCTGTGGACTGTGGGTCTGCGGCACAGAGGGCACCCCAGTGCTGTCGGCTATTGGGGTGTACATCGGCCTCTGGCTGGGGCTCATGTAGCTGAAGGTGGAGTACAGGCTGGAACCTTGGCCAGCTGCGTGGCTGTAGTAAGAGTTGGCACTGCTCTGGTGTTCTGAATAGTCATATTGTGCTCTTGTGATGGACGGATAAGAAGAGGGGCTGTAGTGCTGTAGGTTGAATGAGCCATAGGTGATGTGCTGCGGGGATCCCTGTTGGTCACTGTAGTGGCTCGGGCTGAGCTGCTCCGTCTTGATCTGGGTGGTTCTCTGCTGGCCCTGTTGACCTTGCTCTCCTGCTCCACCAAGGTTGGTCAGAGTATGCTGCTGCTGCTGCTGCTTGGACATCCAAGCATGAGCTCCCACACCGGCTCCCTGACTGACTGAGGAGGTGCTAATACCGTAGCTGCCTGTGTAGCCAGCCTGGGCTGGACCAGCAACCCCAGCGTGGCTGTGAGGTGGCAGGTACTGGTCGAACTCATCAACATCAAAGCTCCCAATGTTGGAGATGACTTCGCTGCTAAGCTCACCAATGTCCACAGCTCCAAAGTCTATGTTGAGCTGCCGACTGCTGCCCTCTTGAATGGGGCGGCCCTCACGCTTCAGGTCAGCTTTGCTGGAGGAAAGATCTGTCTTTGGGGTTGTCGGGGGTGTTGGTGGTCCCTGTGACTGACCTGGTTGGAGAGAAGCAAAGTTAGACTCATGGCTTTTGAAAACAAATTATCACTGCCAGTCCTGACAATTTAATCTAAATGTACCCAGATGGGGGAAGTTAGGGTAACCTTATGCCTCAAACTACTGGGACAATTCTAAGAGATGTGTTTGCCTGTTGGACAATAAAATTCACAACAGCTGAATTTTCCATCTGTCCTGGAAAAATGCAACGAAATGATATTTAAAAGCATTTCTTTCAAATCTTACCCGAATGTTCTCCCGGAGAGTGCACCTCGCCCATGCTGGACGCAGGAGAGTCTGCTTGCTGCAGCGCCTTGAATATAGCGTTCGGAGAGATGTGCGTCTGTTCGCCATCCTCGGATTCATTTTGCCCATTCTTAACAGATTTCCTCCGCCTCGGTTGATATTTATAGTCGGGGTGATCCTTCTTGTGCTGCACTCTCAGGCGTTCAGCTTCCTCCACAAACGGGCGCTTCTCCACCTCATTGAGAAGCCTGAACATGGCACAAATCAAAAATGTGAATTATGCATGCGTGTTTATTCTAATTTGTTTATGAATGCATGAGAAATAGCCTCCAGCAAGCGATTAAAAATATGGTCTTAACTTAGATATATAAATAAGAAGACTCCAAGAAAATAAAATAAAAACATACGAATAAAATTATATATCGAAACCCCAGGGAAACTAGCAACATGTAAAACTTGTATCGAGAAAGAGCTGCAGGGTTTTTTTTTTGTTTGTTTGTTTGTTTTTAACGGAGCAATCAGCTAAGCGCTTTCAGTGCGTAAAAGCGCTACACAAACGGACCTCGAATTTTAAGACCAACTCACCTCCAAAGTTTTCCCAGGGTTTTGCTGAGTTCTGCGTTGTGCAGATGCGGATACTGATCGGCCAGCTTCCTCCGCGCTGCCTGAGCCCAAACCATGAAGGCGTTCATGGGTCTCTTAACGTGTGGTTTGCTCTTGCTGGAGCCGTTGACGCGCACCGGCATGGGTACGAGCGTCCAGTCATAGCCCTTCAGCACCTGGGACACCGCATCTCTGATGCACACCGGGAACTTCTCTTCCTCGCCTTCCTTCTTGTAGTCCGGTCCCCTGAGGAGGTGGTTGTCGGACGGCCGGGTGTTCTCGGTGTCCGAACCGGAGCCGGACGGGCACGGCGAGCCCGCTGAGTCTTCAGACATGCTGGGGCTCGGAGCGTCTGAATGACATTTCTCCTGTTCTTCTGTCATCTTCAGGTAAGGGTCGAGGAGATTCATGCGAAAAAATTAAAGACTATCTGCTCGCACTGAAAAAAAAGTAGTAGAAAGGCCTTCTTTTTTCTTTTTCTTTTTTTTAAATCCAAGTATTACGTGCCCAAAGACTGCAGCGACAGTCTGTAAGGGCGCACAGCTTGACCTGCAAACTTGAATCCTTTAAAATAAAAAAAGCAAAAAAATAAGTCTTCAAGCTCCTTAGCCTTCTTACAATCTTGTGAATAATAACGCAATTGAGAAACAGTGACTTTAAAACGGAATGAAACTAACTCATCTCCCACGATGGATACTCGAAGCGTCTGCAAACCAAGGCGGCGATGCCGCAATTTATGTTTGAGGGTAAGGAATGATTGGGCAGGGGTGGTGGTGGGGCGTTCAAGGGGCGGGGACATAATCTACTCAGAGAAAATCTCGGACCAAAAAACAGTGAAAACCAACCGTAACTAGGCGTTTTTTGTTTTTATTTATTTATTTATTTATTTATTTATTTATTTATTTATTTATTTATTTATTTATTTATTTATTTATTTATTGTACCTGTGTGAGCTTTAGTCTCTTTTTAATACATAATCAAAGGTCAACTTTGAAAAATTTATATAAACGAATAACGTGGAACAAGAATAGAAAACTTTTAAAATGAAGATCCTGCACTTCAGTTTAACTTTACGACAAAAAACTAAAACAGCTTCATCTTTACCAAATAGGTAATTTGGAATGAAAATGTGCTCCTTAAACTTGTTTATAATAGTCTGTAATTTATAATAATTTCAGGTTTAATAAAAAAAAATGAATTAACTGAAGCAGCAAACAATTAATATTGCAAAACCCTAAGTTTAACATAACCTGTTGGCATAAATTACAAACATGCAAGTAGTTTATTTAGCAAATATCTCTATGCCTATTTCTGAAGCATCTCTCTCAGAGAAGATATCAACAATATCAAAAACGTGTATCCTTAAATAATCAACTTTCCGCTTCTCTGAAATTGGTGGACTAATATGATTTATATTACATACTTGTCTTTGATTATATACTGAGTGATATTGTGTAAACCTTGTGTTGCACAGAACAATCTATCAGACTCTATAGACCTGCAAGGGAGCAACAAGGGGGGAAAGTGACATGTTTCAAATTTGACCAATAGGGGGAGACAGCAGTCCAGAAACTTATCAGTCCAGTTTGTTATCAAGCCCCTTCAGTGAGTTTTACATTTAAAAGCCTCAAAATGTTTTTCTTTTGTTGTTGTTGTTTTTCCAAGTATAAAGACAATGAAAGAAATTTATATTTTCATGCATTAGTCGTTTATTCTAATTTTATTAGACAAAAAAGATCCATTTGTAAACTGTCTAGTTTTAAATTGAAGTCAGAATTACACAAAAAGTGAAGAAGAATAAACTTAATGGTAAGAGTATGTAGTAAATGATATAGAGAGGAAATTTAATTCATTTTCTTATATTTTTCTATATTGCTGAAAAGAGCATAAAGGGTACAGAAACGGGTAAAAATACTAAAGACTTTACTTTCATGTAAAAGCAATTGTTCATTGATGATTAAAATGTCTAAGAATAAAAATCAAATTTTTCAAAATGTTCCCAAACAAGTTAAATATAATATATTTTTAAGACATTTATTTTTATCCTATTATTTTGCTACAATTATTTAAGACTAAATCATACTTTCTGTGGGAGGAATGACTATCTTAGAAAGAACCCTAACCCCTAAAATTAAATATATATAATTAAAAAAAAAGTAAAATAAAATAAAAACTGTTGTGACACTAAAATCAGCTCCTCTGGATTTGCTCCAACAATTGTTTTCTACATACAAAAGAGACTTTGTGGTAAGAGGTTAGGCCTTCTAATCCACGTATTCAATAGAAACCGGATCCCACCCTGAGTTATAACTTCAAATAAAGCCAATAAATTGAAAAAGATGGTGAACACTGGCAAATATATAAGTTGGCAAAACAAGTTTGGGTGTATATCAGCAGATAATGACATAGAACGTTACTCAAACAAAATATTTGCTCAAGTGTGTTATGTTGGATTATTTCCGGTATGGTAAAGATGGATGATACACAGTAAAATGTATCTCAGATTTAGGCTCACTGAGATAAAACTGTTTTAAATTGAAAGAGTAAATTTGGAAAACTTAAGATTTCACACAATAAAATATTTAAAATGCCTTTATTCAAGAAAGTTGTTAAAAGTTTCTATAAACGTTTCTCTGTTTTTATTACTAAATCTTGATTTACATTTTTGATACAGTCCTGCTGGCACGAATTGACACTACAGCACACATATGGTCAGCTAAGTGATATTTAATGCTGGAGTCAAAGCAGGCTTGTAAAAGAAGGTGCCTTGGTCAGATTAAATAAACATTTTTTGGTCTTCATGCAAAACAGCACCTGCATGGTAGAAAAGCTACCCTTACTGTGAAAACATGGTGGTAGTAGCATCATACTGTAGCAAGGCTTCCATTTTAGTTTGCGCCAGATGGCAAAAACGATTTCACACAACAGATTGCAAAACCAGAAACATGTCTCACAATATTTGCAGATATAATTGCAGTAAATGGCTGTTTTTTCAAAATATTGTCCGAGGACATGCATACAGATGTACATTGTTGTTATAGAAATATAAAAAAAAAAGTTTTTTATAGAAAAACTTTTTTTCTATAAAAATGGTGTGCTTCTTTTTGTTGATCTATGTCAAAATTATCAGTAAAAATGCTTGAAAATTTTTGGCTGTTATCTGATAAAATCTGAAAAAAGTTAAAAGGTGTTTGTTGTAGTTTTAGAATGACGTATTTTGGGAGGTTCAAGAATAGCTTCTTTGATTTCTGAGCCAACTGGTCTTAACTTGCAGTAGAGGAAACCCTGTGACGGCCAGCACTGAGGCATCAGAGATGTGGTTGGGCATGTTCTCACCTCCACATCGTGACTGCAGAAGGTTTGAGTAGGCCCACGGACTGTATTCCAGTTAAATATGGCCAGGGGAGGAGGGGTGGACGTGAATCTCACAGCTTACACGGAGCACCCGGCTGTGGGCGAAAGTCTTGGGAAACTTCTCAGCTCGAGTTCGAGCCTTGGCGTCAAAATTTTGAGGTAAACACTGGGGGTAAACTGCCAAATCATGTCTTTCACCTCGCAGATTCCACTGCAAAAGTTTGAAAAGGCCGTGATTCTTTTTACGTCTTAATTTCAGAGGCGTCAGTATATATATATTTTTTTTGTTTTGTTTTTAAAGTGTGTACAGAAAATCAGAAGCAAAACCAAAATTTTGTCATAAATACAGCATAAACTACATCTGTAACAATGTTTAAAGTTGATATTCTAGATTTCTTATGTAAAGATTTCTTTTCTTTTTGAGGTATTGTTTCAAAGAGTGAATCCTAATTACAGCATTTCATTCATAACTTCAGTGTTGAAATTGTCCAGCTATTTCACAGTATATATATATTAGTACCCTTACTTGGTTATTAATAGTGGAGGGAAGCCAGTATAAGGATTTTGACCACTCACATAGCACCTCTCTGAGACTTTCCACAACTTGAACCAACTGCCCTAGACATGGCGGAGGACTGCAAAAAGCAGAACTGTCAAAATTCTTCAGCAAAACTGTCTAATTCTTCCTTCCGGGTGTTTCCACACCTCTAATTCTTTAGAATGATGTCTGAAACATAAACCGCATTGGTTGAACTGTAAATGATGGTATCATAAAGATGGATGGATGGCCTGCTAATGTTTGCTTTACTAGATCAGAGTACTCTGGCCACGGGCAACTGTTTACACTTGGCATTTTGTGAAGGGTAAAGTTTAAATAAGACTTATCAAGGCCCTGTCACCCTCAGAAGATTTTGCTTCACATTCCCCAACCCTGACTATTTCACACCTCCTTGACATCCCACACAGAACCACAGCGACTCACCTGAAAAAGTAAGGACAACAATCAGGTAAAAAAAAAAAAAAAAGTAAAAAATTACTGTCACACCTAAATGTTTAAGAACATAAACCTAATTTTAATATCACACAAAGATAACCTGAGTCAATAAAAAGGTGGTTTACAAATTTACTTTGCCTATCAAGTGAAAAAAGTTATCCAAGGCAACTTGGCAATATATGAAAAGGTAATTGCAATTCCTACCTAACAAATCTTTGTTGCAACAGTTATCAAGTTTATGTGATCACCAGCTATAACTGTTTTGACTCTCTATGGAGATGTTTTGGCCAACTCTTCCTTGCCATTATGAGGATGGTGGAAGGCCCACTACTGCTCCATGTCTTTCTCCATTGTGGGTACAGGCTGTCATTGTGGTTTGGTAAAGCCTTACAAATAACTTTGTTACATATCTCAGCTTATTTTACCCAAAGTGGCAAGTCTAGATTATGGAAACCACTCCCTTTACTAATAATAGAACTGCAATGATAATTGTCAAGACTGAAATGTTAACTTTGGATTTCTTAATGTAGTATAAAGTTTCTAAAGATAGGTTGTTGACCTTCTCAAATTATTTTGCTCTGAAATAAGCTTTACCAAGAATAGACCTGGCAATCCTTATTGTAATAAGACACTTATTTAAAGCCCATGAAATATGCCATTGTTCATTTTACCCTTTCTTAGAACATTAATCTTATTGCTGCAGTCTAATGCTGAAATCCCGAAGAGCTAAGAGGACTGGATCTGCTTGACTACACAAGATATTTCTGTTTCTCCTGAAACAACCTTGTATCAAACGTTTAACCACAGTGAGTGGCACGCGGCTAACAGGAAGTAGTCTACATCTATGGTGCAACCATTGCAAAGACTTAGAGAGTTGCTCTAATACAGGTGCTAAATTCTGAAAGGCGATTAGATATCATCACTCTTTCATTAACTTGGTATTTCTTGTGTCTCCATGGCTGTGTAGGAAGAATGGTCCTTTTCATCAGTCCTCCAACAAATGGAACTTGCTGAAAAGAGCCAGGTTAAGTTGTGAGGATAATGAAACAAGAGAAAAGGAGCCAGATATCTGCTAAAAAGAAAGTCAAATAGTGGAAAGTGGGTGTCCAGTATAACGGCTGATAATCAAATATGTGCGAATGTGGTTATTACTGCTGTGGTGGGAAATAAAGCAATAAGGAAGTAAACAGCAGCAGCAGCAGGTGACGGTAACAAGAAGGGGAAGTTGGGCCACTAATCAGGCCGAGTTTATTTTTAGACCAACTGCAGGCGACAACAAGAGTCTCATTTTCACCTGATCATCAAAACAGGTTGGAGGGAAGGAGGGCCGGATATTCCATTACGTAGAGCAGACCTGAGTGCACATAGCTTCTTTATGAAAGGTGTCTCTGTCCGTGGACTGAGATGCTACACTGACATCATCCGGAGCCAGCGGATGGGACATTTTGTGTGTTGTGGTGCCAGGGAGCAGTTCACACTTACAGCCAAACTGTCTTCGAGGTGTGGTTTAGACTCTAATGTGCGAAAACCGATCACAGACTAAAGATTTACAACTAACAACACATACTCATTTTATTCATTTAAATCACAACACTTAAAGCATTTTACCAGAAATGTGTTGAGGAAATAAAAAGCTGGAATACACTTACATGGATTGTAAGTAAATTATAATTATCCCAACTTTCCAAACTTAATATTTCTGCAACTAAATAGTAAATTTGTCTAAAATTTATTTTTACCTCTGCATATATATATATATATATATATATATATATATATATATATATATATATATATATATATATATATATATATATATATATTGTATTTGTTTTTAAATTTGTTAACCATTGTAAGCTTTGCAAATGAGTTGTAGCTATAGAACATAAAAATTCAAATGAGGGAATTTTTTCACATTTATGGTGGTTGTCATCTTTTGACTAAAAGGAATACAAGTGTATTTGTCTGATGAGTGACTCATACACAAAACTTATCATGTTGGAAGAAAAGCACATAAATGTGTACATTAAAATGTATCTTTTAGGAGTTTCTATCAACTTATATGGATTATAAACTGTTATTGTCTGACTTTATGGTTTGAACAACAGAAACAGGAAAACAGGTAGGGCATTTGCAGATATTGTCAATATGTTAGGAAGTAGCATGTTAGCCAAGAGTTTCTATATAAAAACAAAGCCAATGCTTCACTATTTTATTATGTGGATAAATTAATACCTTCCTAGTTGCCATGGATATTTGAAGTCCTACTAAAGGACAATGCAGGATTCAGTTTCTTGATGCCCACATCTTGCATCTTGATTGACTTTTCAAACCAGTCATGTTACTGACAATATAACTTTAATTTGATTATAGTTTGAATAGCTGCTGTTTTTTTTTTCTTTTTTAAATGTTGCATAGAGACTTTGCTTTGGTAAGGATGGAGTAAGCATGTGATGATACCATTTAATTCATGTTTTGTAACCGTCACCGACCACCTAACCCCTCTCAAGTGTCTAAGCACATTAATAGCATCTGCAAAGACTCAGGTGGGGTTGTAACATTTTGTCAGCACTTTCAAAATGAGCCATTGTCATTCCAACTTAATTATAGGTCATGCTCTGGTATTGGAAATAGAGGGCACTGACCTACAGGGATCACACTCTGCTTCCATACTGTTTCATTGTCATTTAAACTGACTCTGAGGCCATTTTGCCTGAAGTCATCATGAAAAGTACCTTAAAGTAACTATGCAGAGTTCAGTCTTAGCTCTGCTTTTTAGGTGTTCTGTAAGAAATACTAAAAAGGTAAAAAGATTAAAAAAAAAAAAATAATAATAATAATTAATAAAATTGATGCTTAGAAATGCTTTTAAAAGAAAATAAATCAGAAAGTTGGTTGGGGTGTTAAAGTAATTTTTGGTTTTATAATGGTGATTTACAGTGGGGCATTTGTTTAATACAGCTTGTTTTTTTACAAATAGCATTGACCCTTCTGCATACCCATTTCCTTCCCTCTAGATAAGCTATCAAACAAATTGTTGCGGCATTTCAGCTTGTTAGAAGCTCCAAGCAGATAAGGCAGAGATTATAGCAGTGCTATCTGCTTGGAAGCCAACAAGGGAAGGGCATTCTAGAAAGTGTGCTGCAGTAATTGGTCTTCACTTTTAGTCACAAAGGTAAAAGTCACAATTTCCTATGCGTCAAGATCAGTCTCACTTCCCACCGAGGCCTGAATTTAGAAATATATTTTTTTAATTCTCTGACTTTCATTGACTGTGTGAGTGAAAATGTATTAAATAGATACTTTGCAGGGAAGACAATACTAACATTTCATTTTAAAATAATTTAGTATCATAAGTAGATAAAAAAATGAATTCTAGTGATTTTACTTTTGAGAACCTTTGTCATGACAAAATTGATGTTTTCCTTTAGGCTACTTTGATGCATTTGGTAAAAAAATAATCTGTTCAGGCATCAGGGTAGCTAAACATATAAAAAGGAACCAAACATAGCAAATAACTTGGTGATGTTAACCTTTCTGCTGTAAGAATATTTAACTTTCTCAAGTATAACTGTACATTCAGTCTCCTAAAATGATTTTACACAAACTCATAAAATACATTGCATTTTCTGCATCAGTGGCTTTTTGCACACACGTCGTAGTCTTTCAAATATCAGCCCTTCTATTTCCCCTTTTCCCCTAAAACACAAATCACTTGTGAGCAAACTAGTAGAGACTGGAGGTGAAACACATACATGCCAAGCATAACAAAACACTCAGGGCTGCGTGCAACTCTCCTCTCTCTTTCCACCACGTCTTCCTCCAGCTCCCTTTGGGTGCTCTGCTTTTCAGGCTGGGTCAGGCTCAGCAGGGAAGTTCCATCTAACTGGGACGGCCCAGCGGTGGTGGCCCCAAACCTCCGGGAGTCAGAGTCGTGCATTCTAGTGTTACTCTTCAAGGAAATTGTTCTTCAACATTTCCTGAGATACAATATTTGAGCTGCTTGGTGACTTTTCTTGGTGTGAGAAGGAAAACTGTAACAGACTGGTTTGATTTTCTACAGATTGTTCTAGACTGCAAAAGTGACTTCTTATCTGCCTGAGCTTGCTGTTTCTTTATACAAAATTGTTTGGATTGCCATAGATAAGCATCCCAGTTTATACGGCATGATGAAAAAATTCTGGATGAGATTCAAGACTGAATTCCATTTTTTACTTAATGTGTTTTTTATTCTGATAATGTAGCATTGACAACACGGCATTTTTATAAGTTAGCAGAAGAATACATTTCTGTAATTTTTTTTTTTAATCCGAAACTGCTGTTTTTAATTTATATTAAACAATGAAAGATTTTAATTTTGAAAGTTATTTAAAATACATTTTAACAACAAATTTAAAATTGTTCAACCTAAAAGTAAAAGGGATTAAATTAGTTCATTGCACTCTTTTGATTGTGGTTTACTAAGTAACATATTGCCATGAATTAATAATACCTGTATAAACGCTACAATTTAAGTTAGATTTTTTTCTCTAGAGATTTTACAATGTATTATTAAAAAACACAATGCAGTGCTTTATATTGCCCCCAACATCCTCCACCAGAAAAAATGCTCACTTGTGTTTGGGCAGATATATTTTATTTTTAAAACCCAGAAAAAATCTTTCATGATATATTATTCTGTAGGTTACAAACTACACCTGAATTTGACAGTTTTTACAGAAATGTGGCTTGTAGAGTTAAATAATGATGACAAAAAAATTGGTTGACTGTTGTACTTTGTTTATTTGAGGTAAATTTTGAGGAAAAAACTTTCATTTAAACTCTTTATACTTTTATCTCAGACATCTACAACAAACTACATCAGTATTCTTCTTATCTGAATAATTCATTTCACTATGTGAGAAAAAGCTACACCTTTGATGATTGAGTACAAAAGAGATTAACATGTGCCAACCTGCAAAAATACACTTCATGTTCATCTTTCCAACTCTACAATGTTAGAAAGAAATTCTGAGTTCAGGATTTGCTTTTGGGTAAGACTACACCATGTTTCATTTAGAAAACAATAGTTTGCTGCTTTGTTAGGGCTTAAAATGTTTTAACTGCTTCTTGTAAGTTAAGAAAGCATTGAACAGTCAAACAGCAAAATCCGGAAATACAAGAACATTCAGAAGTAGAGACAAAGCAAGCATATTAAATTACATGGATGAATTAAACCCAAAGGCATGTACATGATCTTATGAAGTAGACTGTGAAATATGATTCAGTTGCATGGCTCTGACCTTCAGGACAAAAGATAGGATGACAGGTATGTTGAATTATTAGCAATTCTCAGAAATCTATTTAATCTTGGCGACAAAGTTTCTGACTCACCGAACAGACTACTAGAAAGGTGTGACCTCTTATCAAACCAACAGTCTGTAATTAAAAATCTAGAGTTACCAAGCACTTATACCTCAGCGCACTCCTATGAGTTGTTTGTGAAAACCATGGTTTCACCTTAGTTTGGTTGAAGCTGCTTACTGGGGCTTAACCCTTTAACAATGGGTGTCTATGCACAGCCACATGCAGGTGGCAGAGCCTAAGCAGGACACAAGCCAGGCGATGGAGAGTATTTTTAGGTAAGATTTTTTATCACTAAGCACAATCCAATTCTCTTGAGGTACAACATAAAGTCCCGAGTACAGAATAAAAAAAAAAAAAATGCCTCCAAATACTTTCCACCACTGTAAAGATCACATGCAAAAAACAGAAGAGGTGGTAACAGAAGAAGCCTGCAGTCCCACAGATTAGTAAAACTGACAGCCGGGGTTATAGGGAAATGACGAGGAAAAACCTGACATCTAAAACTGAACCCTCAAAGTAGCTGCTTATGTAACATAATGCGAAGATTTTTTCCTGCTAATCTTTTATGGCACACCTTTGATCACTTTTAAGATGATGTTGTCAACAGAAAAAAATGGAGTATAAAGACAGTAATATTTTATTGAGGTGTGAAAGGGGAGAGTCTTTGTCCACGGCAGTGACAGGACATACTGCAAAGAGGCACGTCCTCGACAGGCGCCAGCTGATTTTTATCTCTTTTCAAAACCGTCTCACTTACCCAACCTTCTCTCTCTTTGGGGATTTGCATAAATTCCTCTTTGACAAGTATGATTACAGGAAATTCAATCCTAATCTATCATCTGCTCTAATACATTTGCATCTACTTTGACAGAAGGGCAACATAAATTCAGATGTTTAAATTCTATTTAACAAATATATATCATATCAAAATATTAATATTTTCAAATATTCATCAATAAACACAAGCTGAGTCCAATCTAACTTGCAATACCATCACTCTGAGTATATATTTAAGAAATTTCATTCTCAAATCAAGAATACATAAAACCAATCTATGCCAATTTTCATTAACATTATCAGTCTTGAATTCTTCAACCGTCAACAGCACAAAACATGTTTATTTAAAAAAATAAACATATTTTTCTAGATATAAAATGTATCTATAAAAAGCAATCTATACTGTTTTCAATATGTACAATAATGAATTAAGAGCCTCAAATTCTGTTTATCTGAAGAGCAAATAAATAGAAAAGCAATGGCCTTCTCTCAGCCAGACTAATGATCCTACAACACTGTTTGACTTATCACCATTTTACACTTTAACCTTTCCTTGTCAGTGTGTGGAATTTCATATGAAAGAGTCAGATACTGTGAAACTAAGAACAAATGTGTGTATATAGGACAGTCTGGTTTAGCATAGTTGTAGTTGTAGAGAAATACCTGGAAAGAAACAGAAATGCTAAGGTACAAATAAACTTTAGCATTTCAGCACATCAATTACTTGACTGCAGAATGACTTTAAGGAAGCTTATAGTAATAGTTGCACTGAAATGCTCAACATGCTGATGTGAGTGAGTATTATTTGTTGCATATAGAGCATCTGCCCATGAGAGCATGAATTTAAGTGAACTACAGTGGAGTTACAAACAGCATTTGCTAATTCATTTTACAAAGGAAGAACAACTTCTTTATTCAATCATGTCTCACTGATTTCATCATTCTAGTATGACCACAAAAAAGGCTTTAGGTTTCGTCATCTTTTTCAAGGTCTCTAACAAGCACATACTATTCTCAGTCAAAAATGGAATAATGTCATCGTGCCTAAAATGCGCTGTTCGTTCTTGTTCAATTCTTATTATTTCTACCACAGATGTATATGGTTACCACATAAACAGTGCATTAAGATGGTCGAATGAGCCACTGGTGAATGAAGGTGTCAGTGAAATTTATATTTATGACATCTTTCTGCTCTAGGGAATTTGGGTTTATGAGGATATTTACGCTTCCTTTGAGGGGATATTTCCAGATGCTTTAGTTTTCAGTGTGTTTTTATTTGTATTTGCTAAGTTTTTCCCACAAACTCACCCTATTTCTCCAGTGTCACATAACATTATGTTTGCAGTGTCCCACCTAATTAGAGCTTGTTAGCAGCTTTTTATGAAATCAGCAACTCACCTACTACACAGCTTTACTTTTATTTATCAATAAATTCTAAAACATGCCATTGATTTATTTGATGGTTAGTTTATTTTTTACTTAAATATGAATATTGTTTGACAAATACACTGAACGCCAATAGTAGTCATGGCGTTTATTTTATATTTTTGAGGACTGACACAAATAGATGAATGAATAAAAATAAACACAAATTGGAATCCTGAAACCTATTTTCTTTAGAATGAAACAAAATTAATTTCATCATTGTTGCCTGGTAAACTGAAATTTTGTCCATCATTATTTAAGTTCTACTTATGGAATAAAAAGATACCAGTTAACAAAAACTTCACCTTTTTCACAAGTGGAAAGAGAAAGGTTCTGAATTATCTGGATTTCATGTAAATTTAAATGGAGATTGTGTAAAAACAGAAGGAGGCATTTAATTTAGCATCTACCTGAACAGTTAACAAACACTGCATTATGTTATTTTTCATATCCACTTGAATGCAGGACATATAACTGTTTCCTATTGGATTGTATGATTAACACAATATAAATATAGTGTCTAATATTGCATTTTATTTGCTGCAAGTTTGTAGGAGTAGAGGATATTTATGTTAAGCTTCATCTTAAAAATTACTGTATTAGTAATATGCAAAATGTTTAAATACTGTTATGACTTGTCATTATATGATGGACACACTGCGGACACTTGAAATTATTACAGTGGCAGATTTATGATTCCTGATTTTATAAGACTGGTTTGGGACAGTGGAAACTGAGGGCGGAGGGGGAAGAAATCGCAGCAACTTGAGACGTCATGGCAGCTGAGGAGCTACTTGAGAAGTTGTGTCATTTCACAGCTGGGTCTTTTTGAGACGGCCAATTTGTGTTGCAGACTTCCTGAACTGCACAGATAGTGAGTCACTTGAATGATGCTTTCCTCCCAGTGTATGTGACGAAGTTGGAATTGGCGGGTGGATGAAGTCTGTATGTGAAAACCTATATAAACCTCCATTGGGAAACACAAACACCTGTCACATGGGTGTCAAACACCAACAGCCAATTAGATACATGTAGAAATAAGGAAATTTACTTAGGAAGTATAAACAAAAATTCTCCCATTTGCACAAGGATTTTTCTTTCTTTGTTCCTCTCTATTTTACCATAAAACTGATGATGTCAGGTATTTAAAAAAAATATTTTAAGAGGGTTTTCTCTATAAGAAAGCATTCAAGATAAAACATACATTTCAGAGCTACAATCAGAAAGACTAGATTACACTCTTGAAAAGAGATGTCATGAGCACAACTTGTTTGTAAATATGTTTGTTTGGTCAGTACACGTCCCTGACTTGGAAACAGACTGGCTCTCGTAGAATCATCCTAAAAGAGTTGTAAAGATGCACTCATCAGCCCTACAGATATTTCTTGTATTGTCCAGTGTGCATTATGTGCGAGAACAGACCATCTCCAACAAAATAAGTGAAAAAAGGTCAGGGGTTCATGTTTGACCGAAGAAAATACAAAACACTAACTATATGACCTCATTGGACTCCAGGGAATCTGAAATAAACTTTCCCTTGTTGACTTGTCCAAGACTGTAGAAACTATTTTCTGCACTCAAATAAGTACAGTAATAATCTTTCACATCAGCTAACTCATCTTTCACAACCATAGACGCAAGAGTGCTTCTGGACACCCGGTACTTTTCAGCTGCTTCATGTGTCCCCTAAGGACAACCAAACCCTAAAAGCCTCCTTTCTCAGCCTAATGGCTTCTGTCACCACTGTTGTCCACCAGCAGGTCTGGTTGTCACTATGACCAACAAAGAAAATATTTCACTACCTAGTATAGTAATGTATTTAAAAGATTTAATAACATGCTAAATGTGTATGAATAAAGTTTTTATTTTTATTTATTTATTTTTTATAGTGGCTAACAAAAGGCATCTACGTTAGATATTTTTAGAAACCTCCAAAAGAAATTGTTCTTAAGTCCACAATTTATCATCTGTTATCTCTATATATGGCAGCAAACCTAGTATTTACCTTCATAGAGCCAGTTATAAAAAGTTTAAAAGTCACTGCTATGAAGCATGATAAACACATGGCGTTTCTTATACAAATGATTTTTTTTTTCAACAAATGTTCAATATGAACAAGCATATGTTGTCAATTTAAGACTATTAAATATCCTACCCAGCTCTGCCTTTGAAAGGAACAATATATTTTCTCTGTAATTTCCAAGAAAAGCCCACACCAGAGAAAATAACTGGTCCCACCCCATGAGTCCAGCACCTCTACACACACAGACCACCTGAACTCCCATGAATTGCTGAGCTGATCAGGCCTTCCTGTTTCCCACTGTGTGAGCATGCATGGCTCAGTGCAAAGCAAGCAGAGATGTTACATGTTGTGATTTCTTTAGGTTTTGCAGTCAGCCAACTGTGTTGAAACAGATTGGACTTTTGCTGCAAGCTGACATCTTGGGGCCTTCTGCATCTTGCCAAGGGGGCCAATGGAGACGTGGAGGGGAAAGGAACTGCTCAGTAAGCCTGCCACATCTCACCATACACCCGCTCAGTCGTGCTTTTGAGGTAGGGCTCTTAATTGTGTCTCTGGGTGAAGTAGTATTGGCCCAGCAGCTAAGAGGGCGCACAGTATGTGTGATGTGAATAAGACCACACACCACAAATCCATGCATTCAAACACACTCGCATAAATACTTAAACCCAAAGCTGAAATGAATGCCAATCAAAACTTTAATTAGACTTTATTATTTTTGGACATTTCTGTTCCAAAAAGCGTAAATATTCATGAGCCGTAAGACTTTAGTGTATAATTATGTCTCAAATTGAGAATAATGTTTTATAAGTAGTGCCACATATAAATCCACCATAGTAGTTTCTCCTTCTCATCTAATCAGAAGGTTATCCCATGGAAGTGATGTCACAAAGTCTTCTTCACACGTAGTTGTGATGGTTCAGAACCGGCTCATGCTGACCGCAGGCTGGCCACCTTCCTGTCTGACCATAGTATCCAAACATGGTGAAGACAGGGAGTAAACATGGGTGCAACCACATCTTAACACAGAGGAATCCTAGGGATCGGAGTGAGAATGGAAACGATAAGGAGTTGTACTGGTCATGAAATCCAAATGTTCTTTGCATTTCATTTTACAGTGAATGCAAAGAGCATTCTTTCACAAAAATTTGATTTTCCTTACTTTTTTAATATTATTATTTCTGTTTGGTTAGGCATTTTTTGTAAATGGACCATTAACCTGACAAGTTACTTTAATTTAAAGATATAGCTTTCAGTTGATTCTTACTAACTCCATTTAGCATGCGGGCTTAGGTTTTCAACCCAGAAATTGGGTTAAAGTGATAGATATGTGTTTTTTAATCTAAAACCTGCATTATTAGAAAAGTAATTTTCGTCTAGTAAAAAATTGCCTGAAAATGGTTTCATACCTAATTGACTACTAGATATAAGTTAGTTACTTATATCAAGCAGTCAGAAGCTAAGAAGCTGGACCCAGCCTGGGTTTAAAAGTGCTTTACAGAAAAACAAACATCTGTGTTTCCAATTAATTCTTCAGATATTCATCAATCCAGCTGCTGGAAAAGCATGAAATTGATTTGTTTTTCACCTTAACATGATTTTATGAAAAAAGACTGCTTATGGACAACATCTGCTAATTTGGCAGCAACACACTTAGTTTTAGTAACTCAATAACTCCACCAGCTTACCACCAGTTTACTTTCTAAAATTTTTATGCTGCAATGTAAACAATATAACACCAAAATATTGCTTGTGTGCACTGGTGTTATGATCGTCTTTGGTTAACAGATAAATATGAGTTCACCTTCGTCATATGAGGTAAAATTTCTATATTAACTACAAAAAATTTATCTTGCTCCATTAACTAAATCCATTAAAAATAACCCACTGACTGTATCATTAAAAATAATGAAAAAAAGAGTATTTTTCATTTTATCCTGTGGAAGATATTTTTTCAAGTCTGACTAAGTCACTGTTGTTATAGCTCAAAATGGTGGTCTTTGAATTATGATGAGGCTCTTACTCTTCCAGTCTCAACAGAAACTTAACAAAATCCCTAAACTGTGTCACAATTTCTACCCATACAGCATAAACTCAGGATTTGGCTTAAAGAAATAATCCAGCAATTTTGTTTGAATAGATTGGTCATTGCTGTCAGATAATTTTGGCTTACACTCGCAATTCTTCTGTCTGCTTCAGGTTTATTAATTGAGGAAGTTTGACCACCTACGTAAATCTACCTTATGCATGTGCATGCAGACATTCAGCCTTCATGTTTATGTAGCAGTAATTTGTGGACAGGTGGGATGGAGGCCTTGTGTTTTCCTTAACCCTTTCTGTCGTAATTCAGAGCCCGGCTAACTAGACCTTACTTAACCCCCTGACTTTAGCCCCAATCAACACATGGATATTAGGCACCGTGTAACCTTTACGTTTGTGTATCTGAGGACTGCTTTGTGGCAGAAACCTGTCAAAATATCCCACTCTCATTTATCCTCTGCAACAGCAACAAAACCTCTACAGTAATTTCCAGAAATCTGTCAAAATTGCTTAAGTCTTAAATTATGCATAATTGGTCCCTGCGTTGGGTTACTGGGGGTGGGGATGGCCTCCCTAATCATGAGACTGGAAGTAAAAAGGGCTCCAGTCACTTCTAGCTTGTTAATGATACCCAAACGGGTGCTTACCAGCACTATGCCTGTTTGCCAGAGGTTACCACGGATGAGTATCAACTCCATGTAAGGTTAATTTTTGTAAATGACACTGGCACTTGTGTGGTAAACCGCCTTCAATAACATAGAATAATTGCACTGAAGGTATAAAATGGACTTGTTTTTCTAGAGCAACAGTTTTTTTTTTCTACATAAATGGAGATTCTGTTCTGCTTTTTACATTAATTGTGTTTCTTTTTTAAAGTGTACCTCAAGGTTAGCATTTTACAAATATAATGACAGGATGTGGTGAGTGCTTTTTAGACCAGTGTAATGATGGTCAAATATGTGATCAAAGAAGGACAGTTAAATAAACACATAACAAACCAATTTTTTTTTAAAAAAACATCAACTATTTTTTAAAATATAATAGAAAATTAGACGACCCAGAACCCAAAATAATTCTGATGAAAACAAAATCCTCTATAGGTCTGTATCACAGCTTAAGCACATATATTAGGCTGAAATTATTTCTATTCCATAGGGTAAGCAGTCAGCCAATGTAATGCCAGTATTATCTTTTTGGTACCAACTCACCTGTAACCTGAACTCACTAAATAGCAATGATAACAGGCTCCTCTGCATGGGGTCACACTGCATTAGTGTAAAACAGACTCTCTCTTTGTGCTTTACCAGCGACGTTTTGGACCCGGGATAATCAGTTGGGTGTAAGCGTATACCACTCCAAATCAGCTCCAGCCAGGCGAGCTGAATTTATCTCAAACTTATTAACTTTGCTCCAGGCACAAATTGAAACCAGCTCAGGCGATTGCGCTCCATAGGTGCTGAGTGTGAGAAGTGACAGGGTGTGATTTAATAGGGGGTGGGGGCATGCCCCGCAGATGCTCCAACATGGCAACTGGGTATGGAGAAGAGAAGGAGAGTGGAAAGGGCGAAACAAAACTTTTTTTTTTTTTTTTTAAAGAAAGTCCTGTCACTTTGGAAATTTGGGTGACTTTATGGAAGGAGGCAAACTGCAGAGAAGGAGATTGATACATGATTTACCCTAGCAAGAATAAGTTGATTGAGGCAAATGACTTTGTATAGCTATACAAATAATTTGTGTTCAGAAGAAGCTTTTCATAATAATAACAATAATAATACAAATACTCATATTACTGATGTACTCGTGTTCTGATAATCTTTAATCTATTGAATTTTTGAACTTTTTAAACTGTTTTTCCACAGTAATCTGTTAAAGGGCTTACATAAATAAGCTTTTTTGAGCTTTATGGCATGCTACAATGTTATTCAAAAACATACCTGGAGTGTTGATTTGATTCTTTCATCCATGTTAAAAGAGTCCTTGAATCAGTCATTCAGGGGTGCCTAAACACTTGCTCTCATAAAATCCTGACTATTTACACAAAACTCCTCCTTGGAGCTGCTGTCTCCAGCTGAGCTTCTGTATCACAGAGCCCCATACCTTTCCTGCTCAACTCCACCAAACTGGCAACAGCAGCAATTAGCAAACACCTGGTGAAACTACAAATCTGCTGAGCTTATCATGAAAACTACTCCTCAGTCCAAGGATCTTGAGCAGATAGGATGTAAAGGGTATGACAAGAAGTGTTGCTTTGATGATGTACTAAAGGCAGAGATTCAGAAAGAGCAGGAGCTTCTTAAAGAGACAGAAGCCAATTTCAAGGCATGAAATTGCAAAGACAAATTTCTTTTTAAGTTATTTTTGATTTATACTGCATCATAAGTTATTTAAGGGTGGAGAGAGCAGGAAAGGGGGAATTTAAACCCCTTTTAAAAATCTCATGGAAATGCTTATTTTATTGTGTATACTATTAGTTTTATAATAGTAAAACTAATAGTATATAATAGTATATAATGACAAATATATTTCATGTGATAAGTATTTGTTTATGTGTTAAGACAGGTCAAATGTGCTTCTGCTTTTCCTTCTATGGTTTCAATGTTTTTTCTAATAGGCTTAATAGGATGTAATATTTTCACAACAAACTGTTTCACAAAAATGTTAACTATTATTATTATTATCTTATTTACTGATAATGACAAAAAATTTAAGACGAAATTATTTCTTTGGCCTATAATCTGTGTTAATGAGTCGAACAGAACCCATATGTTTCATGGCCTTACTTTATTTTTTCAGATGCTGTGCTCAGATGAACACCCTCCTCCACTTCTCATATTTTGTTTCTCCTTCCCACATTAGTTGTTTTTGCTGATGAGATGCAAAACTATGCCAAAAGTATAATGACTGAATGTTATGTAGTTAGTTAACTTCCACATTTGGAACAGACTGTAGAAGATTCATCATGGCATACATGTTCTCACAACTGAAAATTTTCAAAACACTAACATGCTGGGGACAATCAAAGGGCTAACAACTTACCTCAGATTATGATGATTTTCATAACGAGAGATGTATAACATAGCTGGTATTCCTAAAGAAATGATGAGTTGACAGTTTTAAAGGAAGGGTAAATTCAATGTGCTGTCCAGCTAAAATTTTCATCTGCTTAAGGTTTTGGAGAAAACTTAGAAAATCACCTATTTTCTAATCTTCACTAGTTTGAATTATCTAATCAAAGTCAAATAGTTTGTGTACATGTCTGTGCCTGTGAGAAAGCATGTCTGCTTGCTCATCCCTCCCCTCCTCTTCAGGCTTTGTTAGGCCAGGTGTGCTCGCTCTTAGTGCCGTGCCCAGGGAGCCGTGAGAACGCAATGGCTGGTCGCTCTCTCCCTCGTCTATCTGATTTATTTCAGTCTCTGTGGCATTTTAGCAAACAAAAGTACTGCTTGGTATTGATCTGGATCTTTTCCGTTTCCCCTCTCCAACTGCCTTTGTTTTGCTCAGATCCTGATGCCTGCTTTAAATCAGCCTGCCTTGACATTTGCTTAATGTCTAATTAGCCATGGGTGGGCATGGCCTTTGATTATAGGAAGTGCCTGGGGGTGGGGCTGTGAAGACGGCTGAATTTTGACAAAACAATCCAGACTGATCAATCATTGCCTGTCACATTGTTTTGTCCTTAATTTTAGAGTGCTCAGTGCAGGGATGTGTCCCCTTGGTCATTTGAATCTTATTCCAGATCTTATGATTCCCCTCTCCAGTTCTTACTTTTCTTGGAGCAGAGTGACTATCAAAAGATCAACTCACACTGAGTCTGGGGAAGGGGTCACTTTCTCATCAATCTTGCAATAACTTGCACTCTAGATTGCAAATTGTTGCAATCTAGAGCAATGGATATTCCATAGGATTAGATGTAAAGCTGTTTGTGACTGATCAGTTTTGGTAAATACAACTACATAAGTTAGTGCTGCTGGTGGAAAAAATCCCGGTATATATATCAAGATGAGTAATTAAGAAGTGTTATAATATACTTTATAATCAATCAGTAATGTGGAAAAAAAATCAGTCAGCAAATTTTTACACAAAAATATATATTCACTTCAAGACTACAGACCCAGAAATGAATCTGGGTGTAAAATGATGCAGTAAAGTTCATTTTTTTATTTTAGTCAGTAAAACATTTAGTACTTTAGGAAACCCTGCCCATTGAGGCACTGACTGCAGCAATCTCTCATTCTGAGCTTGCATGTGGCCACAGTGAAAAATAGAACTCCCCTGTTGCAAGAAGAATCTTTGACCATAATCTGGCTCAGTGTGAGAATTAAAACTTGAAAAAGAAACTGTTATGGCATTTAATATTGCTAAAGTAGAAAAGAAGGGAGGTACCAGAGCCACTACAATAATTTATTTCTACTTTTTAGACCACCAAATAGTGAAAAGGTGTTGAAAGACCTTATATCTGGTCCAATATGTTCTGTTGTTAACTTCTCCTTTCAGAAATTGTCAGTTGTTTTCAGACATCTAGTTCTATCTGCCAACAGTAGACAAATCTCTTTCACCAGATGATCATCTTTTAGCATGGAGGCTCTTCATTATAAATTGTGACCCACTGATTATTTTCAATAAAGTTATTGAGGTCTGCGATGTGAAAAATAACAATTTAATGTTGCACAGTGAGAATACATAACCTTTACTTAGAATCAGAGAATTTAGTCTGATTCTTCTAATGCCAACAATAATTTTTTGCAGCTGCCGTGCAAACAGAGTGATCAGTACTGGTTCTGTGTTGGTCAGTTAAAGCTTCTCTGATGAACTAAGTTTTCTAGTATGACCTGTGACTCTTGAACCCATCACAGCTTCTCAAGAGTCAAAGCTCAATCAGGACTGCTCTGTGGTGTAACTGTACCAAGGTTGAATAATATTAATAATATAAAATAGATTACTATACATCACAATGTATAACAACATTATTGTATAACATAATGAATAATGTATTATGCAATAAATCTGAGGGACAGAATTCAGTTCTGATCTTAGTTACAATAATGGTACATTTCACTTGACCAAAACAATATAAAATGGTTTAGAGAAGGTCTGGGGGACATTCATTACCTTGAGGAAGATGCTTTTGGGTCCGGTGGGCCCAGTGAAGTCACTTTATTGTTGTTAAGCATCATGTGGCATGCAGTGAAGCATCACTACTCCTTAGCTTTCAGTGCTCCCCACTCAATCCAAAAGCATTAGCCAGATGGCTAATTAAATAAAGTTGACTTTACTTAAATCTGGAAAATTCGGCTCTTTCAAGCCATCCACCTTGCATCCACCTTCCCATGCTACCTTCTTTCTGAAGATGACTGCAGCAGTGTTTTTCTGGTAAAAACCAGCCATTTGTCCTACGCTATTTGTTTTGTTCACAGAGGCTCTGGGCTCTCGGCTGTTGAGAAACGATTGTTTCCTGGAGGTATACACCATGCTGAAGTTTTAAGTTTTACCCAGTCGCTAAGGTTTGCCCGCTACGTATGTAATGCATCAATTTGATGTTAAGATACTTAAGTTGCATGCACTGTAAATAACCATCTTCCACTGCAAAGAAAGAAATGCTAGTCCAAACGAGGCTCATCTTAATGTTAATTCAATATTTTGAGGTGGCCGACACAGACTGAATGGTTTTAACTTTTTTTGGTGCCTTTGATAAAACTACAGGCAGAAAATTGATGTCATTGTTCACAGTTTCTCCTTCTGTTCTCTGATTGACGTGCTGAAAAATTGACCAGAGACAATCCAACTCAAGAAAGCCCAGACTGTGCTGACAGCAGGAATTATTTTGAGCAGAATGGCACAGCAAGCCAATGGCCAGGCTACAGTAGCATGCAAGACAGAACTACACTCATTTAAAGAAAATCTGAGCATGACACTGATGACATGCATGTGATGGATTTGGATCACAGAGAGAGTAACCAAAAAAGTTACTTATTTAATGTAGAAATCATTTTAAAGGGATTTGAAAAAAGAATGGAATTTTTATGTGAAGAAAAAATCTGGTTTGTTAGTAAATATTTTAAAACTTCACCAGATGAAGTATGAAAACACATAAGGCTGCATTTGATATTAACAGGCACTCATCACTACTGCACCTGGTTTACTATGTCACCTGACAAGAGCCCACCTGCAGTCCTCACTTCAGTGGATACCTTTCATCTATCTTTCTATCCTCCTCCACAAGACGCCACACTGACAGAGTAATGTCCCCTATTAGAGCTCTCATTAAAACAAGGGTCATGGGTCATACAGCAGGCCACAGGACGTCAGGCAGTCATTAAAGTTAATTGTTAGCTTGTGATCTCCATACGTTCCTTGAAAAAGTAAGTGGTTTATAGCTTTTTTGCATTTTTTTAATTATACACTGTTGATTAGATTCTTCTCATCAACAGGAATGTCACTGACATTTTTTATGAGAACTGTGTTCTTTATTTGGGGGTAATAGAGGGGCAGAAATTTCATTTATGACCTTCAAGATTTTCTCCAAAGAAAATTCATGTGTAAGTTTGAGTTGAATGAAGAGTTAAAAATTGTACACACAAACTCAGATAATCTATATCAGAGAACTTCGAATCCAGTTGGATTTGAAAGTCACTGATATGGGTCTTGCCAAGAAAGCTGCACCTCCTCTAATTTTGATACTATCAAGATGAAGACTGAGCTACCTGAAAGAGTTATAAGAACTCAGGCCTTTTGAAAATGGATGAGATATGTCTAACAAGCTCTGCTGCCTCTGAGCAAGAAGGTCCTGGATTCAAATCTTGACTTTTTTTTTTTTTTTTTTTCTATGCAAAGAGTTTGTATGTTTTCCCCATGTAGTCATGGATTCTATCCATGTACTACAGTTTCCTCCCACAGTCTAAAACATGACTGTTAATTGGCACCTCTAGACTCCACTTAGGTCTGAGTATGTGAGAGCATGGTTGATTATCCTGGGTGGCAACCCATGCAACCCACTTTAGTCAAATCTCCACTGGAGATGTGCACCAGCCCAAATATTTTCCAGATTGAATGCAATAATATATATAAGTATCTTTACATTTTAACCTGTAAATTAAAACTTGTTCACACAATTATGGTTTTTAAAACTTCTTGAATTGAACATTGAATCAATATTTCACTTTAAAAATAATAATAAAAAAACTATATATACTGTTAACAGCCCACAATGATTCCAATGATGGTTATACTTCCTATAATTTTAAATAGAACATACAAAATTCCATCTGTAATGTTTGCGAGAAAGTCTAAATGCATAGATCTTTCAGGGGCTTCACGTATCCCACTTTTATCCAATGTCACTCTTTAATAGTTGTGTGTTTTGACGACTCTTTTTTTCTTGATAGCGAGCTGACCACTTCAGTAGTCCTCTACTGTGTGGCCACCTGAGAAGGAAACTGAATATAAATCCCCAACAATAGGCTGGGTGCTGAGGGAATAGGCCAAAATGGCCATTTAACAGGTGCACCTTAGCGGCTTCCACACAGTTCCCACACATATCACAGAAACTTGTTGCCTGCCCTAGAGAGTACCCCTGAATCACTATCCAAGATCAAGTAGCGATCAATTAATGGGAGAACAAGGCATTTGCCGGGGGGATGTCCAGTGTCCCACCCGCCCCTGCTTTGACTCATAGAAGTGCCCATTTGCAACTCTATCTGTGTGGCTGCTCCACGTCAATGAGTGTGGGGCAGAGGGGGTCGGAGATATTATCGGGGTTACTGTGAGAACCGGCACTGGCATTTTCACTTGGCTGACCTTTGTTTGCATGAGTGGGGTCTGATTGGTGATGCTCTGATGAGGTCACCTGGCAAAGCAACAGGGGGTGTCGTGCCTATTGTTCACCTGAGACAGAGGGATGAGATCTGTAGTGGGATTCTGCACACATTTAGATTTCTGAATTTCCCAATGGTTTTCATCATTGCTTCCAGAATACATGAAGAAAGAAAAGAAAATTAGTCTTACATAATACTAGGTGAATATTTTCACCTACCTGGTTAGACATTGTTTGACATTCTTTTGTTATCTTTTAAAAAGAAGTTTGCTCATGGGTGATGCAAATGATATACTAGCATTGATCAGTGAGGCTGACCTGACTAATTGCATTCTTTTTCATAAGCAAATAGACTAAATCCTGGGAAACTACAAAGTCACAAATCACACCAGAAAAATATTGTCTTAGAGAGTAAATCAATTCAGTAAACATTGAGATTTTAAAAAATAGCCTTTGATATTCATACTGCTATGCACTTTTGTTCTGCAAAAGACCTACAGTATGTCGGTATATGTTTACCTTCGGACTATAGCTGTATATTGTTGGAATGTTTTTATAAATGTGGTGGATAATTACTAAGAACTTCTCCTACCTATGTAGCTCCCAGGTGGCAAAGCAGCACCCACTGAATGCATATCCCTTAAATCTTAGTCCAATTTAAGACTTTAATTATCAAATACAAATTTCAAATCTTATTTTTTTACTCCTAGATATTCTATTGATCTGAAAAATGCAGCTATTTGCATTCTTTTTTTTTTTTTATACTTTGCATTGTTTCTATATAATAAGATGTGATATTGTTGTGTAAAATGTGATGTGACAGAGCTGAATACTGTTAAAACAGCGACACATTTTACTGTCTATGAGCACAGGGTATTAGTGGGCTTTTTCTAGTTGATTGAAAGTCCCCCAAAAGGTTTTAGTCACCGTTTTTGTTTTGAATCTTTTAATTTCAGGTTTCCGTTTTCACTGTCCTCTTTATCATCACCGGAGCATAAACTGATTGACAACTAACCTGCAATTAGTTTGATAAGACAACCCCCATCTGAGTGGCCTGTGATCACCTGAATGAGTCAAAGAGGTACGCTCACCAGATCCTGCTTTATAATACACAAACAATGATGCTATAGGGTAGGTTAATATATATACCATATATATATATATATATATATATATATATACATTGTTTTTAATTTTTACAAAACTATACATATTGTTAATATGTTTACAGTATTTTAATTCAAAATACTTTGTCTCGGGTTTCCAAGGAGTAGAAATATTATATTAAGGCTCTTTTCCCTTCCATGCTGTTTAAAATGAAAAAACAAGAGAACATGTAATTGAAGTTCTTTACATGTATGTTGATCCTTTTGGGTCAGGAAACAATAATAAGATATAACAAGGGTAAAGGAAATGTGTCTGTATTTACTGTAACTGTAAGAACAATAATTAAACTATTTAAACTTCTAAGCCTGTGACAAAAAAAAAAGAAAAACTGGATGAGGACCCAGCTTTATCTTTCTATTCATACTGATTGAGGACAGCTGAGTTGGGAAAACTGCAGGCAATATGGTGATGCTTGTTTGAAGCAACAGAAGTTTTAAATGATGATTAAGATGTTTTAGGAAAGTCATGAAGAAACTAAAACTAAGTTGGTATATTGCAAAAAAACAACAAAACAAAACAAAAAAAAGAACAGTAGAAGCCTTATGTTTAAAAAAACCAATGTTGTTGAAACAAAAATAATACATTTCTCATCCCAGGAGTTGTCCAGACTGCTTACTATAGTTATAAATGTCCAATTAGCCCAAGCAGAAAGACATTATTATCATTTAAGTTGTTTAATTATTGAAAGCCACACCATATTATTGGATATCTTTTTTTTTTTTCTGATATTGTACAACCCTTTATTAGACACTATCCAAGTATCAGGTAGGACCTGATAGATATATCAGATATATCATAACACCTGGTAGGTGTTTTGGAGTGCTAGAGACATTGACTTGCGCTATTTGCTAAACACTACTGAAACTTTCACTTGAACTGTATGCCTCAAGCTAAAGTGAACAGAAGTGCTCCTGTATTTACCTGCTACTAGATCAATACCAAAGTTTACAATATTCCAAGAGTCAGGCCATAATTGAGAGAACTAATAGAAAAATAAGTGACTTCCATGTGCACTTCAAGCCTGTGAAATCTGACTGATAAAACTGGACTGTGCAGAGTAATTGTGCAGCCTGTAATTTTGTTAAAAAAAGAAAATAAAATATTTATTTCATGAAATTTAATTTTACCCCAATCAATCAGTACACTCAAATTAAATGTTAATTTTTTATAGAATTTCTTCACCAGATAATGTCATTCAATAATATTCAAATTTATTGAATATGACTATATATGACTCCCTTGCTGGGTGGGGTACTTGGGAGCAGTTTTATGGCAATATAAACAAAATTCGTAGTCTCAACAGTCCAAGTTTGATGCAAACGCCTTGTGGAACCTTTTATGCAACCTGGCGTCCAGGAGACTTACAATAATATTTAGCTTTCCACCCTTTTTTGAGCCATTTAGCCCTTGGTTAAGGAAAAGGGTTTGCTCCCCTTAAAACTCACACACACACGCACACACAAAAATGAAAAATCTGCAGGGTCAAATGTCCTGAATGGGCCATTTGCCAGGTCCGTTCCATAAGCAGGATGCTGACATGCAGACTGGCTCCGGCCCTCCCAGTTCTGCAGAAACGTATGAAAACAGAAACAAATCCCACCACGAGGTCCAGCATCAGTGGTCCATGAGAATACAAGAGCCTGTTATAGTCCAGGGACATCGTAGATCGCACAAGAAGATTAGTCTCCGAACTACAGGGCCTTGTGTAAATCTCCTTGTAATTGGCAAGGGAATTTGACTTTACTCCTGCACAGTGAGAGAGCAGTGCTCATTATTGCTGCCTAACTAATGCATAAACAGAAGTCGCAGCAGGTCCCCACTAAGTGCAACGAGTGATCAGATAGGAGACTTTCAGTTTGAGGGACCACTTTTACAGAACTTAATTGTTCTTACTTTATTGACCAACTCTGATAACACTGAACTTCACTCTTATTTTGCTGACCAGCGCATTGAGGTCAGCTGGTATCACATTTGAGGCTGATTAAGACACAAAAATATACATCTCCTCTCCACTTAAATTGTGCTGTTAAAACATGATTCAAAGTATTGCATGTGATGGTTGAAGGAGTTAAACTTTGTTTTAAAGATAACAGATGGGCATTCACTAAGACATAATACTCATTGATCTCTTGAGAAAGTAGAATTTTTTAAAAATCATTCCTAATTGTTTTGCTATTGTTGATTTAATTGTAACATGCATCCCCAGTCATTTTCTCCCAGACTCAAAGTGAAAGAATGTTATCAGCAGGGTGGAGGTGTGGCTTTTGTTTCTCTCAGTCCACCTGCCGTGGGTCAGACTGCTTCCTCAGTGCTCTCACTGTGATTATAAGCACTTTCAAAGAGCGAGGGTGAAGATTGGTTACTAATTTGACAAAATTGGAGCCAGTAAGGAGCATGACACAGCTCAGACCAAGTGGTTAGAAGACATCATGTTGAGTTTGCCTGTAGGCAGCAGCAATAAGGTCACAGGAAAAGATGCTGGCAGTTTCTGGAGACCATGGCGGAGTCAACCACCCACCCTTCAGTCCCGTGGGAGTTGAGAGATGAAGGCACCAATAATCCTGGATCCATTAAACTGTGACTGATGCCATTCTTTTTGGGTCTTATGAGTGGATGCATTGCCTACGGCAGCATGGAGACCAGTGAAATTTTAATGTGGGACAGACAGACCCACAGCAGGCAGCGAGCAATCCAGGATTATGGCCTTCAGACTGACCTCATCAAGGAATTCACTTTACTTCCACTTTTTTATTTCATTAAAAGGGAGATGCCCTGATTTCATATGACACATTTATTATGACAGCTTGTAAGGACAGTAAATTAGGAAGGTGACTGCAAATATGAACCCACCCTGTTCTGAGAAGAAATATGTCTTTGCACATATTTGATTCCCCAAATTAGTGCCATGGAGAAAGAAAATGCAACATTTAATTTATTTGAAAACTAAGAGTATTATTTTATTTTGCTGCTGCTTATGGTGATTTGAACACTAACTCGCTTTGGTCTGAGCCCTTCCAATTATAGCGTCAGCTGTCTGTTGTGCTGCTGTTAGTAAACCTTCTCTGTCTCAACAATTTTGTGGTATTTCACAAGTTTTCTTTTCAGAGTGACCTGCTGTTGGTTGCAGCCTGGTCTTATGGCTATAAGGCAGTGCCACATAACAAGTTGAGATGTTCCAGGCTATTGAGATGTATACTATATTTAAGCATTTCCCCCTCTGCTTTGACGCTCTAAACTAGAAATCACTGACTGAATATGGATGTAATGGCCATCAAACTCAATCTGTATTCATGATGCTTCCTATTATGACATAAAAAATAAAGGACAAGAGAGTATGTAAAATGTAGTATGTATATAAGAAAAGCATTTATTAACTTAGTCTCAGTTCTTGCAGTAAGAACTCTGGTAGTCTGATCACATCAGGCGTTGACCTCTACTTTGACCCCAGACCCTGGGAGACTGTGCTGTTACTACGGTAACTGATGCAAGAAGAAGAATCTCAGTGAGAACCTAGTCTAAGAGCTGACGCCACTGGTGAAGATAATGCTAATTACCAGTCACGCAGTGAAACAAAATGGCTTAATTGTGCACAAATCATCCTGAGCGTGGACACAAAGACAAGGGGGGAGGTCACGCTTCCCACTGCAGATTATTATAATCCTGCACTAATTACTGGGACACATCTTCTTCTCATGTGATCAGCAAGGCACAGGAGAGGAAGGGAATTTGTATTTATTATTACAACTACTCAGAATGAAAGCTGCAAAAATCTGGTGAAAACCTAAAAATATATCAACCAAATAAAATGTTTGTCAACTGATAATGCTCAGGAAGTTATAAATTGTGAAACTACACAACACACATTTTACTGTATTATTGGACTTTCCTGCATTTAAAACAGATACTGTTATAATGTTGTTTTATGTTTGTCTATGCTACAATGGTCTTTTTGCTTTTCCGCCTTTTCAACGCCCAGAAAATGTCGCGCCTCTATTCTTCCTCCAAAGCCACATAAAGCCCACTTGGCTGGGTGCAGGTCCTTTCTGGCTTTTGACAGGAAGCTCATGATTTTAAATGTACGATTCATGCATAATGAATGAGCCCGGACAGGATGTGAGGGCAGTGCATCCAGGGAGCACCTGGGCCAAACAAAGATGCCCTTTTTGCCATGGGATTTGTGCCCTGGTACCCGCTGTCACCAGCGCCCAGCTCGCAGCCAGCTGCAAAGCATTCAGACTCACCACTCACATTCATCCCGTCAAAGTTGACTTCCAAAAGTGACATTGTCCTCCCGGACATAAAGAGCTCTTTATGGTGTTATTAATGATCGGCTGAAAGCTGTGCACAAATGTTTGGGGGACAAGTTTGTGACTGTGTCTGAGTTTTGTTTTGTTTTAACCCATATCATTTTAATCAGGGTGTAGTGCACCATGATGACTTTAGGACATCATGTGATTGTCACAGTCTCACATCTGTATGTTCAAACATCCCCCATAGATCAACCCACGTTTTCACAGCTATGAAATTACAAGAGTAAAACTAAGTTGCATTTTACATTGAAAAGCAAGTGTTGGATTTCAGCTTGGACTTGACTCTAGCACATGAAATAATCTTGTCTGACCTTGTTCTGGATAGACAATGACAGTGAAACTGAAAGGAATAATTAGCATAGTCTGAGTTCGTCTAAAGCGATGATAAACGATGAATATATGCAACAGAAAAAAAGTGCCATGGTTGCTGCAAAACAACTCCACAAAACAACAATTTATTTGTAAGCATGCATGTGTGTATGTGCAGAGCCAGCCGACTTGGCATAGACTGACCCAGTGGCATTGTTGTAGTGTGTTCAGTCTCAAGCATGGCAAGATTTATACTGATGGGGGTGTGTTGGAATCCAGTTTCCATCATCCAGCCCAGCTGCATAGAGAACAAAACCAAAGGCCCAGCTGCAGATATTAGCATGGGCAGCCTCTCTCTCTCACTCCTTCACTCCCTCTATTCCTCACCCTCCGTCTCCCCCTGTCCATGTGCTCGCGTCCCACAAGCCTGTCACATGCCCACAGGACTTTTGTGCCTGCCTCTGTTGTTATGTTAATGACTCAGCCCATGAGAGAAAAGAAAAAGAGGAGATGTTAAAAGTTGATTGCGGGGCAAAACTAAAAGGAAGAAAACCTATAGGAAACAAAGAGAGAAAAAAATATAAAAGAATTCAGAATTAATTATTGAGTTCCACTCAGAAAGTCAAGTCTGTGTCACTAAACAAAGACACATACATAGCCATGCAGAACAATGCAAACAAGGCTGTCTTAAACGCCAACATGGCCATGTGAATACATTATGTGGTCATGCAGGGTTGCTTGATCTTTTGTGTCTATGTTGACTTCCATCCACCTACCTGGCTATGATCTGTGGGCTAGCAGCAAAGATTGCATGCGACACTCACCATATGGCATCAGTTTAAAAAGCAACAATTTTAGAGCTCACAAATTAAAAATATGTTTTTTTTTTAATTATTTTTATTGCAAAATCAACAATGACAGAGTCCAGTTTGTACTCTAAAACCACAGCATATGTTGCAGAAGCCAAGTTGTTTTCCAGCTTAGCAAAACTGCCAAAGAAGCACTAAATAAATGAAATGACATATTCTTATTATTCCAAGATTTTTTCAATAAAATATTGTCCAGCCATAAAAATCATGACTATAGAAGAACCTAACCTCAGGCAAGCATAAACACCCCAGACTTGGAACAGAAATATGTGCAATATTTTTGTTTTTGCTGTCAAACTATTTCCAAATTATGATGAGGTTGTTTATTTGAACATAACACAAGCATCAGCTATAACCTTAGGTATACAGTATGCCAGTAAGAGAAATTAGGAATAATTGGAGAAAACTCCAAGAAGTGCTACAAAATGCTTCCAATTCTGTCTGTGTGAAATGATTGTGCAATGATCAATGCATCAACAGGTTTTATGGGAATAAGATAATATTCTACAGGTTAGATTTTGATTTGTGTTCAAGAGATATAACAGGATTCAAAACATTTTTCTGTCCTCCATCTCTTTAGTGGCTAATAATTATGACGTTATTTAGATCAAAGACAGAGATAAATTGTTGTACAACAGGGAGGTTTTTTATTTTAGAATAAAGACAAAGTAATTACAGAGTTGACATTTTAAAACTTTGTTTAGATTCTTAACAATTAACATGATTAGTATAATTTGAATTCCTTAATGGGAACACCAGTCTATTCCTTATGTGATAAAGCTGAGAATGTTTGCTGTAAAACATCTAACCATTCAGGTTTCTACTAACTGAAACCATGAGACATTTTGCCAATTCACTTGAATATCACTAAGACAGGGATGTCCTACAGTTTTCTTTTGAAAAGTTTCTTACTCTAACTTCAGTTTACATTAATGTTTGAAAGATCTGAATCAAGTAAAGGTATTTTTTTTTGTAGTAAAGCTCGATTTGGAACCTGTTGGTTGTTGGATATTATGTTTCCAAAATGTGCAAATTGTTGAAATATTTACTAAACTTGTTTGATTTTACATCTAAAATTTTGCAATTAAATGAGTATTGTTTCCCTTTTTTCGACATGCAAGCAGGTCAAAATATTTATCAGAGGCACACCTCAACAAAAAAAGTAGTCACAAATTCTAGTGTGACAGGTCTAATTCTACTTTGCCTTTTTCCTTGTAGTTATGCTCAATTGTTCAGGAAATTAAGAACAGTTAGGTCCTTTATAAAGAACTGCACAGCTTTTTAGTTTGAACAAGATGATTGTTTTCAAGATTCAGTCATATTTTTACTGTAACAGGTTTTTTTTTTGTTGTTGTGTCAACAAGATATCTGCATATGTGTCTTTTTTGCTGCCAGTACACTGCTCGCATTCTCACTAAAATCAGGAAGATAGAGCACAGTTTTAAAATCCCTCCACTGGCTCCCTGTAGCTTAAAGAATAGACTTTAAAATACTGTTAGTTTATAAATCACTGAATGGTTTGGCACCACAATACATTAAAGACCTTTTGTTGTTGTATCAACCTTCCAGACCTCTCAGGTCTTCTGGTTCTGGTCTGCTCTGCATCCCCAGAACCAGAACGAAACGAGGAGAAGCAGCATTCAGCATCGATGCACCACAAATCTGGAACAAACTTCCAGAAAACTGTAAAACAGCTGAAACACTGACTTCTTTTAAATCTCGACTAAAAACTCACTTGTTTAGGATTGTATTTGAAACGTAATCAATTACAAAATATTTGGTGGAACTTGACTTAATGTTGTGTTTTGAATCATGATTCTATGTTGCATTATGTTTCTGTGTTTGTTCACTTGGTGCTGAAATGTGCTATATAAATAAAATTTGATTGATTGATTGATAATTGACAGTTTGGTCCTCTCACTTGTGCTTCTGTTTCCTTGGTGTATTCCAGGGCTCAGGCAGATGCCTCCATGAATCTGCCTTACTGTGGGAGCATCCCAAAAAACATCTATCCACAAGCAGACATCGAGATGCAACAATGGTGATCGGTCTGTTTTTGATTTCCTAAAGTTGTTTACAGTAAATGGATTCAGTACCTCACCATGTGATTTACTTTACACCAAAGCTGGCCAAAAAATTAGGAAGAAGCTTTTTCATTTGACCTGACTTTTCTGATCACAATGAGTAAGTTTCTGCAAGGAGTTACCTGAACTTGACATTTTCTACATACCGTCAGCACATGCTCTAAAAGGATAACATGTACAAAACAGATCTATCATTCAGTAATATCATACTTTAATATGTTTGAAAAAAGTAATCAAATCTTTTGTAAATAAATGTGTTCTGTGCCCCTACACTTGATCTTCATGTACAGTAGCTAGACGTTACACTTAAGCAACATAATTAGATTAAGCAAGTACATGTGTCACTCACTGACTGTTTATTTATCTTAGATAGGCAGCTAGGTTAGCACAAAATTCATGTTTTAAAAGCATACCTTTGCTAAATTCAATCCATTTTCTAATTCAGATGTATTTATCTGTTGGCGTCAGCTAGAGACACTTAAGACTTGTGGGCCAGCATTTGTCAAAATACATTTTTCCATGCCTGGCTAGTGGAGAGTGACAGGTGTGTATTTAATAAACCCTGATTTGTTTACCAGCTGAGCACTTAAGACCATAGAGTCGTAGCGCAGTGACAGCTTGGACAACACTCAGACTCCTTTTGGGATGCAGTGGTGCTCTTTCTCCCTGTGCACATAAAGTGTTATAAGACAGTTCTGAACCTACAGCTTAATTCATGCAGGTTTTGAAACACGGTCATTTGGACCTCTGTGGTACCTCATCAATCAGGTACAAATGCCTGAAGTATATTAACTTTTAGGGTTAGTATGTGGTTTAGTGTATCATGTTCTCTGTGGATTTTGATGTATTCGTGACTTGGACTCTGCTTGTTTTTAGACAGAGTGTCCAAGTCAAGACACTCTGTCTATGAGTGTATATTATACTCTATAATGCCCTCTTTTCTGGCATTATAGAGTATAGATTAGAGAACAGTCAATGCATGTGTCTCACTAGAACTGTCCAAGACAGACAACTTAAAGAATGAAACATATGACGAAATGCTAAATTTAGGTACACCAGACATATTGCACATAAACAACTGAGCTTTTATTCATTTTTGGCTCACAAAAAATGCTGCAATCACAGAACCAACTCCAGACTCCCCCTAGTGGTCTGGAGTACTTTTGTTTTGTGTTTGTGGCATTTCAACATTTGCTTTTGTTGTTGTTGGCATATTCTCTTTTGCTTCTATTTCCTGTGGTTGAAGCATTTTGTCTGTTATTGCAGCATATTTTCTGTGATTGAAACACACTATTTTTACATTTATTTTGTTGATTGTAATTTTTTTGCTCTTAAAACTCTTTTAACCACATATTTTACTAGTTTAGACAACATACATACCTCAATATGCATCAAAACACAAATTCAAAACAACCATGACACCATAGAAGCTAATTTTAACAGTGTTCCTTAACTCCCTTCTTGGGTCTACAGTCAGTTTTGTGAAGTAAAATGAATCTGGATCGCCTGCTTTGCAAACACCAGCCAATAGTGTCATGTAGCATTGTGTCTAGATGTTTCAGCATCCCAAGCTTTATTTTCTGTCAAATATTTTGCATATGCTATATTTTAAAAAATCTGTGAATAGGTACATTTTTGTTAAAAAAAAATTAATTTTAATGACCAACCTTCCAGTTATTTCTTTACATTTTTTTTTTTTTCTTGAACATGGAGATAAATCCGGTTGATGTCTACTAAAAACTTTTTGCAAGTTCACTGGGAAGAACCAAATGACAAAAATGTTTATCAAAAAGAAAGTTTTTATTTTTAAGTTAATATTTAGGGGCATGTATTACATTTAAAGGAAGCAAAGAAGCATTTCAAAAACTCCTGACAGCTCCTAGCAGACAGTGTTCATTCATTTGATTTTGTAAAAAATTGGCAATGTGGAATAGCATTTGCAGTGTTTGAAATATACCAGCCAAGTTTGAAACAGCTAATACCCAGCAACTTATCCAGCCCTGACCATTAACCTGTCCTTTCACTCAGGAGGATAGACAAACAGGAGGAGATTTACTGCTGTAATCAAAGTCCTGCCGGCAGCTGGAAATTGACCGTGAATGACGTCATCAACCTGTTCTCCACTGCATCATTTGATTTAGAAAGAATGAAGAATGCTCTGGCAGGGTTAAAGAAATGATACAGCTGTGTGTTTTGTTGAATTTGTGGAGCATTTTTGTCACTTTCTTATTTTCAGATGAACTTCAACATTACAATGTATTGTACACAACTAGAGAATGTAGAGTAAGTATTTATATGGCCTGTGGGCTTTTTTTAATTCAGCCATAACAAAATGTTTCTCCATCAAAATAATTATTGTTTCACGTCAGATATTTTAATTATTTACTGGAAACAATAAATTCAAGTTAGAAACTAACTTATGCATGTTTACTCATCAAAGTATTATATTTTATGGTAGCTGTAATTACAGACATCTACAGCCACTGTATGCAACAATCACAGTTTTTCTTTGTTGAATCTGTGCAGCATCAAAAGGAAGGTTGTTTAAACATCTTTATTCCATATATGAGCAAGAAAATCCAGTCCACTTTATCTTGCAGAAAATAATATGGCTATGTGTAGTTAGCTGATGAATGGGGCACGATAATTTTCCACAAACATTCAGACTTTCAGTTATATTACAAAATGTCCCCAGTGATATTCCACAGAACATTTCCACAAAACTACTGATTGCCCAGAGCCCCTTTTTTAAAAACCTACAGTACAAATAAGTTTGAATAGAGCAAATTTGTGTTTGTTGATGGAGACTCAAATATATATATATATATATTTGAGTCTCCATATATATATATATATATATGTGACTATATATCTATATATATATATATATATATATATATATATATATATATATATATATATATATATATATATATATATATATATATATTCATGGCTTAAGCATTGACCTAATTGTTATTTGATATAAATTTAAAATTTGACAAAAGTTTACTTTTTTTATCTAAAGATAAACATACATACATAGAAATAATTACAGTTAGGGCTGTTAGTCTGGCGCCAGAGAAAAAGAACACAACGTCCATATAATCTTCATGCATTAAACTCTGGTAATTAGTCATATTTTGCTACTTGTAACAAGACTCTCAAACTCTTAGTGACTTGGCTCAGACATTAAGATCACATAAACAAAATCCACAAAGTAACCACAGGTTTACTCTGTCATTTTTCAGGGCTGCAGGGGTTTCACATTTAAATATTTTTTGATAAACGTCTAGTTAGAGTTACGCTGTGAAAAGGAACTTTGTATCAGAAAATTCACAAGCAATTACATTGAATTATTAGTATCAATTAATTAATTTGTTTTATCTACATTTAAGATATTTCAGATATACCAAAAGATAAATATGATCTTCTGAGGTTAAAAATATTTTTAGTTTTCCTCCCCTCCAGGGGGTGTTTTTGTGGGCTCTAGTGTCCCTTATATGAAAGTAGGCTGACAGGAAAGGGGGAAGACATGCGGCAAATATCTGGGAATCGAACCCGAGACAGAATGGTCGAGGACTCAAGGCGTCCAAACATGGATCACGCTGTCCCCTACGCCACCACAGCACACCCTGTTAAAACTAATTTTGAAATACAAACATCAATTCTCTCATGCATTTTTTGTTTCTAAGCATACACCTTAAAATTACAACACTCAAAATAGGCTCCTAACTCACATAGAGCATGATGAAAGGAGAAGCTTTGTCCATTAAAAGTGTCGGATTGGGCCCTCAACAATCATAGTGCCTTGACTGGCCTCGCTTGGCCATATACCAGTTTTGTTTAAAGTAAATGATTTCAAGTGTGGCACAGAAAATGCTAGGACTGCTAGCTGGCACCACAAAATAAATAAAAGAATATTTTATGAGGAAAACAGCATTGCCTTTTCTGTCATCTTGTGTAAATAGTAAGAATTATCTGTACCGCTTGCCATTTTAAATGTAAGTAAAAAGTTTAGCTTAAACAACAATGTGTTGACATTTGCAAAGAGTAGATAAAAATTTAATGCATCAAATAGAAAATAAGTAAGATGGTTCTCACCGATCATAAAAACACTGAATAGTGGCTACTGGAGTAAAACTTCCAACCATTTTTAATCCGTGTGTGATTTTGCTCTCCATCCATTTGACAATTAGGACCGACAACCTTGTCCAGCACGTCTGCACCAACAGTGTGGTAATCAGCAGTGTCTATGCAAGCCCCAGTATGGATTTCAGACCTGGACGGCTGAAGACTTCCATGGCTCATATGCGTTTCAGAACGTCTCTGCCAGGCCTGTCAGATCCAGTTCCAGGCCATTGCTGCCTAAATGGATCCTGATTGGCTATTTAGACAGGGAAGTGTGCAAAAGGTTAACATGTGAGAGGCTGAATCTCTGTGGGGCCTTTATTATTCACACTGTAGAAAGTAAATACATGTAAGTTACAGGAAATCCAATATACCTTGTGTGACCTTTTCCTTCATTTTAAATCAACACTCATGAGGGTAATAATTTTTATTTCTTGCCTGAAATATTATGACATTTTGATACAATCTCTGCTACTGAAGGCCCGTCTATCGACTTGTTTGAAATGCTTTCCCTGTTAGGTCTGCTGAATGATTGATGAGTTTTGACATGATGACTTCATTTCGATTTTCCCAGAATTTAGGCCACATATGAACAGTTCAGTCACAAACCACACACATTTGTGGGCCATTTTTCTTTAGAATTACACCAATTGCTCTTTAACAACCTGTGATGCAAAACAATGACTGGCTGAAGGCTTCAAGATTAAAGATAGCTACTCCTCAGTTTACTATAAACCTGGGTTTTACCTACCAATGTTGAGTTGCAAAACAGTAATCTTTGAACATCATCAATCCATGTTTTATGACCCTTGCAGCGAACTAGTCATTTTTTCTTAGAAGTTTCAATCATACAGCTAAGGAAAAATATAAAAAAAAGAACTGTCTAAGAATAACCTAGTCTTATGCTTTTTGTAAACTGAAAACTTTTGAAACATGAGCGTTGTTGTCCACAATGAAGAATGTTTTATACCACCGGGAGGACTTGGAGGATCCTGACCCTGATAAGATGTAAGAGCATAAAAAAACCTTGGAAAATGCTTGCTTTCACAAAATGAGAGCTGTATTTTGGAAACTCTGCCATAGTTTGGAGTTATAAAGATAACGACCCCAGATAACATTAACACTGTTTATGAAATATTTAATGCAAGCACTGACCATAACCATAACAAACATTTATAGACTGTTCTTTAAAACCTGATTTCAGAAAACTAATCAATCCAAATGACTACCACCATTTGGAGGAAGAGTGGAATAATTCTGCCAAATTCATGTAAAATTACTCCAAATGTTAGCTGACAGCTGCAAATATGATGTGGTAAAGAACAATGTGCTAACAGAGATTTATCCAAATATTAGTGAGGATGTCAATATTTTTGAACTTTTATGTAAAAAAAGACTTTAAAAAATTAAGTTTTAAAGATTCCATTCTTGCCTATGATGCATTTGCACATTCTTCCATTTAAAACAGCATTAGACCAGTTTATTGGTTTTAAAAGCCCATCATCACAGCAGAGAATAGCGTGATGTCTTCTTAGGTACAAAACAACACAACTAACTCTGAAGTGACAAAAGAAAAAAAAAACATGTCCACACCTGAAGAGCTTGTGCAAGAAGCGTTGTGATGTGACGATACTTTCCATCCTCTCTGGTTCCAAAAATAGCCACATAACAAAATGCATAATGTTGAAAATATTATCTTGCTGCATTCCTTCCTTCTGTTAAAACATTCCTTTTTTAGGGGTGTGTCTATTCTTGTTTACATAAGTGATGGCAGACAAGAGAAAGAGAAAATCTGTTATCAATTGGCTGGTACTTCCCATTATGATGAAAGCATTCTGGAAATACAGGTTTGTGAGCGAGGTACATTTTACAGGTTTCTAAAGGATTTATGTCACTGACATCATAAGTGCATGTTCACATGAAAGATCCGTATGCTAAAATGTATCCACATTTAATCATTTGTAGTTTATAAGAAAAAAATGTGATGGAATTAACTTCTTAAACATCACCGAAGTGGTGTTACTTTTATGGCATATTCTTAGGGTTATCACATTTCAATAATGTAAATGTCCATATGTACACATGTGACAAGGCTACATACCTATTGTTTTGTATCTACCAGTTGTATGTATTTTCAAATGTCATTGCATTACAGCTACACAAATCAAGCTCCCCAAAGTTGAAAACTCAGCCATAGGGCAATCACCAACAAAGGGTTGTAAAACATTACAAGGTGCTGCACTTAAAAGTATTTGCAAGTGGCATTACCAGTTATCCAGCTAATGACGATGATGACTAAATGTCTGGTACCATCTTAGAACAAAGCATCAGTGTTTTTTTTTTAATAATTGAGGAAAACATCATTTGAAATCATCTGTAAAATGTAGTATATAATTTATTACATGGAATTTGTTAAAAAAGCCAAACGTGTATTCCCGATTTAAAATGACATAATGTGCACATGATTAAGTTAATTATATTCAGCATACTAGAGAAAGCTTTCCTTGCTTATAGTTTGTCTAAGTTGCTTTTGTATTTTTCTTATTTCGGATTTTAAAATCACAAAGCTATTTGTTCATTTTCATTTTTTTGAACAAGTTGCAAATGCTTTGGTACTTCCATACTTGTGGTACATTTCTCTTCTGTTTCCTACATTATCCAGTTTTTATGTGATGCTAATCAAAATAAAATTACTATTTTTATAAATAGTAAAATTACACCACTAGATCTTCAGTAGCTTCAGTCTGGTTATTGCAAAGCATCTTATGAAACAGAGAATCATAAAGTAAATGTACTGAGTTGCAGATGGCTTGTAGTAAGGTACAATCATGCAGCAGTATATTACTTAAAAAGCACATATGAGCATGTTGTTTTTAATATGTTTCTGATGTTACACCTTAGTAAAGATTAATTAATAAATTATTCAGATGACATTTTCTATTCTTTCTGAGCCAATTTGAGGGATCTTTCAGACTTCCTGCCAGCAACACTGGTCGGGCTACACCAAGGGGCGCATGACGATTGTTATCATCCGGTGATCTGTCAGAGTTAAAGCGACATCTTCTATGCACAGGAAATGCATGCATTCCAAATGAACTGGATGCTCAAAAAGTCCAGGACGATGGAGGATAAGTGTTTCTTTCTGTGAATAGAGAAGTGAGGGAAAGTGAACAAGTATTGTTTGGTCTGCAATCTGTCAACGCAAGACAATGTCGCTTTGATTGGAGACCCCAGATTCAAGTTCAATACCAAGGAATCAATAGGAAATGGCATAGGGGCCCCAACTGTCAGAGGTCAAATGAGTAGGAGGGCGCATTGGGTGTGAGAAGAGGAAATGGAAGGAGAATTTGTTGTAAAGTCAGACAGAGAGAAATCTTACTCTTTGTCTCCTTAAAAATGAGTGAAACAGTCCAGAGTTCTGAGGAACATTTCATGGATGAACTAAAAGAAATGTCACTCAAGAAGCAGCGCAGCACTGTTACATTTTCAGCTTCAAAATTGCATCTATTAAATGTTCAAATAAGTAATTTGACTTCAGATGAAAGACATTTCTTAACAAAATTTCACTAAATGTACTGGTGTTTTAGCAAATACATGGATGCTACATCCACCACACTGTCACATCTGATTTAATTAAATAATTAAGTTTTATTTATGCATAATGTTTATTTCTTCGTGGTCATTTACAGCAGAAATAACAGAAAAAGGGGTCTCCTCTGCTCTCTCTATATAAATGTACATTAACTTCATTACTGCAAAAATAAATAATCCTAAACTTGTGCAAGGATAATTAGATATCCCAAACAGGTGACAAAAAAAGCTTTACTCTAGTCCAACAACAGGCTTTAATCAAACGTCAGACATTTGAGAAAAAATAAAACTCCATAACAGGTTTTCCCCCACAATTCCATGACTTCAACATTTAACCACAGAAGGTGTGTACAGGTGTCTGTACACACAAACCCCCTTTAATTATAGAGTTTGTATAATAATGTCACCATTCAGACGTATAAAATGCACTAACTGATTTCCTTGACATGGGTGTGACTTGGGACAGAAAGGATTTTAGGCAGAAAACTGTAGTGCTTTCAACTTGTGCCGACAAAAAAGTCAGTACATTTGATTTCCTCCTTAAAAACAGGTCTTAAACAGACTTCTGCCACAAAGACAGGCACAGTATATCGTCTGCACACCCACACTGAAACTAAACACCAGACTGTCTGCAACAGTGGTAACATCAGAGACGGTTCCCACTGATGTTGCTGTGCTCTGTCCTGCATATCCTGCATGGTTCAGGATTTTGCACCAGAGTTGGTGGCTTTTCAGTGGAATGCTTGCTGAACTTAGAGAAATCACTAGATAGGTCTGCATGTTTTTGGATAATTTAACTCCTCATCAAGATGCTTACAGAAAAGTTTGATTTGATCATCCTGACAGACAAGTTAGTTTTCTATATCAGTAAGATCTGAGAGGCCCCCTAAATGAGAGAAGAGCAGATCAGCTCAGTCCCAAAGATGAGACCATAATCTAGAGATCAAAGAAGCACATTCTTGGACAGCTGGACTTGTCTACAGACTTGTCTACAGACATGCTCTCAGACCGTCCACCTGCTTGATAAAGTAGCTCATTCACCTGCTTGTCCAACGTCAAAAGCTTTTCCAGCCATACAGTCAAGAAAGACTAGTGAAAACAAAAGCTGCAAACCATAGTACAGAAAAAACACGTTTTTTGTATTTATTTTGTCTGTAAACAGAAAAGATAGCTCTCTCTTTCAAAACCTAAACCAAGTATTACTTCCATATATTATCTTATTTTATTGTATTTAGATAGATAGATAGATAGATAGATAGATAGATAGATAGATAGATAGATAGATAGATAGATAGATAGATAGATAGATAGATAGATAGATAGATAGATAGATAGATAGATAGATAGATAGATAGATAGATAGATAGATAGATAGATAGATAGATAGATAGATAGATAGATAGATAGATAGATAGATAGATAGATAGATAGATAGATAGATGTGGATATAAACACAGATGTAACTGCAGTCAAAAAAATAACTACAGTTTTATAGCTTCATGGTTATAAAACCACAGGTGCAAAGACAAGCCTATTGATTGACAACTGTTTCTGTTGGAGGATAGTTAAACAATAAGCACCATATTAGCATATTCAGCCCACAGTGAAGCTAGAAGTTAACCATTGCAATATATTTGCTCACCTGTAATTTAAATAATGATGTTGGGTGTGTGTTTTTAACAGTACTTTGAATTTCTTCATTTTAAGGATACAACTGAACATCTAATATTAATCACATAACTCTTTAACATGTAATTCTGTGACATGCTATGTTTTTAAATAAAACCAGGCAAGCAATTATTTGTCTTTAATAGAAATTAGATTTCATACAGAAGGGTAAATGACTTTGTCCATTGGTTTAAACATTAACTGGTTTTACATCTCTCAATGTCATAGTGTAAAAAATGAGAGGAAAAACACACAGTACACTGACAACACAGATTTACATAATGCAATATAGGTGCCAAACAAATCATGCACCTGTGTTCACACTGTAAACCAGAAAATATTGGAAAAATAATAACTGCTCCTTACATGTTAATGTACTCTTCTATGCACTGTATATATCTCTGCCAGGCTTCTAAAATTACACTTTATGCACCAACTGCATTGACGTTTTTGTACATAATACATGTTAGTAGGTCCAAGTGAACAAAGAACCAGCTTCCAATAAAAAGCTATCTCTTACTCTTAACTGTTAAATACGTTATTTTACACCAAATGTTGGTTTACTTTTCTGTAGGTGATATGCAGTTTTTCTTGCAGTCTTGTTGATTTATTATCTTGACAGTTTAATATCATGTGGAATATTCTAGGAATCCCATTGTAGAGCATGATAAGCCCAGTTAGATTTTTAGTTTTCATCAGTTTTGGGATTTTAGAAATATTCACTTTTTGTTACACCTTAAAAAGCTGGATTAGCTAACACATTCAGAGAAAATGGACACAGATGAAAACAGATGAAAAGAAACAAATCTGGTAAATGACACTGTGATAACTCACTGTCATGGGTCCTTTTTTTATTTGAAAACTATTTTCTGTCTTTCACCCAAGCATGGAAGTACCAGTCACACATTAAAATATTACTTTAACAAAAGCGAACAATCATAGCCTCTTTTTTTTTTATTCAATTTGGATATTAACAATTTTATTTTTCATACTTGGTAAATTGGAAGATATTTACTTGTGTTCAGTGTTTATTGTTTGGCACCAGCCTTTAAAAAAAAGTCAATTCTCTCAGCCGCCTGCTTTTCCTGCTAATCAAATGTTGAGCAGAACTTGCTCATTTAAAACTGGTAAGAATGTGCATGCAACCTGGAAAATCCCCCTAAGGTATGTGAATGTGAAGCAGTCAACCTTAATCCTTATAAGTTGTCTTTGAGTCACAACCATGCCGTCATCGATACCCTCAGTTCTAACATAGGTCTTCTGTACGTGGAAAGGCATATACAGTAGTGAAATATTGAATGTTTCATGCTTAATTTAAGAATTAGTGCAAATGGCACAAACTAAAACACTGAGGTTCAGCATAAAATAATTAAGTTTGGGCTTGGAATTACTAAGGACAGCTTAGGGCCAAATGAGTCAGCCAACAGGAAAAGTCAGACAGACCTATTTTCTGAAGTTGCATCATCGTCATTTCTTAGTCAGGTGCCATAAACAATACTGCTTTGTCTGGTTTGCATTTTAAAGGCCTTCAGTACCGCAAGTAGTATAAGATTATTTTAAGTGATAATGCAAGCTGAGTTTAAATAATGTTTGTTGATCTCTCTGAATAGAAACTTATCTTTTTTTTATTCAACTGTTTTAAGCAGTTGTTAGAAAAGCTGGCATTTTAAAAGGAACATAAAAAGAACATTGAAATAAATATAAACCACATTTTTTTACAGTTCTGTTATTGTTCTTTATTTTTCCATTGTGGTGTAAAAGAAATTAATCTATAGACATAAATTAATTTCATTGTAGATAGTGTGTTTTATTTGTAAATGTCTACATTAATTAGCATGCTAGTGTTACCCTTAATTTATGTTTTATGATTCAATAACATAGTATCAAAATTGCATTTTCCATTTTTGATGAGGTTCTGGTCAAAGTGGAAGGTGCCAGTCATGAGTAAGTATCAAACGTGGAACTGGGTAGGTGATACTTTATTATGCACAGATTGTTATTATCAGGTTGAACCCCATTTTATCTGCATGGTGAACACCAGTACACAGGAATGCTATTGCAACGTGTTGGCAGTTCATACTTTGAACCACTGATAAAAGACAGAATTTATCCATACTTTCATGTTGTTTATACCAAATGTTGGCCCTACCATCTGAACATTGCAGTCAACTATCTGTAACTTTGTTCTGTTCTGCTTGTAACTTGTGGACATTTAAGTTGCTGTTGCATCTGTGATCTCAAACTGGTTTCCCCATTCTGCTTTGCCATAAACAAGTCCTTTCAATCCACAGAGCTGCAGGTCATTGACTATTTTTGCTTTATGCATGCCACTAATCTGTAAATCAGCACTTTTTAGGACTCTTAGACCATTCCAGTTTGGCAACAACAACTGTTCAGCAAGATGTCTTCAGGACAACTAGATTCCTATCTGATCTGTTATTTAGATTCGATAGACCTGAGGCCTGAATCTCTGAACATCTCTGCTGTCTTGAAATACTTTGATCATCTTGTTAATGCACTGTGTGTACAGGGTTACCCTGCAGCCTCACAGGGTGAGTAGAGTTTCTTATTCACATACTATAAATGGAAAGGAAATTAACTGTTTACGTTAAAATCTTCTTCCTCATCATTGTCTTCACTTCTTGGAAGGATTCAGGAAGTGAGTGAGTTTCCGTCTTGAAAATGTAGCATCACTGGTAAGTTAAGACACACCCCACTTTAGCGAATTGTGAAATTAAAGCAGAACAAAAAAGGGTTTGATTAGTCTTATTGATTGAGATATTTTATAAAGTTTCACAAAGCATTATATTTCAGGTTTTCAATCCAGATATGCAATACAAATAACCCTTTCTTGGTGATAATGCTGTTTGTAGCAGAATTTAAAAATAAATAATCTAAACAGGTATGTTAGCATTTGGTTTGAAAGTGATTAAATATGGCAAAATTTCTTCTCATAATTCTTTAGTATAGTCACTTTATTTGGGCTAATTCATGTTAAAGCATTAAAGGCAGCTGAAGCAGTTTTTGGAAGAAGTGATTCAATATAGACATCCAAGGATTCAAGTAACCTTTTGTCCAAAACTCTGTACAAAATACAGCTGTCACTGTTCATGCAATGATGGATCATTTGTATTTAAACGGTATAAATTACCTATGTAAAGGAGACTGTGTTTACAACATGTCCAACTGTGCACTCTGTTTAACAGATATTCAAATGATTTATGGTGGCAACACTGATATTTGGCATCATAAACATATATTTATGTTCGGGAGTATTAGAAAATATTTTTTTGTAGCGAAGATGGTAATCATAAAAATCATAAAAAGTAAATAGGTCAGAATCAGCTTTATTTCCCAAGTTTATGTACACAAACAACAAACTGGACTTTGACTAATGACTTTGTTATAATCTGAAAAAACTTTCACTGAGGTGCAGTCATTTGTGTTCACAGAGAAGAGGAGTGCATGGAAAGAGCACATTCCTGGGGGACTCCAGTGTTGATGGTTTTAATACAAGAAAAGACGTTCCCCAGCCTCACCTGCTACTGCCAGAAAGTGTCAGAAACCAGGTCATCTACTGACAGGCAGAGGATGACACTGTGAGCTGGGGGAGCTTCTGGTGGAGGATTTCTGGGCTGATGGTGCTGAAGACCTAGCTGTAATTTACAAACAGTATCCTGCACATCCCTAAGTAGTCAATGTGGTGCCTGAAGATATATAGTCCCAAATTGCCTGTTAAGCAAACTGCATTAGGTCCAGGACGGGATCTGTGATCTCCCTCAGATACTTAAAATACTAGTCAACCAAAGGACTTCATGTCCACAGACATCAGAGTGACAGTTATTCCACCCTATGCCGTGTGTTTCTTGGGAACGGTGTTGCACTTGAAGCATCAGAAAGGAAACTCAAACAGTATTACTTACTATTTAGATGTCTGAAGAAGCACTGATCAACTTGAAATGTAAGCTATAAATTTAAAAAATCTTTGGAATGTTTAGGTGTACCAGCAAATGAGCAAGTGTCAATAGGTTATATTTCAACATATTTTTTTCCCCTCACAACTGAAAAATGAACTCATTTACTTGGTCCATTTTTTTTTTATGTCCCACATTTGACATAAAACATCAAACCTCTTTTACTATCTCCATACAGCTGGTCAGATATTGTGCTGTTTTTTTTTTTTTTTTCCAGGCCTAAAGTCCAGTTTAATATTAATAGTTCAGCAAATATTACTATAATTTTTCACACATTCACTGGCAAGTTGAAAAAAACTGGAACCTAATACAGTTAACCATGCACAGCTTACATAACAGCTGCACTGTTGACATTTCAGTCAGAATAATAAGTTGGCTTTCATGGCTAATTTTTGCCAAAATCCATCCCTGTCAATAAGTTACAAGCCGTCTGGGGTCTTTTAAGTCAGGCTAAATGTCTCTGGCATAGCTATATTGAAAAAAAGGCTTTTTTTTAAATAAATGTCTCTTCCAAAAAGTTGGACATTTTCAAAGCCCTCCCTTACTCCACGTACAGTAGAGAGGGGAATAAAGCTAAGTGTATCGTGTCCAACACCTATGCAGACTTGTAAAATTTGTGCCACGTCATTCACAGCTAGAAAAACTCCTTCACTTCATCTCTGTTTAATTTTGCATGTAATTATTTCTTAAACTTTATAATAACAGAGCTCTAGAAGGTCCGTCTGTATGCAATGACCCTGTCCTGCTTTAAGAGCTGAGCATCTAGGCTTGTGTGATTTCAGTGTATGGCCCTCAGTCAGTGCATTAGCGGTTACGTGGTTGTGATTAATGCTAATCACGCTGGATTTACTGTGTGTTTATTTTATGGCACGACTGGCAGAGCAGAGCTTGGCCCATCTATGAGTGTTCCTGCTGCAGGCGAGAGGTGGTGGACCAAGGGATTTAGATGATGTTAGTCTTGACTGTAATGTTGGCCTTTCTTGAGGCTGTGTGAGGGAAAAGAGTTTGCGTTGGATGTGCATGACTGCACACATTTCCTGCTGCAGAGGACTAAATGGTTTCATTATTACAGCTGTCACTGGTGATAACAGCGAATGATAATATTTCAATGTGCATCTATATTACGATTTGCAGTTATAATTTAAAACGACCCATTATAGTCGGGTAAAACAGCTTGTTGAGTCATATTTGTACTGCATAAACTGAACTGGATTGCAGCTGGTTGGTATTGACTGGCACAGAGACCTGTAGGTGTCCAAAGACAGTGCAACACTGCCACCATGTTGAGCAGCTGTATTACATTTAATTACACCACTTTTTCAGAAGCTTGTTAAAACCACAGGAGTTTAAAATTTTTATTTATTTATTAAATTTTTTTAAATTTTAATTATGAGGAAGAAAAGAAGTAAAAATGAAACCTGAATCATTTCAACATGACCAGAGGTCTAAGACTAATTCTGGTTTTAGCTGATGTGTAGGGAAGGAGTAAAGAAGCAGTAATTGGGGAGGGGTGAAACACAGGTCTGTATTGGAAGTCTCCCCGTATTCCATTTCGACAATTTTACTCCAGTGGATGTACTCTCCAATGTTTGCAGTGGCCCTGCCTTCAGAAAACAGAAAATAACAGAAAAGGCTCAGATAAAATCCCAGTGTGCATTGTATCCGCTTGTTTACACTCAGGGATTCCCTTACCACTTGTGTTAAATGTAGCCCACCGTGTTATTCTATCAAGCAAGAAAGAAAACAATTACTGAAAATGAGGCCAAGTTGAGAGGAGGCCTGTGTGTAAAATAACAAAGACGTGCGACTGTTTGGATCTGATAAGCCCCCTCCGAGTGTTTCCTCCAATGCCTCTGAAAATAAACAGCCAGGGTTGATAGGTGAATGGAGTCTTGGTTTGGATCCCGACCGCGGCCGCAGCCCAGCAGCTTGTTTTAGGGGCTGGACCTGGCAGAATCCAAGAAGGGCCCCCATCGACAACCCAGGCGCCGAGTGAGTTAAACGGGTTAGTGTGTGGCCATCTGAACCTGCTGTGACACACACACACACTCACGCCTTTACACAAGTTGACCACACCCATAAATAAAAAAAAATTACATGATCATGCAGGTATAACAAAAATGTAAAGAAGAGTGGACCCCCGATCCCTTTAGTAAAGTGTTTGCTGTATTTCTTGAATCATTTATCAGTTTTTAGAGACTCACTGTTATAGTGTTACTATGCTTTAACACATAGATTTGAGGAGTGGCATTACATGCAAAGATGCTAAAATATTTTTTTAGGTAAATAACACACCTTTTTTATTTTTCATTTTTTAAATTCTCATGTCATAGATCAGTACAGTACACTCAAAATATAGTCACTTTAATTTGAAAGACCACATTAATTTGTACTTATACAAATGCCAAAAGTAAAAAAAAATAAAATAAAATAATAATAATAATAATCTGTGTGCATAGTTATTTCTACTACTTCTAAAAAATTGCACCAGACTGATCATTACAGCTAAAATAATGTGATCTTAACATTTATCGACCATCTGTGTTCTTCACAACAGGAAATGTTTCCACCTGAATTTGTCTATCTTAGGGATGCACAATATACCACAGCTATATCATCAGCAACAGCTCTTGGAATAATGCATTCAATTTGTCACAAATGCACATTTCTCATGCTATTAATATATCCATTATGTTCAATGGATTTAGAGGATGAAAATGTAGAGTCACTGCCAATTAAGTCACAATTTCTAACACAGCTTAGTTTCTGCCAGGTCATTATCATAAATAAGAATTTGTTCACCTAGTAAATAAAGGTTGCATGAATAAAAATAATTGCGTGGAAGCAAGGAAAAGTACATGCGTCAGTCTTCAGCTGGGCAGCAGTAATGCAGCAACAAGTGGGAAAGGGCACACTTAGTGTTTTTCCATGGTTCATAAAACTGGAGAAAATTCTATCTGCCTCAGATCGTTCTTTGGCCTCTCCTTGAGAAGATAGTAATCTGTAGGAACAATTTCAAAGACAATTTTGGCAGGTTTTGAAACTGTAGATTTTTAAAACCATGTCATACATTTATATGAGTATCCAGCCAATGTCTAATTCTCAACCAAAACATTTTGAATTTGATACAGTAGAGTGCAATGTATTTTTTTTTCTTTTTTATGCATAATTCTTCTAACCTTCTACTCTCAAAAACATCACCAATGAATCACCCAGTAATAGTTATCGCTTCTGACCTCATCCTCTGTTTAAATGTTCCTACAAACACACTATCTCAAACTCGTGTCAGACTTAACACTGTGTTTCAACACTTCAATCCAGCTTGAGCTATCAGAGTCAAACCCATGAAAGTTTACTTCTCTAATGGAGCCTAGAAGTTATTGCTTGGAGCTTGGAGTCTTTGCTTACTTGTTTAACTGTGAAAGAAAAAAAAAAAGCAGTCAGTTGCAAAATCATGAGAGGACAGCATGTATCTTCGCAATCACTGATCATCGGCAGATTTTGTTGGTTAGAGAAAAAAAAAAAAAGAAAGGTCTGAGATTTACCTTGCTTGACATTATCTGCCCATCAAAGCAGGTGGTGTGAGAAAGACAGAGAGAATGTGGGAATTTTACCTTCCGACAGGTATAGACAGGGCCGTGGCCGCCTGCATAAAGGAGTGTAAACTTGTTCACATTAACCGCAGAAAACAAAACAGGCTTTATATTCCTGATACTCTGAAACTCTCAGCCAGCACTGATTACTTTTTTTAAGCACTGCTGGATTTGTATTGCATCACCCAACATTGTTCTAGCTTGTGAAAATCTTTGAGATGTGTACAGAACCCTCTGCATCTATGTCAAAGATAATTAAGACTTGTAAAAAGTCCTCAAAATTTAAGAAATCTTTTCTGCTGTAGTATACTCTTATACCATACCAAACCTTCTAACAATAAGTAAAAGAAAATGAAATGCTTTTTTAACAAAAGAAAAAATTAAATAAAATAAATTATATATATATATATATATATATATATATATATATATATATATATATATATACTAGTTTAGGTGGATCAGTGTTTCAATATTGGTGGATAAACTTCAACACCAGAGGATTTACAATAAATAAACATAAATTACAATTAAAGCACAATGTTTATATTATATTATGCTATAATATTGTTATACATTAGAATTACATACTAAGATGTTTTTAAGTTAGGCAGTGTTTTATTCTAATAATATTGAGTAAATATCCTTTCCTAATTGTTGAATTTGTAACTTTAGTACGCTAATGGTTTTAGTATATTATTAAGCACCAGTGGACAGGGGAAAATCAATGATAGTTAGTCAGTAACCAGACCTTAATGCTTTTATAACACAAAGTTTTAAGAAACTGTGTAGCACTGGTTTGGCTCTGACTGTTGGTTGAGTTCATGGGCTTAAATAAAGACACTTAATCACAAGTTTCCCGGACTGTGCAGGACTTCAGTGCCAAGACCTCAGGCAGTTGAGATCTCTGCATCGGAGAGAAAACATCCCCTCCAGATTACTGTGTGACTCACAAGAACAACTGCCTTCAGAGAAACATGATATCCAAATCAGTTAGGTTTTAACACAACTGCATTAATTCAAGGTTTAAACCAATTACGGGTCACAAGTATGTTAAAGGTAGCAAATTTAAAATGCAAGGATGTTGCATTTTGAATTTTAAATGTTAAAATGCAACCATGTTAATAGAGCTGAACAGATATTTTTAACAATTGGAGTAAAGATTGCAAACTGATCATTATTTTGATCTGCTAATTTAATTGGGAACACATTTTTTTTAAATATTGTAACTTGTAAGGAAATATATGTAAATCTCTTGTTTTGAAGAAAGTGAAATAAAAATCTAAAACAATAATTTAAACTTCAGATTATTCTGATCTATAGCAGTTAGACTTTCAGAATCATGAATTTGAGAGATAGGTTAATATCAGACAATAAAAAAATGGGACTATATTTACTGTTTAAAAAATTCTTGTTTTAAGATTATTATTGACTATATTAAGGGAAAGTGAACAGCTCCAAACAGAATGGACACAGTTAGAAATGCTTGACAAACCAGAAGGAGTCAAAAAGACAAAAGAGCAAAAAACAGATGGAAACAAGTTCTCCTGTATAATGTCTTTATTTTGATTAATTAGATTTGTGAAATCTTAAAAAAAAAGATTCATTCCTCACAAAAACGAGTCAACATATGAAAATATACAACCAGGAAAAGTTAAGCAATGTAGCAATTCATGCCATCACTAACTAGATTTTCCTACAAGCCAAATAAATCTGCAAACACATTTCTGGTGGTCCATTTTTTATTGTTCTGACACTTTCAGTGTTGCTGTTTTAGAGGGTGGGCAAAGCTGAGTATCCACACCATATAGGAATGACTGAACAGACCTGAGAGGGAACAAAAACTGTTGCTGGAAAGTTATTTTCTTTCAGAACAACAAAACATTATATTCCCTCTTCTGGTAGGTAGTTGGTTTTTAACGCTGATTTAACAAACATGAGCTCCGAGGTATCACCGTAGTACAAAGTAACAGGCAAAACTAGGAAGGATGTCAGTCTGAATACTACTGAAAATCTGTTTCCTTTCAAGATGTCACAATGACAATCATGCTAAAACCACGCGCCTTTCCTTTGTTTATCTGTAAGTGATGCATGCTCAAATAAATGTGTTTTGTTTTAGTCAGAAGCTGAACTTGCCACAAACATTGTTGAGTTACAACAAGAAGGAGGACACCTCTGGCGATTTAAAGAGGAACTCCATTCTTGTGGAAGTTTCTGTGTCAACAAATGCATGAATCTCTCAAAATGTGAGGGACTGGATGTACATCGGCCAACTGTATATTACACTCAATGTACTGTGTAATGTCAGCATGAACTGCTAACTCTGGACGAAAACAGGTCTCCTGAGTGCTGCTCGGCACAGTGTTGACATTTCTGCTCCAGTCCAAATATTGTCTGTGGAATTATCTCTGGCCTTCGCTTAAACATCTAGTTTGTGGAGGTTTAATAATAGAACCATCGTCACATTCATTTTCCAAGTTTTGAATGGATTATGACGCACGTCAGGTTTAGGATTTTTATTTTATTTTTTTCTGTGAGGATATCCACCTTTCTGCACAGTAGTAGAACTAGTTTTTGGAAGAAAAGACTAGAGCTCATTCAAACATTACAGGAAGCTGGCCAAGAGACAAGTATCTCAGTTTTCACTGAGGCGTCTAACAAAGTGGTCCAGCCTGTGCCTGTCTGCAGTTTTTGTTTTGACTCAGCTACTTTTCTTTGACAAGGTCATTAATGAATAAGACCATTTTCCTGCACCAAAATAAGAGTCCAAATGTCTTCAAAACCTAACTTTATAGTTGATATTTTATGTGGTTGATTATGACAAAACATTACATAATTGGAATAATTGGAAAAAGATGGTAACCATTTTTATTTTAAATCCCTTTTACAAATACAAATTTGTATTTATTTACTTTTATATCTCCAAATAAAAATCCACTTAGGCAACTGGTTTCAGAAGCCACATTTGTCTGACTGTGTTTAATTTAATCTGTGTTCTTTGAAGTCCTCAAAAATTTGGCTAGTAACAAGGCTAGTAAATTTGTGTAACGCTATTCATTTAATTCAAGGTACTATATCCTGCCTCCTCTTGTTTAGTTCTACTCTCAGAAACACAGAGAAAAAAATGTCCCTGATTACCAGAAATGTCCTTCAGTGTCTCTTAATAGGTGTCTTGGAGTCAATGCTCTGGTTTATTTCATATCACTATGTCACACTTGTTTCACAAACCATTATGATTTTATAGTGCAGTTGAATTAGGTTTAAATCAGGTGCCAGTACTGGTAGTGATCTTTCCCTTTCAGTTTAGGTGAGGCAAAATGTGTAGATCAGGGAACACAAAAAGATCTGAGACGCATTTAAGTTCAAAACTAAATCCAACTAAGAATTTATGGTAAGACTTGAACATTTCTGTTAACAGACATTTTACACCCATTGTGATTATTTTTCAAAAATTTAATAGGTAACGTTTTTGGTCTATGATAAAAACAAAACCTTAGTAATTTGCAGGTCTAATTGCAAATTAGACCTGCAAAAGGGAGCCTGCAAGACTATTTATACCACACAACTGATTAGAGCTTTTGTTATCCAATGGATTCTTGGCATAATCAACCAAACAAAGTTTTGAGCTTGGGGGTTATTAATTCAAATGAATGAGTTTTAGATTTAAAGAACTGAAGAAAACACAATATCTTTTTTCCTTTCACTTTCTGATCATGACCTTGTGTTAGTCTGGTGGTTCGTAGCAGAAGCATAGCAAAATGTGAATAAATGGTAGGAATCAAGATTATTTTTCAAAGCATTGTAAATAATACCTCAGTAATTGGTCATGTGTAATAAGTGCATGCACAGATTGTGAGAAAATGTAAAAGAATATTGTTGCACAATGTGTCATGCAAAAAGTTTTTTTTTAGTTTTTTTTTTTATTTTAAACTTGCTATGCGTGAGTGGCTGTGTAAATGTCACTTTGAACTGATGGACTGCATTCTGAACTGACTTGTCAAATAAAAATTCTCCTTTTCGGCAAAGAGAATAAATGACCTATGTAATTTGAACTGATATGTTAATACAAATGTGTTGCCACTTTATTTTTAACTCAGCGTTTACGAAATCTTGTAGGTGAAGTGTGGCATTTTTACAACCGACAGCCATGTTAAATATTACATAGGAAAAGGTTGACCTGTTTGAAACAAAGCTCCTTGAGACAAAGGTCCTGTTAGGGCTTCCATAGCGCAGGTGACCGGCTCATATCCAAGTCATGTGACCGACCGGCTGTCAGGCAACAACTTGAGGCCCGGCTGATTGTTAACACCCCACAGTGAGACCTGTTGCCCTGGGCTATTAGTCATCCTGACAAGTGTGGCTTGTGTGCCACTCTCTCTGGTCATGACACACTTGTTTTCACCGTCTCCCAAGCTTCACACTCTGCTTCAGTTCTGATATATGCCTAACACGTAGTGGCAAGAGTGACACAAGGCAGCTGAACCCAAACAAGCACCTATCAATTACTGATGAAAGAACTCTTTTATACCTATCATTTACAACACCTTTCCAACTAGGTTTGGATGGGCCCTCTGCTTCTGCAATAGTTATGGAGAAGGAGCTTCTAGAAGAGGCTGAATGTGTATGTTGATATTCTGAAGGTAAAGTAAGAACATTATTAGCATTTAAAATACAGATGCATTATTATGGGAAGCCATTTGTAAAGTTACACATTTTTAATGATAATTATGTAATTCAGAAAATTGCTTTATTTGATTGTGGGCAATTAACATTTCTGCTGATTTTTATATTTTTTTATGAACGGCGCCATATATTCATAATTTCTTGACATTGTGTCAAATTAATGGGGCATCACAGTAAACAAGGCACTTTGTGTTGATTACCACAAAACAATAGAAAACAACAAAGTAAATTTATATTGTTTTTTTTTATGGTGGGTTTATGAAAAAAACCCAGTGCATTTGGAGTATAAAATTATTATTATTATTATTATTATTATTATTATTATTATTATTATTATTATTATTATTATTATTATTATTATTATTTTTTTTTTTTTTTTTTTTTTTTTTTTTAAATAAAATAATAATAACAGTATTAAGTTTAACTGTTTCAATTTGACTGTTTCTTCTCTTTGGTATATTATGTGACCTAACTGTACAGAGTCTATTTATAACATGTGGATTCATCTTTAAGGATGGGAAAGGAGGACGTGCTGCTATTAAAAATCAATCAATCTGATTTATGCTGCCATTGATACACATCATTTGCTCATGCTAAGTTTTAAAACAGCCATGGAACTATTGTGCTTTGTTTATTGCATGTCATGCTTAAAAGTTGACCCCAGCTGGCCTACTGCATGACAGTAAAAAAGTATTGACTGTCCCTTCTGCTATATCCCTTTTGTTATTGTTATTTCTGCAACAAAGTACCATAGTATTTTATATGTGTCTGTTCTCATTGAAACATATGCAAGGATTTTATTTTAAGCTCTCATTTTATGTTTCCATTTAAGACAAGTAATAAAAAATATGAGCAATGATTTAATATTAACCAAGGGATAAATTCAACATGATGGTAAAAACATTAGAAACTTCTTTGTCGTTTCCTGGATGAGAGGGAGGCCTCACATCAACTTTGGCATTGACAAAACCAAGATCAGCAACGGACACGCAGCCTTCTGATAACGTGTGTAGCAAATGTAAAACTTGGAGGATCCATAACCTGGTGCTGCACGTCTTCTGAGGTGAAAAGCAGAAAAGCTCTGTTTAAACATCCTGAGATGTATTCAGTAATTACACAATTGCACAAAGCATTGATGCGATATTTAATGCAAGAGAAGCTATGAGTTTATTGGACCCGGGAATTCCTTTCTACATGAGTTTAATTGTACTGGAATATGATTGCCACATTCCTTCTCTGCGACATAATCCACAACAGGAATAATATTTAAATTAATTGATTTTGTGGCATTTAGTTATGTAGTTTAGAGCTATTTAAAATATATATAAGGCAATAAATCAAAATGTGAACATAATCAAGCAGAGATTAAGTGGTTGGTTGATATCAGTTCTCTAATTGTACAAGAAAAAGAAGCTCATTAGTAAACAGAATATGAATGTATAGCAGTAGTTTATTTAAGCATTTTTCAGTTAAATAGTTACTTAAATTAGTTATACAATTAGGATATTAAAATACATACTGCTAGGTTGTTAAATTTACGTATGTTAGTTATTTATTGGTTTAATGACAGATCCTCATTAAAGGTCCAGATGTAACAAAATTACATTTTTAAATGCTTAAAATGAGCTGCTTCAGATCTTCATATATTCCCATGTAAGTTTTTCTCTTTGCAGCCATAAGGAGGTATATTCTCAACCCAGTAGTTTAGAAGTATTTTATTATCTCTTAAACATATTATTGCATGCTTTTTTTCCCCCCTGTTTTACATAGGAAGTTTTCAAAGAAGTTATTTCAAACCTTGTGGTGAGGAATTGTCCTTAGTAAATTATTATTCACTGCTGCTAAACAAATGTCTGCAAAGCTCAGGAACACATTTGCAGTTGACTTATTGGTCTGTTAATATCTTGGCATTTGCATTTATCCTGGTGTTCTCCCTCATGGACTTTTACCAAAGTGGAAAAGTTGCAATTATTCATATTTATGGAAATTATTTGCGAGAGTTAAGCCCAGGGTGCTCCAGCTTCCCAGCAGGTGCCCTGCAAACACAGATGATGATCCTTCCAGCAGCTGCCAAACTAGGACAGAGCTGGGATTCCCATTAAAAGGCCACCGTGAGGTTTCCCAAACAAAAAGAGCTAGTATCATGAGGTCATCTATTAAAATGCTGTTGCCATGGCTTAATTAAAAGTATACAACTGAGTTTAAACAAAAAATAAAGAAATGCTATCAATAATAATTGGGTAGGTTCATTGAAAGTTTGTCTTTAATTTTAAAATGAATCATTGTCTCATACCAGAAGATATGTGAGAAATTTGCCAAACTCAAGCTAAACACAGCTGAAATCTCTCTAAAAGAGTAACAATTTACACTCACGACATCATTTTCTTGCTTAGCTGATTTTCAATTAACTCATTTCTGTTGCCTAAACATTCACACAGTACCTTATTTTTTGCAATGCGTTTCTATAAGAGCTTTCACATATCAGTCATCTTACCTTTTTCCACCTTGGCCAGGACGGCAGGCGCCAATAGAAATGCAGGGTCGGTGCCACTGACCAACATGCCATGGAGTTCTGGGCTCTCTCCTGTCTCAGTCCACCAACAGGCAGACAGGAAGGGTAAAACCTGGACTCCTACTTATATGGACCAAAGCCATCGGAGTCTATGTAACATGAACACCTGCAGGAAATGGTCTGTGAATGACAAATATTTTATTGAGGATCTATTAGTCCTGACATTTGGTTTTACTTCACTCTTGACCGTTTCTTAATTTTCAAGATTCTAAAACAATAATCCAGAAAGAGATGTTTGACAGATGTTGAGTAAACAAGGGCTTATTTAGGAAATGATAAAACTTGGCTTCTTAGCATTTGACATGGCTCCAAAATGGTGTGATGGAGTTGGCATGCACTTTGGTTTGCTGATTTTCTCTACCTTTTTCTACTCGTATGTGTGTATGTGTTTGCTGTGAGTCTTTGGCATTGAGCACAAGCTGGGACATAACTCTTAGTTAAGAACATTTTGCTAAATTACTGAAATTTAGGTAGAATGATATTGATAAAAATTTACTCAGAAATTTCCATGCAAAACTAGTTTCCATTTAGATTAAACGGTTTATATTAGTCAGGTTAGTTATTTTATTGTACTCTGTCTGATAGTTTATGCCCTCTACGCAGATCTAATATGTACTTTTTCCTTATTTCATTTTTAATATTATAGAAGTTTTGCTTGCTTGCAGTTATTTTTCTTCAGTCATATTCCTTACTTATCTTATGATCTATTTAAAAGATTTAACATTCCCTTCATTGTTAATATTTTAGTATAATTTGAATTTAATAAAACAACAAGTTTTTACTTTTGTTTTTCTTTAAATGCTGGCATTTGTAGTTAAATCACCCTGAATAATCATCCACTGCCTCTTAAGGTAGAAAGACAAAAGGAGGTAGACAAATACCTCATAATTTCAGATTGGTGTACAATTCACAGGCTGACAAAAGATTTTTTTTTCTTGCTAGCCTGAAAACCTAATGTCCTCATTTAAGAAGAGTTTGTGTCATAAATGTGCAAAATTGTCATAAAATCTGCAAATATCTCTTAAAAATGTTTTCTTTAATATACTGAGTTTCAAACTATACATTTAGATACAAACATTAAAAAATGGTTCAACATAAAAAAAATACTTCATGTTAAGTTTAGTATTAATGGTATGCATTTTTATTCGACTCGGCCCCTAATGCCTCGTTGACACAGCAATATTTTTACATTGATTTTTGTCCCAATTTTCCCCTTCCAATAATCTCAAGACTGCCCAGCTTATCAAGATGTCTCGTACGATAATCTTTATAGATTGTGTAAACCACAGGGATGAGAACCTGATCTGATTGTGCTGCCTGTGTGTGTTTGTTTTCACGTAAACATAACTAATGAAAAGATTAGAACAGCATAAAACCACCTGAGGTCTATTAAGTTAATTTTAATGTAACTGTTGCATCTGGGGAATCATTAATTAGCCAATCAATCGCTCTATTTCTGTGACACGGGGCCAGGGCTGCGGGGCGCAATGGAAACCACAGCTGGACCATATGTAAATGGGAATTAATTAACTAGCTTACGTTTCAGCACCCGTATTTGGAGTCAAAACATTCTCAGGAGTCCGAGCCAGGGCAGCAGAGTCTCAAACACCCTGCTGTGGTCACATCCCATCTCTGTCGGACAGAATAATTTCACCTCATTACCTCTGCCATGTATAAATAGAACTCTTTCCACCCACCGGCTCTTTAACAACATGTGCTCTTTTAAACACCTACAATTAACCCCTTGTGACTGCAGCCTTGTGTCTACCCCCATGTACTGGTTGTTCCAAAGCTCAAAGTCCCAGGAGATTGCACCCTATTCACTGAACCCATACACCCAATTCACAGTCCAAGTCCAGTCCGCCACACCTCCACCTCGGCTCACGTTTGTTAAACGGTCATATATCCTGTGTCATATTTTTTTCTCCAGGAGGATTTAATGGATGACTGACAGAATTTACAATGTGTCTCGAGCAACAAGAAACGCTTCATGACAAGCCATACATGCATTGTGTTTATGGCTTTCTTCTCTCAAACATGGTGTTTGAGTCTTGGGCCCACCCTCACACAAGTTACGCACACAAAAGAGATATTGCATATGAAGAATAATAGCCTGGAGGGAGATGACTTAGACTGATAGAAGAAGCAAATAGAACATCAGTGGATTCCTCTCAATGAAAGGTTTTCACATTAGCGTTGCAACTTACTGCTTGATATTATGACTTGCGTGGAAACATCAAATTTTTTCAATTTACAATGTAATGAAAAGTTAGTTATATAGTATTAATTAGGGGTTTTCTTTTCTTTTCTTAAGGATAGTCTAACCATATCAATGCTTTGATCTTTTTCTGTTAAAGCTTGATGTTTTACTGGAACTAGAACCCCCCACATCAGTTAAACCTTTGGCAGCCAGTTGCAGGTTTAATTTCATATTGACATCAGAAGAAGGGCGCAGGGAAGATCAGGTTTTACGATGAAAATGATGCTTTCAAGGTGATGTGCTTTAGCCAAATATAGGTTGCTTGTAATCTAATGGGAGATGAATATTTGTACATTTTTGAGTTTTTCATTTGTAAAATAATCCTGAAAATATTCATAAATCTGAATTATTAACAATTAGTGTGTGACTAAAAGTAATCACAATTTATTTATTTTTCACTGAAGGGTATCACTACAATTTTGTTATGTTTTAGTAACATAATGACAAATGTAAATTTTATATCACGTGTTATTTTTTAAAATAAAAGACCAGTTATCTTAGACACAAAATCCGTCACTTGAACTTTTCAAATTTTTGCTTTTTTTATTTTAGCAAAAAAAATATCCTGTTTACAAAATAGAGTCAATTTATTATAGACTTCCTTCACCGTCCTCTGTTCAAACACCCAGTCCTATCCACACTGTGGTGTTTCTGAGATATTGCTCCAAGCAACAGGCTGGGGAATCACTTGCTTCCTCCCCCGTAGCAAATAATTCAGTCAAGTGCTACCTTAGAAGAAGGTGAAACTCACAATGGATTTCTCAGATATGCGGCTCGAAACCGCAGCTTTCCTCACCCATGAGCACCACCTATAATCACTGTGTCAGGCTTTGGCTCGGCTGCGACCTCAGACAAGTTGTTTTTGGACAGGTACCACACCAGAGGCGGGAGTCGCACATGCTAAAACAGGCAGCAGAGAAGAATTTTCTCCAGGCCTTTACAGATTAAAAATGATTCCCTTATCACTAGCACCAACTTGTCACACAGACAATCTCATGTCACAGATGTCATTTTTGTCAGGTATTAATAACTGAGGTTTGAACTGGTCAACTGCAGCTAGAATACGATAACAGGGAACACTGGATGTTTTCATACTTAAGCTCTTTGTTCTACGGTAACTAACAGTTGGACAAATTTCAAATCTATCAAGTAATTTCAAATCTGAGCATTGCATTAATAGGCCACGTAAGTTATCTCCTTAATATCTTGTGCTGACCTTCAGTTGGACCTTAGTTTTATGGAACCAGTCAGGATTATGACATATGATAATGACATTACCATCCCTATTACCTCAGGTCTTTGTTTGTTTGAACTTCAGAGCAGACTGAGAGAAAAGCAATATGGTGAAAAAGTTTGATCTGTAAGTCCTACTATAAATAAAGTTCACAGATACCATTGGGTTTTTAACTTGTCACCCCACACAGAGGTGAGCTAGGCTTGCATACCTCTCTTTACCTCGCTTCGTCACGAGAAAGATGTGTCGCTGTTGTTCTGAGGAAGAAAGGCAGCCTATGGCCAAATGTGTCCTGACCTCTTTCATGACCAAATTAACCTGTTAGGGGACTTGTGGGCATAAACTGGTTCTGACCCTCAACTGACATACAAAGAATTGCCCTCTGGGTAGTGCACGACTGCCACAAAGGTCCTAATAAACCTTGAGAGTAAAACTCTGCAGAAAGGATACACAATTTATCCTCATTTGTGGTGGTTTGATCAAGCAAAACATTGTTTGGAGTTTATGCTCGTTGGGGCTGAGCCACGGTTGAACAACAAGATAGGCCCACATTGGCTAATATAACAGCTCAGTTGTTTTTGGTTCAGTGTTGCATCTAAAAAATGTATGCCTATTCAAACTGCCAAACTTTTGGAGATTATTGGACTTCTGGTTTTAGCTTATACATTCCCTCTCAGGAGTTTTTCCTGAGGATTGTTGTGTCTTAAGATTGAACCCCAAAAAGAAACTTCAAGTTAAGGAGTTTTTTGCTGCGTTCACTAATATTAAATTGTAAACGTCTTAAATCCTAAGTTGTCCATTCTATTTATTTTTGCTTTGTCTTCCTATAAGGAGGGTGCTAAATTAAATTTAAAGAATGTGTCCTTACATTAAAAGCTACACACAAATAATATCAATATAAAGCCTGAATAAAGCCTTAAATAAAGTATCTCTGCACAGGCAGTGAAAAAGCACTGACTTAGCTTGACTAATTACAACCACAATGCTAAATGACAATATTAATGCAAAAAATTTTTTATTTACATAGGGTGATTGATTATGATAGCAATAACTCTTGAACCATTATACAAGTTGTTACAGTAAAAAGACAGCATTTAAAAGATGTTACTGAGACAAATTTCCAAAGTGAAGACTGACTTATACAAAACAAGAGCATGTTGACTTACATTATGTGTCAATGAATATTCTGTTTTTTTCTTTTTTTGTTTGTTTATTTTTTGCCCACAAGCTCCCTGTAACTTCTTGTTATCCCATGCCAATAAAAAGGATTAAATTAAAGGGAAGTCACATTCTTATGGGTCTTCAAATTCAACAGATTTTCATCTAAGAAACTTTCTGCTTACTTTTTGCGTAATACAATTAGACCATCTCATTAGAGCTCTAGAATATTGTCTACAAAAGTATAAAATGATTTGTTTAATATTTTTGGTTAAAAAAAATTATCAGTTTGACTTATGTGTAATTGATAAATTTCTAAAAATATAAGAATTTAAATAACTTTTTAAAGATAAAGTAATTTTTTTTTCTTGCATTACTGTATAAATCACATTTCAAACATTAGTTATTGTTACCATCCCGTTTGCACTGCCACTTCTTTCTCTTTATTTTTTTTCTTGGAAGTATTAGCCACATGAATATGAATGAAAGGTCACAGTGGATATTACATGAGGTAATACGTTGGCTGCCATTTCTCAAACACAAGACTAAAAAAACATATTTTTCTTTACTGTTTCCACAGCCTTATATCCTGTCAGACTAACACTGCCTCTTGGTTTTCATGTCAGACATTTTCTATGGAAGGACATTAGCTTAATGTCTGCTCACAAAGATGTGGTTGATTTAAAACATTTTTGGGAAGCATGTAACTTACACAGCCTTTAGCCTAGCTTCACTGCTACAGGATATAGTTTCTGTAGCAGTGAAAGTTTCATATGTGTCATTGTGGGAGTGTACCTGAACTGATGGCAATTAATGGTGATGTGTCACTGTATGCAGGAGAGTTTTAGTTTATATATTTTGACTTGTGATTATGGCCTACACAATCACAACATTTTTCAATTCTCTCCCAACCGGTAGCACGCATTCATGTTGACTTTGTGGTTTTCCCAAATTGGACTCTGGCTCCAGGTGGCTGAGCTTCCATAGCAACCTCCAGGCTTATCTGCTACCGGTGAAGTCAAACAAGAAGGTCTTTCACTTTCTCAACTTATGCTTTACTTTTCCAGAGAGAAAAACTGTAAGTGAAAAGCCTTTTTGTGAGATTAGAAGATGTATTGTAAAATTAGCAAACAGTAAAGCTGAATTTATAACCAGCAGCTAAAATTTCAAAATAAGATTAAATAAAATAAAAAAGCATTTAGTATCTACATTATAATATACTGTCGGGCATACATTGGCCTATACACCAGATTTCTGTCTGGTTATACATGCAATAAAGATGAATTATTAAATTAAATTATTAAATATATTTTAGATCAGTGTTGATTTTGACAGAAAATTTCCATTTGGATTTAATAACATTTATGTTATTCCTTGTTAGATTTTGTCTAACAAGGAACAATTAATTAACTAAGAGAACTACATTTTAGTCAACTAAACTGCCAATAAATTTAATTGACAAATCATTGAGAGAAAGTCAATATTTATACTTTAGTGTATAAAAAAAGTATAAATAAGGATTTTTTACAACTTTTAATATTTGAACCAATGTAATATGACCTTTCCAATTATTTTGAACCCCAACATAATTGGGTTTCAATTAAATAATGTACATAATGTATAAATTATGTTCTCTGCACTGCACACTAAAATGAGAAATCTGGGTGACAATTTCCAAACCTGGAATTAGTTAACTTTTATGGTTCATAGAAACTTTTTGACTAGAAGAGATAAATTCCACTCTATGCATTCTGTTGTCCAGGAAATACTGTGGGTGTTATGTCACTGAGACCTCTGTAAAAAAGCAAAAAGCTAAATATTCACTTATTGATTCAAATATTTTAAATTTAAATAAGGCTATGGTGGAAAAACATTGCTACATCATAAAATATCATTGTCTAATTTTCCAACTGCTCCCACACTTTCACACGACTAAAAATTGAATGGATTGGATTAATTTTAACCACAGTTTTCAACATTTAATTCCCAGCCCTCGTTTCGATGAAATTGACTCAGTCTCAGGTGTAAAATCACTTAAATTTATTTCAAGTGATGATACTAAACAGAGAAACCGATGATACCAACTAAGTAAAGATTCAAATACCTACTCAGTGTGTGCAATTAGTTCAATGCAAATTTAGGAAGGTATGTTAATACTGATGATTACATTTTAAAAACAAGAGCAGACCAATCCATATTGGCAATCGACCAGCCAAACTAGGTTAAAACAAGACATTCTTATGTGACTCTAAAGTATGGGAAACAATGAGTGCTTCTGCCACTGAGATTCCCTCTTCATTGACACTGTAATAATATTCAGTGTCAGCACAGCTGTGAGAAAACAAATTAGGACTATGATTAATGAACACCTTCGACTACCCCCAGACAGACCATGGAGATGGGACTCCCAGCAAAGGCTGTCCTTCTGCCCTCAGAGCTGACGTAAAGCTCTCTACCATCAACACCGATGCTCCCGAGACTCTCATCAATCCAACGCTGACAACTGTAGGTTTGATTCTCCCTATCAGCACATTATGTTCTACACCCTCTGTTTACAGGGTGTAGTTTTCAAAAATCCCTCTGGAAAATGTTATGTAGATTTTTTTTATAGCATGGTATTAATATAAGTTTCCCCCTGGAGGTTGTTTTCTTTTGTTTGTAACTTGTAGGGCACCGGGAACATGCCAACACATAAATAATCAGGGTCCACTTTAAAACATCCTCAAGCAGGATCCACACGTGCCAACTAACAGCATTTATTTGGTTTACATCCCAGGTGGTGATGATCCTTCAGCACTCAACCTGAAGGCAATCAAACTGGGTTTGCATCTATGTCAGCTAAAAGAAATCTTTGTCTGTTCTCTGGCGCACTGTTTCTTGGTCTCCATGGTAATACTGTACAATAAGAGAAAATAGCAAGAGAACCCTGGCTGGCAAGAATTGGTGCATTCTGTGCTGACAGCAATGCTGGAGTTGACGGACATCGTGTGTCAGCACTCAGTGTGCCCTCAGAGAGTAATGCCGGTGGCCTTTACAAGGATGTCTTTCTGCAAATCACTCGCTGCGCAAATATACAAAAACTGCCTTATTGCCTGGCAAGCAGGTTGTCCATCAGTGCTTGAGGTCCCAAGGTGACAGTTTGGATAATTACTTGCTCTAAAAAGCCCCATTTGATATAAAAGGACCACCTTTCCTCTTCAATTAACTTCTTGTTTGTTTGTTGATCTCTCAAGAGCACTCAGCACCCAAGATATGAAGTCGAACAGACAAAAGAGCTTCCAAACACCTGTTAGATGCATATCAGAAATTTGTGTCCAAAGACCAAAATTACGAATAATTACTGTCTATCATGATTATGTGAAATGTAATTAGCAAAATTATAATTGCAGTGTGAGATACTGACCTGGAGACTTTTTCACATAAGAAGGAAATCAAAACAAGCCAAGTGTGAAGCTTTAGGAGGTGAAGCATTTATACAATAAAAGGTAATTGCTCACATTCATCACCCTGGTTATTAATGGAAATCTTTCCCTCCCGAAGGCAAGCTGTAAAATAATATAAACATTTGTTCACAACCCTGCTACTTTATTAGAATAAAACGCAGCATATTTGCTCAACCTGCTGCTCATTTCCAAGCATGTATTATGCTGTAATCTTTGCATTTTACAGTAAAAAAGTTTTAAGTGCAATAAAAAAAGAAACACCAATGGCACTTTCTGCTGCCTGGGAAAACCCATAAATCACAGAGTGTCTGCAGAGTAACAAATTACTGATGTCATCAACACAGTATGCCAAAGCAGAATCTTAGTGTTGGCTAGAGTGCACAGAATTACAGGCTAACACCTACCTACAGCATACAAGTGAAACTGAACTCTCATGCAACAATTATTCTGCTCATGCAAGAAGGACAGTTTGAACAGGCTCAGACTCTGGACAAAGCTTAGAACAGAAAAGATTCTCAAAAGAATCACTAGCTGAAGGTCAATCTACTCTGACGTCTTTGTCTCTCATCATCAAATACACCCATCCTTTAAATTCCTTCTTACTGAGAGCGTGCTTATTTTACGCATCCCTGTCACATCAGCATTAGATAAGGCATAAAATTTATGGTTGTGAAAAAGAGACAGAGATCCTCTGAAATGAATTTTTGCATTTTTTTTTTTTTTTTTTTTAGAAAAACTTAACTTTTATGGACACAGGACAAAAATATATTTCATCACCCTTTAAGATGCAAAGCACTTGTTCATACATGAAACTTGAGAATCTTTGACTAACTTCCAGGTTTATTGGGACTGATTAGGACTAATTGGATATTAAACAGTGTCAAGCAGCAAAACCTGTACTTCTTTTGTAGAGAACTGTCTGTTTTACTCTGGTAATTGCAAAGCTTAGTAAAGCAAATAACTTCATATTATATACGTAGTGGCAACAAAATTTTCATAAACATTTCTTAAGCAAAATCTTAAGAAATGTAGCGAAGAATTTATGAGCCACAAATGCAGACAAAAGTCTACATGAGCAACAATTTATGAAAGGACCTTCAGACATTCTGTTATTATTAGTTTTTTAGAAAAGTAGACATGCTCTTAATTTTGGGCAAGGGAATATTAAAATGAGCAATCCCACCCTGGTAGATGGTTACAAATGACACAGTGCTCAAGAGAAGTTTTCCACTCAGCAACCAAACCTTCATAAGTGTGACTACTGTACAAGCCAGAAATTATACAGAAACAAAAGTAAACAGAGCTAAGCAATGTTTACTTTCCACACAGGTAATTTTGCCATGAAAAAAGTCATAGAATAAAGCAGAGAGACAGCTGGATGTAGGAAAACTGAAAAAGCAGTGGCCATAAACAAGACTTAAGCTCAAGTAGAGATATTAACTACCCTGATTTATTTATGGTCTCATCTTTTAGGGTTTTTCTTTATGATAAATCACACTCGTGTCATATCTGATCCTCTCAGATTCATGCCTCACCCTCAGATCTGTTTTTTTACCACAAGCCTCAGACATGTTTATTTGGAAATATGCCATAAATCCCAAGCTTTTGGAGAGACTAGGGTGGGCCTGGTTATGGTGCAGGAGGTCAGTGCTGCTCCAATGATAATTTGTGGTTTGGTGGACGCTTGAGTGCCTACAAAGAGGGTTCAGACTACGACTGGCTGGTTGCAGCTATGGGCCTCATTCACTTCAAATAAGCCAGAGTCTCTTATTCTTCAGGGGGAAATATTTATATAACACAAAGTTATTTTCCTGGATTTACCTTTGGATATTATTGGAAGCTTTTTAAATTTCGATCAAGAGTATGTAGAGTGTAGGATAAAAAAATTGGAAGGATATACATAAAACCTTCAAAAATCAAATTAAAAGTTCACTTACTACATAAAAATCTAAAGCAGAAAAAACAACTATGCTGTAAACAATGTAGTGTAAAAAAACACCTGTTTTCGAGTGTCACTTGTCAGTAAATACTCATGAATTATGATGTAAAGTAACACATTCCAATCCGTTTTTTTTGTCTTGTGCCTCTTGACCTCTGCTCTTCTTCAGCAATCAGGACAAAGACAATTTCCTACCTACACGCCCTTATCCACTCACAATGTTTATAAACTGTCTAATGTTGAAAAGTTCAGCTAATTTAAGAGCCATGCTTATGTCATCTGGTGAGCCTCATGTCCCCAGGACTTAGATCGGAACTGCTACAGGGCAGAGGTCACCGTCTGGCCCCTGGCTTATCAAAGCTGTGTTTATTTAAAGTCTATGCACGCCTATGGGCAACAACAAACAGAAGGACCACATGCAATGGCGTAATTTGGAGGCAAATCCTGTTTAGGAGTACAGATTATGGATTTTTGGGAGTGTGTAGCTGTTGGAACAGCAACACTGTCACTCTCAATCGTGGTGACGGTGGCTTGCTTTGCTCAGGAGCACTGTAAGGTGAATGTGCTGCGACACCTTGTGACATTTACAGAGAACCTGCAGAATCACTAATCTGGGCTTCATGTTAAAGGGCCTCTCTGGAAAATAAACAAACTTGATTGGCACTTGCATTAGAGTCCAACTCCTCCCTCCGATATAATCTGAGACTAAACTTGGGTTGGGTAACAATAATTGTGAATCCCCAAAAATGCACTCCATCGAGAGTGCCTTCTTGCACTCCTGGGACAAAACTTTGTGGGACAAAGTATTCAGTCCTTGTCCCACTGATTTATAGATGTCTAACACCTCTGAGACCTGATATGCTTTCATATGTGTAATATGAAAGAGTTTAAACTTTCTCTACTTAATTTGGCTTTTATATGACTTCACCTCTCCAATAAGATGTTAATAATGAGGACCAAAGGTTTTGCTTAAAATATTGAGGGGACAGTTTGAAATTAGATAAATGATACCTGTATTTTCTCATTATATAAATAGCATTGACGTTTTTATCTGAAAGTAACATTATTCAGGTGTATTAGTCAGATGGTGTAAATGAAAATGTACACTGCAAATCTTAATTTGTAAAATAAAATAAAAGAAGATGTCAATGTATCATTTTGTGTTAGTCTATCACATAGAAGCCCAATAAAATAAGTACCGGTAGATATTTGTGGTGGTGAAACAGAAAAATATAAAAATATGAAAGGTTTTCGTTTTCACACACTTCGGATTATTTTGTCAAATCAATAAGGTCACTAAATTTTTATGTTTAGTTTACATTTGATTTTTTTAAACAACATCCTGCCTTGATTAGGAAATATGGTTGTATTTCGTTCTGGCTCAATTATGACCTCACAAGGAAGTCATTTGGTTTGTGAACCAGCACACACCGCCTCAGAAAAAGGTGAGGTGGTGATCATGCTTGACCAAACTTTGTTTTCCTACCAGTCTGCACTACACATATCCACACATGGTGTCAGGGATGGCTCACATCTGGTTTATTTACTCTCATCGCAGGATCTCTGAGAGCTGTGTGTGGCCTCCATGCTCCTGTGTTGTAAAGGCCCTGCACGGAGGAAACATAACATTTTACAGTATTCATTGCTGGTGACAGATCCAACCCTTTGGGCTGATGTAATTCAGACACAATGAGAAAGATGAATCTCAGACCACGTTGTGACCACATTTCTGTAATGAGAAGAACTAGACGTTGTTACTCGTCTGGAAATTTCTGAGTGACCTCTGTATTGAACATGTTTTAAGATTGGATGACGTAATTGCTAACATACCACTGATCGTAACAAACAAAATGGTTGCAACTTCTTGCTGTCTTTTGTTGGGTTATGTTGCACAAAAGCAAACTATAAAGTGGAGCTTCTGCATGAACAACTTTTGATCTTTCTTTTGAACAATGAAGAAATAAAAGGAAAAACCTTTGTCTATGTGTTCAACAATATCAGAACAGTTCCAGCAGCTCAGGATCTGGTGATTTGATCTTCCATTTCCATTTCCTTTCCTTGCCAATAGATGTTCGCAAACAGATCCAGTTTTTAATATGCACTGATATGGTCTGACTCCATCTGACTATGAAGGCTTGTGAGAGAAGGCGAGATGTGAAGGGAGGGGGGAACTCAAATAAAATCTCCTTTGTGAACGCAAGGAGGCAAATAGACTGTACGCAAGAGAAACCTGAGTGGCTCCATGGGGCATGGCTCTGAGGCTTTCCCTTGGTCCGCAAACTCTGTGCTCCCTGTTCACAGCTTCAGATTAATGTTATGCACATCTGAAAATTATGGCTTGCATACATATTTTTGCCCAATTTATCTCTTATAAGTAAATTCCAGCGTAAACAATTCACACTGTAAGTAATTTAATTAGTAAGTGCAACAAAATACTGTTTGCCACCTATCAATTTTATGCACCATCCCAGTGGTCAAACATGGTGGTGGCAGGCTCATGCTGTGATAATGCTTTTTTCAACAGGAACAGGGAAGTTAATGAAAGTTGATGGGAAGACAAATTGGGCTAAGGAAGATTAAATAAGTTATTATGTTACAAAAAGCAAAACATGATTGGTCTCAGGGTTGATCTTCCAAAGGCAAAACAACATGAAACAACCAACCAGAGCAACTAAAAATGGTTTAAATCAGGCCTACTGATACATTTAATTGGCTTTTCAGATATTTCTTTATTTAAAAAAAACTTAATATGATGTAAAAAAAATAATTACATATTTCTTTAACTTAAATTATATGGTACTTTGTGATGATTTATTATAAAATCGTAGTAAAATTAACAAACGTGTGGGATTCTAATGTAAATAGAATGTTTTCTCCGGTTTATCTTTTTTCTTTACATTTTAAAACAATTTAAACAGCTCTTGTTGAAATTTTCCATGATGCTGTGTGTGGTTTAAACTGTTCGAGTTGGAGAATAACCCCCTTGGAGCTAGAGAGAAAAGAACAAGGTTTAATTACATTCTATGTCACACATACTGTCACACAAATTTTTTTCATTTTCAAGGGTACATATGGGCACACGTGGTTTTTATTAAAGTATATGTTGCAGAAAACGCTGTGGCACAGAAAAACAATTAACTATGAAGCTTTCTATACTTGTTTATAGGGATAAAGAATGACAAAAATAGCCTCCTTCGACCTGTATCCCACATTGTTGCTTGTGTTTGGAAATTGCAAATGATCAGTGTATAATTTTTGACTACAAAGACAGCAAAATATTAAATGCACTTCCCTTTAGCATCTTCAAACAGCTAATTTGATCCCAAAAGTAGAGGTCTCCTACTGAAGTTTGCTTCATCTTTGCCTGGGAGGTTTGGTGCACAACACCCAGCATGATAGTGGTGCGCCACGCAGGCCTGCCGCCCTCACCCTGCCTTTCAGCACCTTTTGGCCAGCAGAAAGGGGCTCTTTGTTCAACCTTGAGCTTGTGACGTCCACTCAAGTCCATGCTTCCATTAGCAACAGTCTGCCAAATAACCAGGGATTGTGATGGTGCCTAATAACCACTGCATATGCTGTATTTGTTTAAGGAGGGATTTTAAAATGTGCCCCTGCTGTTGCATACAGACACAAGCAAACTCCTATATATCAATTTAGTCACACTCAGAGTTATTTTTTCATAACTGACAGACTAATTTAATAAATAATATAGAATTTAGGCAGAGAAAGCACAGTGATTTGTTTGTTCCATTTAACAATGCTGTTCGTTTGCAGGGCAAATTTTTAAATGGCATTAGCTTAATTCTAATAATTATCATTACTTCCTAATTATTCAAAAACAAGTTTATTTAATTATTAAGTACAAATAAATAATAAAGACCCAGTAATAAAGACTAAGAACACATTATAAACTACCTCCCACCTGTAGTTTTGGAATTATGATGGGAAATGAATATTTTCCCGGATTAAAATCTAATTTAAAAAAATTATAATTAAAAAGTTTTGTTTAAATATTTGGTTATTTGATAGTCCATTTGAGACTTTAATGACCTGTTTATTTTTATTTCTATTTTGAGAGAACATGAGTTAGATGAAGGAATGAAAGAGATCCAAGAAACTGGGCCATAATGATATGAAACACAGGTAAATAAAAGTCCAAATAATGTTACTGCTCATTGTATGTCAATTTAAATCAGGTCTCAGTTTAATAGTAGATGAGTAAAAACCGTACACCCTTCATAGTGTTAATTATATTCACAGAACTTAGTACGCATGTTGTATTGGGTTTCAACTGCATATGAAACCCAAAACTATAGTAGTTTATTTTATTTAAATTGAGCTTAATTTTCAAATGTTTTGAAATCGTCATATTGGTGACACTTTGTTTTTATTTAACCTGGGTGATTTTGTTTGTCATTCTTCTGCAAATTATACCAGCACAGGTTCCTCTTTAATCCCACTGGCCCAATGTAAAGTAGATTTCTACTCAGTATGAATAGAGTCTATGCTTCTTGTTAAAAATAAAAAACAAACTCCAAGACACAACAAACATTCTGGGCCAAGACCATGAGTATCTGGAAATAAAAGCAACATCCATACATTGCCATTAAAATAAACAATCATTCTCAGTTGACAGAGCAGGAAAACACTCCCTGTACTGTCACTGGTGGAGGAAATTCAATACACATGGCTCTTCATATTTTCATAGAAGATAATGCTGGCCATGTGACATTAAATGATCTTGTCAAAATCAATCACGAACTTTGAGCCGTCTGGTTTATATATAAAATCAAAACCAATCTACTGAATTGTTTCTTTAACCCTGTCTACTTTGTTCTCTTTAAGGCTGCGCTGATGTGCAACTTTCTGAGGGGTTTCTAAAAGAAGCTTTGGACGAAACACAATTATTATGTTGTTATGTTTGTAAAAAGTTAAAATGTTCAAAGTATTACATAATCATCTTATCAAAATGGCAACTTTTAAGTTCACTATTCAGTTAAAAATACTATGTTAACATAAATGTGTGTAAGATAAGACCACAAGTACTAAAATGATTAGTTCACCTACTTGTACAATCCATTTTGCTGACAGAAACATTCACAAGCTTCATTTGTAATGATTCTCAACAATTACAGAGAAGTGTCACTGATCGTTTCTGTCCTGTTCTCTTTTCTTTAGCTAACATTTCTGCTGGAGCTAGGTTAGAGGACTGAAAGGGTCTTGGGAAAAAAAAATATTTTGTGTTCATTTATATGAGTTTTTAGTTGGTGAACTGTATGCATATTGATTTAGACATATTACGTTTTCAACCATTGTTCTCGTTAAAGATTGAATTGCTCTTTATTGTTTTTATTGTGATCTTTTGATTCATGACAGACCCACCTAAAGTGTTTGTAATAGAAAGACCTTGGGGGTTTCTGTTACTGACCAAAGCAAATTGTTGGAGTAAAAGTTCAATTAATGTTAAGCAAACTGTGCACATTAAATATTTTTAATGGTAGGACAGAAACGTTTTTGGGATTTTTTGCTATTTAATGTGCATATTTGGTTGTTTTGGGCCACAAATTATATTGTGTTTTAGAGATTTTCTCTCTTTTCTTGCTGTTCTGCTTACTGTGGGTGATGACAAGATAAATCTCAGATCAAATCAGGCCTAGTTCTCCACAGCCCCACTTCTTTTAAAGTTTTTCATTTTATTGCTATTTAAGATATGGGAAAGTTTTGATGGCAAATATTCATGTTTTTAAATAGCATGTTTTCTTGTCTTTTAGATTTTTAAGAGTGGCTAAAAATAATGAACTGTCTGGTTTTATGCTTATATCCCAGTGAAACAGGAAGTCAATTAGAAATTTTTAAAATATTTTTAGAGCGAGACTATGTATGCACATATATATTTTTTGTCAAGTGTAGGAGATGCTACCATATACTTTATAATATATAATTATGAATAACAATTGTCTTGCTGTTTTGCTATATCAGTTTAGTGGAGCAATACAATAATAACAAACAGAAAATGGAACCCCAAACTGCATGACACACTTCACCCATTTTTCAATTAACAATATATAGTCCAGATAATTTTTTTCCACACAATTATGAAAAACATCAGATTTTTTAGTACGTGTGTTGCCACTCCAAGCAAAAAAAAGTGATACATTTGCCTCATTCACACCTTATTTCCATGTGAGCCCCATGTGTATCTGTTGATTTAGACCCAATTTATATTTATTATTCTAACTTGTCCTGTCTTTACAGTTTGCTTAGAATAACTGTCTTTCATTGAATTTCCAGAAAAAACAAACTTCTGAAAAACCCTCCTAAAGGAACCTATGTTTAACATTTTTAAACAGAAAAAAGTGCATCTTTTAAAAAGAAGGAAAAAAGGAGGAAACCCATGTTTTTAATAGAAACATGGGTTTCTATGTATCTAGAACACACAGAAACCCATGAGTTCTAGTAAAAGACATGGGTTTTACTAGAACCCATGTGTTCAGGTATGTACTTACATTTATTGTTGTTTCTCTATATTCAAAGGTAAAACTGGTAACTCATATTGACCAAAAGCTGTTACCTTACATGATCAAATACTTTTAAAAAGACCGTGCTTCTTCATTGATTTTGATGAAGTTGTATACCTCTTTTAAAAAATAAATCTCTTTGAAACATTGTGGTGTCTCCAACATTCATGAATATAAATCTTGCAGGTATAGAAAAGCCATGTATGATGTTTTCTAGGCTCTCCACACACAGGGCAGCACCAAAAAATAAAAAGAAGACAAGGTGTGTGGCCATTTTTCCAGTCTGGCTAAATTAGATGATATGAATATAAAACACACAACTTGTGCTGACAAAGCGCACTAATGACTCAATGCTTCAGCAAGTCATCATTTCATTCCACATTATAACATTAACAGCCATTTCATTATTTATAGAGAACAAAATATTTCAATGAAGGAACATTGGGCTGGGTGCAAAGCAGAAATTAAAAAGCAACTGTTGAAATATTAGATGGTTTTTAAATAAAGTGTACAGTAGGGTTGCCCATTATTACCCCTCATCAGCACTGTCAGGCATCAATGTAATCACACCAGTTCATTTCTTGGCATAAGCACATCATTAACCACAAACTGACAGCAATTAGCAAAACATAATGAGGCTAAACCCAGTTTGTTCTGTGTGTGTCTTGCATAGATGGAAATAATTTTCTCCACTTAAAAGGTAAAAATGGTTTAAACTAAACTAATTAAATGAGTTTAAAAAGATTTAGTGATGCAAATTTGATGTGTGTTGCACAACCAATTCTGTAAATATAAGCAAGATTCTGCTCTCTTCTCAAGAAATTTCCTTACTGAAAATAACCCCCCACTAAAGATACATGAAAAATATTTTACTGTACATCCTTTAAAGGATTCAGACGCCACTGGGTGGAGAGTTGTATCATGTTTGAGCCATACGATTAAAGTGAAAGCTATTCTGTGCCCATGATGAATGAGGCTCCTAGCAGGACGGTGGCAGGGAGGACAGCTCCAATGTTATCTCACAGTACTCTGACACAGTACACTTCTGAGAGCCTGCTCACCTGGGAGGGCCTCGACACATTGGAGGCTTCATCAATCACACAAAAACCAGCTTCCACTGGCAGCTTAGCTTGGACAGGCCTGACAAGGCATTAAACAGTCCCAAAATTTACCTGGCAACTTTATGTTCAGAAAGCATTTCAAACGCTGCTGCACAATACATTTAAATGCTTTTAAAGTTCATTGCAGAGGAACGGGGAGTCCTTATTTTCATTTGTAGTGGAAAAAATTGTCTCAATACAATAAAAATACCTTTGTGTTTTGATAATATGTAGGCTAATAGAAACTGTTAGTCAAACAGGACTTCTCATAACTCACACCGGACAAATGTGCACTCTATACAAGACACATTAAACCTTTACAAACCTACTTGTTTTTACCTTAATTAGTCTTTGGGGACTTGTGCTGCCATTTCATAGAGTTATATTATCCCTGCCATCGCCAGACGCTTTCAAGGCTCGAGCGATCAATGCAGAGCTAATGAACCCAGTCTTGGGGCTCCTGTAGACCACTGAAGGCACACGTTGAGAGGCCCCAGTACCTGAGAGATTCATTTAAGGGTGGGATATTTCAAGAGGAAAAAGGCAATTGGTAGCCAGGCCACAATTTACAAGGGTCAGAACAATTGGGAGAAAAGCACACCTAATTTTTCAGGGTTCCATACGTACAGCAACACTGTCAAAACACAAGGGAGTGCAGAACACCCCCTCGGAGGTCAGTGATGGGGCACAGCCCTGCCAGAGTCCCTGACTCACTCCCATAAATCCCTACAATCTGAACTCCTGCAGAATGTTGTGAGAAGGTCAGGTGTTTGGTGATCTCTCTGGAAAGGTGAGCAGTGTATTGTGTTAGTGCATTAGGAGGACTTGATGTGTGCTAATGGAAACATTTGGTCATAGCAGACTGTGTCCAAAAGTCAAAAACGTTCCCAATAAACAAACATGAGCACAAAAGAAGTTAGGGGAATATTTTGCATCTTGAAAATGGTTGTTGTACCCAACCATTTAGGTATTGTTGTACAAAGTAACGTGATCCTTCACTGATATTTGTGTCCTCTGTGTACTATGAACCCAGTACACATATATATATATATATATATATATATATATATATATAATGGCTTGTTGAAGCTTCCATAAAGAGAAGAAAGTTGTTAAATAGAGAGCAACAGTGAAAACTTGCTAGAGCCCACAAACGACTTCTAGATATGAAAATCTGGTGTTTGTATATATAAAGACTAACATTGAGGTGCAGAAAGATTTTCTACAAAGAATTGAATTGTAGAATAATTTCTACAATGTATTGACTCAGGAGGGCTGAATTCAAGTATATTTCTCACAGTATATTTCAGAATTTTACTAGTAAAAACAATCTTCACAATTATGTTGGTCCTTCACATAAAATTCCAACAAAATGAAATGAACTTTGTGGATTTAACTATAAGAAAATACTCAAGGGATATGAATAATTTTACAAGCAATATATTTCGTTTAAATAAATGCTTCCTCCAAATGGTAAAGCAGATCAAAATTATTTCCAAAGCACTGTGGGACATTGTGTGGCAGCAATACTGTGGTCAAGGTATGCTGAGGTATCTGGTTTTGTGTTTTTATTTAAGAGGTTAGTGCGCCTGCCCACCAGTCCAGCTACAAGGCTGCGGCTGGATAGAGGGATAAGCTTATATTTTGGCTTGTGCCATGCAAAAGCTGCACTCCAGTGAGGCTCGCTGAATATTTGGATGTGGGCACTGGCAACCGGCATGGTGCATACGTATTAATTATGAAGAGCACACACACATTTACGCAGGCTAAACCACACAGACAGGTAGGCATACACACAGACACTTTCACACCAGCTCTGGTGGATTCATTCCCAGAATGTTTTGGAGTAAAACCAGCTGCATGTACTCTGTAGACTGTGTGCAGGTTGGCCATTGGGTTTGGCATTGGCAGCAGACTGGAAACAAGTCATGTGACTTCTGGGAAAAGTGGTTCCCACCAGCTATATGTGTGGTTGCCAAACATAGGTGATAGCATGGAGCCACATTAATAAACTCCAACTAAAAATTTAAGATGATATTTTATAATTATTATTCCTGGTATGGTTTTTGCAGTCCATTGCAAAAGTTTTAAGACTGTTGATTTTTTTTTTTTTCCCACATCATAACACAACAGCCACAAACGCCATGGTTAGTGTGGATGTTATGTATAAAATTAATGTAACTTTTAAAGTGGAAGTTACATTATCCAACATTATAGTGTACATTATAGTATCTAGCCTAGCTAATCTGAGACCCCTATTCAATACAGTTCAACCAATTCAAACTTCATGTAAATTTCATTTACATGAAGTTGAGTCACATTATGGTGATAAATGCCTTGTAAAGAAGCATTTGCCAAGATGGCATTTTTATATATGGGGAACTTTATATGTTGAAACTGCAGCAGAATCCAGAAGTTTCAGGAAAACATGATATATCATGTTTCCCAGAATAATCTCTCATTGTGCCAAAGAGTTTCCTGTGATGTCAGAAATCCTTGGCTTTCATGTGCCCTCATAAATATTCAGCAGAGCTGAGGTCAAGTGTCTGAGGGGGAAAGTCCATGATAGTCAGCGCTTCTGGGTCTTCAATGTTTTTCAACTATTTCTGGAGGTATGCTTGTGGTCAGTATTCTAAAATATTAAATATCCAAAACCGCAAAGATGCGAACGTTCCTTAAGAGTGAAAATCTACTTTTTTTAAAGTCAGCTTAGTGTCCAACCACATTGTTCCAATATACTCTCTGGCCATATTTTCACATGATTTTCCTGTGATTTCAATAAACTCCAGCTGTAGAGTCTCAGCTGTTACTCGCTCGTAGTAATTTATATCTAGTTACTGAGATACATCCCGAAAAAATAATTCCATGTTTCCGTAGATTCCCAAACTAAAGCATTACAAGAGGGATATATTTTAGAGTAGTGAGGATTATTTTTATTTTTATTTTTTTAATGTTAAATAAAAAGCGTTTTTCTAAATAATGCATTTGATAGTACCAGATGCACCAGTTGAAAGCAACATGTAATCTGTAAGCAAAAAGATTTTTTTCAATTTTTACTTTTGGAATTTAACTTTTTTTAACAATAGAATAAAAATAGGTTTCATGCCTTTGAGAGGATAAAAATCAGCACACTTGCTGAGACATACAGAAGCATAAACAGCAACAACACTGGCACAGCAAAAACTTAAAAATAATAATGTAATAAAATATGAAAAAATCTTACTTTTGTTATTTATTGAATAAATGCAGAAAACTTTGTCTTTTTGGCTGAATTAATTAATTAAACGGAGAAACAGAAAATTTTCCACTAAGCAAAACAAACTATTAAAAACCTGAGCCACCTACATCTGTTTGTAAATTTAGTAAATGGGAGTGTCTGTAAAAGAAATTTCATGCTTGCTTCTCAAATACAATGCGACCTTGCGTTTCCAAAGTGAGCTCAGAGTGGAGCAAACCTTGTATTGACTCCCACCCTTCAATACAGCACGTAGTCCGACACAGAACCAGGCGACACAAATAAAGAGAAATGTTTACACAATATGCATGGAAATATAAACCATATAAGTTGTCTGATATCACTGTTACGCTCACATTTGGCCTGACACCTCCTGGGTGACACGTTGGTGTTAGCAGGAAAGGAGTGCAGTGTTCACAGGAGATGGTTCCACAGTCACAGAGGACAAAGGCGGCGTTCATGTGGTGTTCACTCGGCCCTGGAGAATACTTCTGGTTTTGTGTGTCTGGAAATGGGAATGTGAGGTGGCAGCAAGACCCCATCGTCCTAATGTTTAGCACAAGAGTCCTTTACAAATGTGACATTTATGGGAGTTGCTCTTTCTCACCCTGCTATGCTGCGCTCGTGTGCATTTCCTATCTGTTCAGTTTGGAGCAGGATGATTATGAAAAAGAATGAAAAAAGGGTATATTTTCTCCACCAAACATACTGACTTCCTTCAGTGGTATATAGTTTCAGCATTCAATGCACTCTGTAATGACAAAGACAAGGCCATCACCGGGGTAACGTGCAATTTCAACAAGTAAAAGGTTCAACTTGTGCAATTCAAAACCTTTAGCAATCTTTTAACACCACTAGGAGGAAATATTAGTTCCTTGATAAAACATAATTTTCTCTGCCTGCTGAATGTGGAGGCCCTGCAAAAACAGATGTTGTCTTGTCATGTTAGCAATATGCATGCATGAGGCTACAGGATTCATTTCATTGTGTTTACATAATGGGAGTAATTCTCCCTCTCTGTCGGCTGTCTCCCTTTTCAGTTTGTATTGAAATCGAAACGCCTTTCACTGACACAATGTCGTCTTAATTTGCCAGCCTGATTTGACGCCTGCTCTTGAGATGACAATATTAATTAAGACCTAATTAAAGTTGTGCAAACAAAAGATCATATTCATATTTTTTCTCGCAAAAGTCACTGCGCTGAACCAGATGAAGGCCGTGGGTTTAAGTACAGACTGGAGTTGCAAGCTTTGTGTAATTAAATGACGTGACACCTCTTAGGCTGCTCTGTAGGAAATAACACCACAACCTGAGACACATTCCACCACCTACGTTTGTGTGTCTTGGAATCAGCCCTCGTCCATTGTTGAGGAATGATCAGGCCACCAGGGTAGGAGAGGAATGATGTCCAAAATGCCCAAACATATGACATGACTGACATGAGGGATTCTTCTGCATTCCAGCACATATGGCACAGGATACCTTTATTTGGACAAGACTTCATGTAGAACATTTATTTTTGTAGGATCCCATTCTTTCATACTTTATTGCCTTGGATTTAAGGTTACTTTCAAAATTGTAGATATTTACAGCAAAAAGCCTCATTAAGTAGAAGTTACAATAAAGTCTTTACTGAACAATATTTGTTTGAACCTATGCCCTTGATGGTAGTTGGGTTGGTTGTGTAGGAAAGAGTTATTTGGGAATTCACAACCTGAACACTCATTTACCAAATTCCTTTGTATTTGCAATAATGAAAATGAGACATCATAACAAATTCCTTTTTACCTAGTCCAATAATCTCTTTTTAAGTGTGATTTTAAGGGTTTATATTAGCAGCTCTTTTTCTAAGTCTTTCTTCTAAAGTAACTACAGGGGAGAAGTGGGCCTCTCTGAAATCTGTTCTACTTTTTCCTTCGTTTTGATCTTGGTCCAGCTGAGATATCTTTGTTTGTCTCTGGAAGTGATAGAGGAAGACGTGGGTGGACGCGGTTGTTGTGGCTACAAGAAACAGACTCTTTGGTGTTGAAATTGAGTCTGAACTAGTCCAGTGTTCACCTCTGAATAATACAAAGTGTACTACTTCTAAAAAAGAGAAATAACGGGTTACTGGGTGCCCACCCACACACATTGATTTATGATGTATAAGTGATAGTAAGTGTCTAATGTCCGCTTTGCCTTCTTCAATAGGACCATTAAACAATCAGGAAATACTTGTCTGCTTGAGATTGTTAATTTAGTTATTTATGGTATGATTGAAATGGGCAAAAATCACTGCATAAAGTCAAAACAGGTTTTCTGGAAGTACATTACATCCACTCGTTAGTATACATTGGCATGACTGTTCAGAGTGAGTAAAAATTTACTGCTTGACTGACACACAATGTTTTGCCATGTCTATCTAGAGTTCTTTTTCCCAGTAATCATCTGCATTTCAGGACCAATACTGTACAGTTCCTGTTCTGCTTAATTAGTAAATGACTATAAAATCATAACATACAGTGCGTTGGGTTTGTGATGTGCCCAAAATGTGGGTTTCCATAAACTGTTGCAGGGAAAGAGAAGGTTTTTGAACAGTAGTGAATGCAAGTGGTGCAATGATGGTGGTATATTTGATGGGTGGTGATTGGCTGAGTGGAAACCTGTGGGTTTGGAGGTCCCCTATGTTTATGCTTTTGACAGATACTGCTTTGGCCCCTGGGCTGGGCCACCGAAGAAATCCTCCTGGCTTCAGCTCTAACTTCTGGCTGCTTTTCCTGGGCTCTCTATAAAAAATAAGCAGCCGAAAACTTGAACCTGCTCTCTGCATTTTCTCTCAAAATCAACTGAAAATGAGAGAGGAAGCTTCCGCGACCTCTGCACTTCTTATACTTACATCCCGCAACTCTTACTGTGTTACACGTAGCTGGATCAAATCCATGACACTCTTTCCCTGGGCGAATTGTACATTAAACCAAGACTGCTGTTGTCATGTTTTGTAGTTCTTCACACAAGTTATTTTTCACACACTTCTCTATCACTGCAAATACAGTTGTACTGTCAAGGTATGAAAAAGACACAATCACGAGGTACAACTGATGATGCGTTCCATCTATACTCAAGTTTCTGTAAACCGAACTAAAAAATTCACTGAGCTCTGCACAAATAAAATACTACAGAACTGCAGTATGAAACTGGTTATCTCCACTATGGCAGTTTCTATCTAATCTGTCATGTGAAGTACAATAGTTTATTTTATTTAATGTATGGCTACAGAGTTTGAATGCCTATATTCCTTAGAAACCAAGTGTGAAATCGGCTTGTATTGCTAATCATTTTTAGCCAAGCAATTGAGTTTTGGATCTTCCCATTAGAGGTTAGAGTTTCAATGCAGATATTTCCACACCTCCAAAGTGAATCATTGTTTGTGCTGGTTGCTCAAGTACCAAAGTATGTTGTACTTATTTTACTTTGAATTTGATATCTATCTTTCAGGCTTCAGAAGAAGCGTCAAAGTATTTTGTTTGTGAGGAGGAACAGCGGTTCACATAGTTCAGAATTAGTTTTTACAATTGTTACATGATTACTTAAAGTGATCATTTTAGGACTTTAGAGTCTCAGTGAAATTGACTCAAAATGGTCTATAATACAGCCCTTTTTTGTATCCTTTCACATTGCTCAGAGTTGTGAAAATACTGATGCTTTTTCCTCCTCCACAGCAAAGGCTGAATGTGACAGCAGAAACCTCCCACATATTTAAAACATAATAGTGCAAATGGGAAATTTTAACAATAGGGTGGTTTAAAGATTTGGTGTCATCATTTGCTTAAATGGTATGATCACTGTGGGACAAGCACAAACTCTTGACAGATGTGGGGAAAAAAGCAGAAAACACTTGTTGGACTTTTATTCTAAGATGGGGATTTTTCTTGGAATGCACAATAAAACTTACCTCATGTCCCCACTTATTGCACATTTTCAAATGGTTAATGATACATTTCATATTAATTACACTTACAGTTGCGTTTCTAAAGGATTTTAAACTTCACACAAATCTTTTCATATATTCCATGTTTGACTTCACGCAGACAAGTTTGATTTAATGAAAAAAAAAATTAATGATTTCTGTTTTGCATTTATCTTGCTGTGATTTTTTTCAGAAAAATGTAATATGCATTGCTGGATAAAAAACAATATTTGTAAAAAATGTTAAAATAAACAGCTGAAATATAATTTCAAATCCCAAAGATAAGAACTACAATTACAAACAAGAAAAGAACAAGAATTATTTCATAAAACATTTCCCCAAATCTGTCTGATCACATTAAAGCTAGCATGGCAACAGGGGAAAATCTTGCCTCTTTTGGCAAGATTTCTTGTCTGTTTTGTCTGAAAGGTTTTTATATTCAAAAATCCAATAACTCTCTTTTGCTCTGACTATCAGACAAAAGCTGTTCAGAAGGTACTTCTGTACTTGAGAGAAATATCCCAACTTTTACACAGGCTAAGGAGTCTCAGTTATGGTGCTGAGTCTGGCCTTTTCATGACAGATGTAAACACACAGACATAAGTCAGCTCCTCGCAGTCGGGGGGTTCATTTTCAGGCAAGGCCCACAGTTGGCTGAAACCACAAGGCGGTCATATAATGCACATGGAGTGTAAAAAGCCAGTTAAATTGGCCTTAGAAAGCACCTTGGGTATGATTCCCTTTCAGCTGAAGCCTCAAAAACTCTCAACCCCTGGCAGACAATACTGGTGTGAGCTTTAGCTACTTTTACAAGAGGTCTTGATGACAGACCATCAGCTGTTCAAATTGAGTTTCGGGGGTCGGCATCCTTGAAACTGGTCCATTTAGTACTTGAAGTAGATTGGATTTTGATAAAGCTTTATATTAGCCTGCCACTGTTGAAAATGTAGCTATAAGTGCATACTGTGAGATTTAAAAATAGACCACAGAATGATTCCAAAGACAAAACATTCTCTACTTTGAATCCAACATAATTTCTCTCTTTTATAAGATTCAGAGTACAGATGACAAGAATAAACATCTGGATCCCAAATCAGCCAAGAAAGAACCTGAGAGTGTGGCTGGCTATTTATGTGTATGTGCCTTTCCCTGCAGCTTGTGAGTACCGACATGCAAACAGCAGGGGAAGCAAGGCGTCCAGGAATGTGATACAGCGTCCCACTCAGGAAGAGAGCCGAGTCGTACACCAGATAACAACCCAGCAGAGTCCGGGGCAGTGGATGTTTGGTTAAGGCTGCATGTATTATGCATGCCCTCTCACTGTAAGAGTACACATGTGTCAAACAGCTCCCATCGTCGTCACTCTACTCGACAGATCCGCTTCCACGGATCTCGCAAGGAGACCAAGGCTCAAGATATTAGAGGAAATCAGCCATGACACTAATGAGGCTGCTGAAAAATTGCTCTGAGAATCAGAGAAGTGCTTTTTATTCATAGTAAAAATGTGTTTTTTATTTCAGATTCTTACTTGGAGAACAAAAACGTAGTTTTAAAATTTGAAATCTTAATGTGACTTTTTGCTTCTTTCTTTTATGTGTTTGTGTACTTCCTACCTACTTAGCAATCTTTGGGTATAGATCATCTGCAAATGTATCCACACTTTTTAATAAACCTGACTTTCATGTGAGAAAATTCAGTTTTTAACGTGATTCTGATAGAGCTGTGGCGGGAAATGCTTCCGCAACAAGCTGTTTCATTTGACCTGAAAATCCCACAAAGAGGCAGAGATCTAACCCCCAGGAAGCCCTTCCCAATACAGAGTTAAAAGAGCCAAAGGAGCGTGTGTGGTTTTTATATCCGCCATGCTGCTGAACAGGAAGAAGACGCCAACAAACAGTTGGAAGGGAATCTTTTGTTGACCGTCTGGTGTATTTTATGCTTGAGAGAGCACCACCTGCACCCAGTTGAAAACAGTTTTACGTGGCAGGAAATTTGAAGCTTAATTTGTGATTTCAAGGATTTTTGCACAGATTTAAAGTTGTAATGAAATCTACATAAAGACAATATATAGAAAAAGGCGTATTATACCGGCACATGAACTGTGTCATTTATGCATTGTCGAACCCCGTGCACTTAATTACTACGTGCATTAAGTGCACGTAGTAAGTACCTACTACGTGCACTTAATGCAACGTGCAGCTTAAAAATTCAGTTGCACGTTTATTACTTTATGGAAAAAATATGGATGAGATGCAAATCTGTTAAATTTTCACAATATTTCTACACATGACTTGGTGTGAGGTTGACTCTATTTCGGCTGCTGCAGACACTGTGGCGCTGCACGTCCCAAGCAATGTTAGTCCTGCTGTGCATGCTGAGGGGTTTTACACCTGAATGTGAGAGGGCCCCAGGACATACGTCTTGTGAGCTAAAAGACCCCCTACGGTGTCTATCCCTCCCTCAGCTGGTCCTGCTTCCACTGAGCCTATCAAACAATTTCTTTTTTCTAAATAAGCTTTGCGTGAGCTGGGACTTTGACAGTGACAAATTGACCTGTCCAATAAATTTGAATTTGCTGCCAGAAAAAATAAAAAATGATTGTTTAAAAAGTAAAAAGAAAACTGAAAATGGAATGGAAATTTCTAATAAATGCCTGCATACACATACACTGGTTCTTTTCCGTTTTATTACGTCAAAATTACATCTATTCTTTAGTCTTTTGTAAATTTGTTTGCATGCTTAACTACAATGTGAACCTCAGTGCTGGTGTCATCTTTTTAGACTAACAGATTTTCTCCAAATTACCCATAGTCTTCCAGAGTTATGGACCTTTTTGTTCTCCAGAATGGCTCTCCATGACATTTTCAGAAAATAAATAAGGTAAAATAAGAATTTGTGTTTCTAAATGATTATTTTTACTGAACACTGTAGACAACTTTGACTTTAATAGATTTTTTTCCAAGTAAGTTGTAAAGCCCAAAAGCAAACTTAAGTGTTTATTTAAGATCCGGTCTTTGATTTCTGAATATTTTTGTTTATTATTATTATTATTATTATTATTATTATTATTATTATTATTATTATTATTATTATTATTATTATTATTATTATTATTATTATTATTTGTTGTCCTTAAGATCAAAACTTATATTAGTTTCACCTATGTTGCAAAGAAGAACCTTTCACCTGCAACACCATGCTGCAGTTATGTTATTTAATCTGTTTTACTTGTGGGATGTGAACAGCAGTCTCATTGATTTATGGAAGCCTGTTGATATTGTCACATTAATGGACTGTGCAGTGGATCTGTTTTCAAGGACCCCAGCCATGTACGCAAAAGCAAACAAACTCAATTGCGGCTCAGTAGGGACTGCAAAGAGTTGCGACACACGCAGATCTTGTCAGAATTAGGAGTAGCATGTTGTTTTGATGACAAGGCAGAGGTGGCAAGGAAAACTGATCCTGTCCCTCAGAGAGGCACAGAGTTTCCAAAGCTTCCAGTTTAGGGACAAAGCCACAGTGTACCTTAAGATGCTGTATCACTTTTACTATCCTATGTTCAACCACATCCCCTCCTACCCTTTGCTGTCCATCTCCACCTACTCATATGCTTTGATCTGTTTCCAAAGTAAACAGCAAAGTACTGGCAGTCGTGATCCTGGTCTTATGACTTGGATCATAAGAAGACAAAGAGTGCAATTCACACTTACCTACAAGGTTTAGACACCGGGAGATGACACACGCAAACACGCGCACACAACCAGATTGTGGGGCGGTTGCAAGACTTATCAAATTCAATGAAGCAAGTGATATTAACACATCCTGTCACTTGTGGAAAGCTTAGTGGACAAAGAGGCCACTTGTCAGAGGCAGACTTGTGTGAAATGAGTGTAATACAGAACTCCAGAAAGTGTAATTAACTCTGTGTACTGTTGACAGAGTCATGCTGCGCCTGGCTTGAAACAACAGCCAACGAGTCACACTGAGAACGATGACTATGAATCCAGTTGGCAAAGTTTGTTTCATGTTTGCTGTTTTGAAAATATGTTTCTCAGTAATCGATTTGCTCAGATGTTATCCCATTAAAACATATTCTCCATTGTATAGGAATCAAACCGGTGTGGTATTATTTTGATGATATGAATCAATATGAGATAGACAAATGTCAAATCAGTTTTCTGATCAGAATCCTAGCTCCAAGTGGATTATTTGATTAAAAGCATTAGACATTTTGAAAATTTTAGTTGACATAAATAGCAATTCTCGTTTTTAAATTTTAAGGCAGATGATTTGTTTGTATAGCATTGGCAAGTTGGTAAATTAATTTAATGTATAAATTCTGTCACAAATCGATCTTAAGAATTTTTCCTTTAACCCTCTACTTTTCAACATTAAAATAAAAAAAATAAAAAATAAAACATTTATTCTCAGGACATATATTACCTGAACAAGAAAAATAGAAACATACATTTTTTTAGCTTAATAAGATATTATGCCATCAGGCTTTTGAACCAATTATTCAGTGTAACATGAGTGGCGTTCTTTGCTTCCATCTGGTAGAAATGAAAGAAAACAAACAGATTATGAAATTCAGGAGAGTGATCTTGGGTAGCTGCAAAGTATCAACAATGACTTCAGTCACAATAACATATGTTTTGATAAAAACCAAAAGATACTAAAACAATTTGGAAAGTCCTAAAAAATATTTGACTGGTGGAGCCTCTCTAGTGGCTAAACTAAGAGTGTGTTTTGACTAAATCATAGTATTTAGAAAAAGAGAGGGCATAAAGTGTTTGTAAATGAAGAGTCAAAATAATGAACCATTTACATGTATTGTTCATTGAAATTCAAAAGGGAAAAAAAACTTTAAACAAATTTAATGGAATATTTCTAAATTATTAATGAGAAGATCTGTAAAAATGTTATAAGCAGTTAACTCTTTCCTGCAGTAGATAACTCTCAAATGAAAAGCAGTTTAGCTGGATCATAGTCTGTAGTTAAAAGCTGCTCTGACACGAGCCAAGACTAAAGCAGATTTCTACCAATAACTACTTCAATAATTGCAAATAAGTCAGAAAATTTTATGTGAATGCTGTTCTATAAAATTTTATACAAGGGTACTGTAAAAATTAATAAAACATAGGTCACCTTTATCCAAATGAAACAGAACTCAAAATAAAATTTATCCAGTTTACATAAGATTAGAATAAATTTGAGACTATTTTCAATTCAACAGAGTACCACTAAATCCTAAAGTAGACGTTAATGACAGAAATGTTCCTGTGACATCATCCTTCTATTGCAATTAAGCGCAACTGAAAAGGACTTTCTATGGATGCCTGGGGGAAAAAGACTGAACCATGTGATCTGTAACTCGGACAATTTGTGCCAAATAAAACCTAAATAAATCAAAGCCATATTTCAGCGCTGCCTCACAGAGATGTAAATCTGGGGCTCGGCGTGGTTCTGGGCCTCGCCCTGGGACTGGATGTAGAGTGTTATTGTTGATTAAAATGGATTATGGCTGAGATTACAGTCTGTCTCCTCCCAAAGTCCGCACTAAACTTGCCCAGCGCCAGCAGCCCAGGTCATTTTGAAGAGAAATGGAGTCAGTGAGAGAAGCTTATTCAGAGCAGTTCCCCGGTCTGTCTGAGTGTGGTTTAGCGACACAGTGGCTTTTTTCTTTTTAATTGTGCCTCAGAAGGAAGGCGGTTGATTGAGATATTTGAAAATAGAGAAAAAAAGGGAAGTGGACTAGGTGTGTGTGTGAGACAGAAGAGGGTAACATAACAAAGAGACAAACATTTACCAGGCAGATAGATGAAACAATCAGAATACCGATCAGAATACGCTGATCGTTTGGGCAAAGAGTTGTGTGCAGATTGTCTACATTCCCATAAAATGTTGTCTTTGTGGAGATCGAGAAACTGTCTTTTTGTTATGCAAGTTAAACCAGCAACTTTTTTTTTTTTGCTCTGTACAAATCTTTATTATGGACTAAATTGTTACAAAATTTTGAATTAAAGAAAAATCTAGAAGAAAATGTTAAATGTTCGTGACTACATACACTGCAATAAGGTCAATCTGATGTGACATATTGGCGACCTGTCCAGAGTGACCCCGCCTCTCTCCCGAAACGTTAGCTGGACATAGGCACCAGCACCCCACCTGACCTCACTAGTGACAAAGGTGTACAGAAAATAGATGGATGGATGGATAAATGTAAATCTGGGCAAAACAACATGACACTTGACTCTAGTTCTGCTGTTTTATTACAAACATTGACAAATTTACAAAAACAGCACATACTTATAAATGCTGCCGGGTAATTCACTGATAAATGTTGAAAATGTTTAGATCTTGTAAACTAAATTCTTGGATCAATATTGCTTAAGGATTCTATCAAGGCTACACTTAAACCTGTTGCCAATGTGTCTTTTATTACCACACATTTCCCTTTGGTTCGTCTTTAAATGAATTTGATGTTACAATTTCTAATTACTATTCAAACTTTTCAAGATACTGAATTTTGGGTTTCCAAAATCTAGCCAGTAGATGTATTTCATTCAAAATTGTTAACGCAAACTATTTTTTAGGATCCCCTAAAAATAGTACGGAAGTTAAATGTGGGTGAAGCCTTCCCTTTTTAAGTTGATCTTATTTTCCATGGCACGGCTAATATTATTAGCTATTTTTCTAAACGGGAAAAAAAAGAAAACATACAACTGTAGTATAGAAAATGAGTATTCATTTTCATAAGTCCAGACATGGCTAAAACAGGACAGCCACTCCCCTCAAACTTGGACCTTTCTGCAGTGAAAGCAATAGTTAAATAGTTAAAAAGAACTGAATCCGAAACAAACAAAGCTGGTCTTAGATCCAAGTTTATGTTCCCATTATGCACAGTGGGGAGGACTGTGAGGAAGGCAAAGAAAAAAAAAACCCTTAAAGCTCACTGTTCAGGTACGATAAAGGTAAATGGTGCTGCAAACCACTTTTTGCTTAAGCACTTAAGCACTTACTATTTAATTTATATCCAGCTAAAAAGGACACGTTAAAATAAAAAAGAAAATAAATTGGGATTTGTTTGCTATTTTTTGATGAAAAGTGATTCATTTTTTAAATGTCACCAGTTTCTCAAAAATGCACATAATTTGGTTACATGTTGAATAGAAAACAACTGTTAATATATATATATATTTTTCCCCTCTGTTTTTACTGTGCTTTATATATATTTTTTGATTTGTTGAATATATTTTCTTAGCATTTACTTATTTATTCATTCACTTATCTACTTAGTAATATTTTTTGTATTTGGTTATGCATATCTGATTATGTTTATGTAAAGATTTAAGTTCAGAACAAGGAATCAATGGCATTTTACATGAGGATGTCGTAATGTGAAAACCAGTCACTAAAACCCCGAAACAGTTCACGAAATAAATGTAGGCATATTGCTAGTATCTTAATAGTACTATATGCATTATTTTAATGCTCATTTTGTCAGTATTTGTATATGATCAAATACTGACAACTTGGCCCCAAAAGTAAACACTTAGATGAAACATAAAGTTCCATAAACAATGAATATTAACTTTGTCCCACCAAATCAGGACAGGAATTGTGGTTTATATAACACTAGATGTTGTGTTAATTATAGCGGAGTTGTGCTGTTTAAATATTGTTGTTGTATTTCTTATTCTTTAACATCAAGATAGCAGATGTAGTATCACAAAAAGTCAAGCTGCAATTGAACTGCTACCAACAGCTAAGCTGTAAAACTTCAGTCTTGGGGGATGAAATGTGTATGAAAGCCTTACTGGTTTTGTTAGCATACCTGTAGAGCTGTATTTATTTCTGTGTTTAATCAAGGAAAATTATTTCCATGTGCTAAGAAGTTATTGTTGTGCTTGTTATAAAAGGTTTCAGCAGAACACTTGATTAATTGGCCATGTCTTTGCTGCTGCAGTTGGGCTGAAGCTGGGCTGAAGCTAACCGACCAATTATCATAATCCAGGGCTGTTTATTTTCCCTCCACTGCCAGTCATGACACATCGACCAAGCCACTGGTTCAACAGAGCAAGGCCCAATGACAAGAGATGCTCAGTAGCCAGGGAGACGGGGGGGAAGAGGCATGAGGTCTGGTCAGTATGTCAGTCAAATACAATACTGTGGTGACTGAAAGATGATCTGTCTGTGTTGGATGAGCTTGTGGACACCAATGATGAACACAGAGAAAAAAAAAAAAACTATCAGAAAGGTAGTTTAGTTTATAGCATGAGGTAAATCCTTTTTAAAGCTTTATTGTGGGAAATTTTAAAGCAAAAAAAAAAAAAAGCCACATTAAAACTGCTGTGTCAACAATGTGTTATGGGTATGTCAGAGTCTACCCACAGTTACTTTCTCTGAAAGAGAAAAAGTCTACGTTATTATGAGGTTATCGGGAAGGAAAAAGTAATTCCACTTCCGCCACTCAGAATGAGTCTTTTTACCATACATGCTGGCATATATTTCTCCCTTTTCCTCTGTCTAGACATGCAGAGCAGGACCGCAGCTTGCATACCGGACAATGGAGCCATACAGGTCTCTGGAGAACCATGAACAACCAATGCAAAGTTTTAAGGCTCCCTTGTCGGAGTTGTACAAGTTAAGTAAATGTGTTAAAGCACAAAGTTTGCCTCAAATATTAAAATGCATTTTGATGGAGTTTTACATCAAATGATAACACTGTTAGTCAACCTTGCTGATCCACACTGTGGAAGGTGGATCGGTGGGCACACGTACTTCTTCAGTTGTCATCTACATTTATTTTTCAGAAATCAAGTAATCAGGTAGAGTAGTTCAGTTTAGGTATGACCTGGTCATGCTGAATGTTTTTAATGTCAATCATGATTCTAATGCCAAAAAAGTAAGCAACATTGCTTTTTTTCATGCAAGATAAAGTATACATATCAAATCAGGTTCCTGACTAAAGCAGCACTTTATATATTTTAGATTTTGAACTACATGATGATCAACTCTACTTCAGAATTGTTCTTTTAGTGGTGGCGGTCTAAATAATGCTGCTACTGTCTGGTTGACAAGAACTTTGTTGCTTCTGTGTAGGTATCATTTCACCCCAACAGTGATCAGGAGGGAAATTGAATTTCCTCTCTTGCTTTACCTGTTAAATGGCCTTGTCCAGAAACCTGCTACTTTCTGACCTTTGCTTCAACCTGTTATAGCCATAGTGACATGGTGACATGGTCTGCCTCATGTCACTCACCTTGTAACAGTGACTCCACCAGTTCCCCAGGCGTTAATTGCCACATTTACTACTCAGGGCCTTAGTTAACAATCTTTGAGCAACATGCATTTCCTTACCCAGTAGCACCAATAGTCATTGTTGAGGTTAATAGCTGCAGATGTTGTGTTTTTGGAGCCTTTTCTAAACACCTCTTTTGTAAGAAGGGAAAAAAAAATGTTGCTCATTTGGCTAAACAGAATATAAACCGCTGGAACATTGTAGAGTGAATCAGGTGTTTAAATCATAAACCTTTTTGCTAAAATTTTATTCAAGTTAAACCAAAGTTTAACCTTGTTATAATTCAACATATTAGGGTGAAACCTACCAAGGAAGATAAGATGTATTACTTTGCAATTTACCTCCATCCCGACAGAAGCACAATTATTCAATACGTAAAATATTCAGTGACTTGCAAAAGTATTTTAACACAAATAACTTTTCCACAATGTTAATGTGATGAAAAAAAATTATGTGGTAATAGACTAAATGAGCTTGAGTAAAAACTTCATGTTTCAGATATTTATTTTAAAAAATTGTTGGAAAATCTTTTTTTTTTTTTTTTTTTTTTTTTTTTTAAATACAACTACATTCTACTTTGTGGCTGTAGCATAACAAAACACACACACACACACACAAAAGAAATAAAAGCAAATATTTCTGCGAAGCACCATCGATGACGTAAGGTTTTTCATGAAATTTGATTACATGCCGAAAAATGTTTTAATCTTTACTTCAAAAATATCCTAAACATACACGGTCAGAATTTTTCACTGTCCTTTATGACAAACACAAGCTCCTTCTGAGATATAATGTTACAAATTAAAATATGTGTTAAAGTGACTCTTTCAGCAGCTCATAAATTCCTCACACTGTACCCCCTCTGCCAAGAGACCTTCACTATTTTTCTTATCTTGAGCTCGTCTCGCCGGGGCGGGGGCAGCAGTCATAGCAGTGACTGTCCGCAGAGGAAATTAAAGTGAAATACATCCCCCTTTGTGGCTCTCACTCGTCACACGCCAGTGAAGCACCTTTCCGTGAATGTCATATTTACAGCCAGCCAAAGCTACTATAAATACAATTTTTCATGCGACTGAATAAATCAGAGCTTCACTTTTTTGAAATCCACACCAATGTTAAAGCACGCTTTTGGCGCGTTTACAGCACCTACATTTAAAGGTCAAGAGCTGAAACCTTTTATCATTGTCTAAGAAAATATATATAATTTTATAGGTTGATGTGTGAAGTTCAGGTTGCAGAAGTAGAGCTTCTTCTAACACTGAATGGATCTTTTCATCTCTGACAGAACTGATCAGAAGGACGACTTAGAGAAAGCTGCTGACAGAAAATCTCTTGCGAAAATATTTGAGTGCTCACACAGTCCGACAAACACATCATATGTTAAAAATACAAACATTCCGGCAGAAGCGTGGTTGAGACTGAAGTCCGAGTCACCCTCTACCATCCCCATGAACTCTATAAATAACCTATAATTCTCAGGAGACTGAATACTAGTCAGTGCCGTAACTGTCTGCATGACAGACTCATGTCTCATGTTGTTATTCCACAACTATTCCATCATCGGTCATGATTTATTCAAAGGTAACATTTCATTTATGGGTACCTTTCATGAGTTTTAAGCTTTGCTTTGCTTTGTCATTTGTCTTCAAGCTTTCAGCTTAAAGGTTGGTATTACGTATTTTCCAGGCACATAGTGCCATTTTATAGTTCGGTCAAGTAACTATGTGATCATCGGTTGCTGTATTATATCATAAATAGCGTAAAAGAAATTAAACGTCACCAATTAATGCCTTAAAATTGGGTCTTTGTCTCTTTAAGAAGTTATTCTTTCTGGCCCTCCCCCTTCAAAACTTCATCACAAGAGAGCTTCTCCATGATGCCATTTATAATTGTTTTTAGGAACGGTGGTCTGAGAAGTGGTTTGTTTGATAAAATCAGCAGACTCACATTTCCACCAGGTGATTGCTAATTGGTGCTGCCACTAGTGACTCTTTCAGCAGCTCATAAATTATATATTAAAAAAATTATACAATTGGATACAAATGAAAAAGTACATTATAGAATAATTTTACATACAAGTTTTAATTAAAACGATGATTATGCACATAATTATGGGTAAATATTGGCTCACCAAACATAGTTTAAAGCATTTAAAACATAGTTTAGAGTTTTGTCCTTCAACCGCAATAGGTTGGTTAGTTTGTTCTTATTAATGGAAAAACACCTACATTTATTTAAAGAATGGAAGTAAAAAAAAATAATAATAATAAAATACTGGGACTTCAGATACAAACACTTGCATTTACACAAGCCTGCTTTATACTGATGCAGTGGGACTGTCCACAGTAAAACTGTCATGGTTCATAAATATAACTAACCAGGGCTTTTCTGAGAAGGAAAGGCACGCTCCAACTGCAGCACAGGCCTTTGAGGATTAAACCCAGGATTCTCACAGTGATGCAACTGCTCAATAGTGAAATGCTGCTCTTCTCTTTGGCTGCTCCAAAGAGAAGAGGGCCCCATGTGATTTCAGAGAGATTTAAATCACTTCACGTGGAATGTTCCTGCTGTTTGGTACCTACAGAAAACTGCATTTAAAGTGCTCCTTTTCAGCCCTCATGAGAAACACCACTGAAGAAATGGATTATTAATCTCTTTATAGTCAAAAAGAAGCAAAACCAAATGTGTTTGCAACATATCTGGCACCTAATTTGTTGAACCAGAAGAGTGTGAGGACTGTGAGGAGTTTGTTTTCTTTTACTTTTACTCTTCATCGGTCATGAATTTCAAAACTTGCATTCTGGACATTATAAAATTGCTGTGATTTATCCAAATCACGATTGTGTATGTTTGCACATGTTTAAGTCCTTTTACTGTGAATTTAAAGGCATAATGGCCTGAGTTGAAATCGCCACAGTATTTAATTAAAATCTGATAGTTATAGCTGGTGACAAAGTTGCTGGCAAGATTTGTGCTCTTGAGTAACAGAAAACAATGTTTAACAACTCTGAATCCCTAACCACTGTAACTTTGTGCAAATGGACTGCAAAACATCAAGATAGACATCGCAGAGATACAGGACAAATCTGCTGATCTGTGGATGAAATGGCCAGTTCAGCTATTAACAAAACTGGCTACATTTGTCTGCCATTAGGGCCATTTATGTTCAAAGACATGGAAACAACAAGCTGATTAGCTTGACATTGCGCCACCCTCATTTCAATCCACAGTAAGAGCCTGTATGTGCATGTGTGTGTCACCAAGGCCAAAATGAGAGGAAAAAATTCTTTCTTCAGATTGGATAATAACATTGCAAATCTGATAAATTCAACCTTACTCACAGCTTATTAGATCTGGTGAATTTAACACTAAATAATGGTCATTTAGTTCTGACCAGCAGTTTGGGGTACATTTGAAGGTTGTGCATAGTGAGTTTAAAAGAGATTAAAACTTACTGTGCATCACGTAATACTGCTTTTAGGAAACTTTTTAATAAAGGTTGAGAAAATAAAAGTTTGGCTCATATATATTTATATATATATATATATATATATATATATATATATATATATATATATATATATATATATATATATATATATATATATATATATATATACATATATACATATATATTTAAAAGTTAGAACATGTTTGAAATACGCTCTGTCTATCGATGTGTGCGTGTGTGATTGTGTGTGCTTTTTTCTATTTCAGTTTTCATAAAAATTCCTGAGGGATACTGTAATCCCATAATTAGAGCAGATAGAACATGAAGTTTATTCAGGTGGGTTTGCCTTAAAAGAGCCTGACTGCCTTCTCTTCTATATTAGAGATGGAAAAAAGGCTTCAAGACAGAAGACTGTCAGTTGCTTTAAATGGTTAAATCCTGGTAAACTGGTAAGGTTAGATAGAAAAGAAATGTGGTTTTGATTAAACTGATAGTTCATGAGGCTAAATGTGGATAACTTTTTAAACTACATGAGATTCCAGATAGTCTTTAGGTATTTTTACCCAAGTAACAAACTAGATATTAACAGATTTCTGATATTAAGGCATATGAGTTTCAAAAAGATACAACTGTAAAACTAATCACATTTTCTGTCACATAGTTATAATTCATTTTAATGAGATAACAGGGTTCAAGACCCTGAACAAAACCTATACCTTCAGATATTGATAAAATATTATGGTAGCCTGGTATTTAGATATTTTGAGAACACTAACCAACACTAACCAAACACTATCTATGGTGTAATGATGGATGTATTTGTTACAGAAATTGTTGGTAAAGGCCTTTTTGTTTGGCTTGAGCATATTTAAAACATCTGTTTTAAATATGAATACTTGCAGAATGTTTACGAGCAGAACTCTGTGGTTTGTCTTTCAAAATTAAAAAGTGGCACAAAAAGCAAAGAAGCAGAAAACATCCAGCTATTATTAAAGTTTTCTATTTGAATACATTAAGGTTTCTCATTCAGCTTCCGTGACAACGTACTTGTAGGCGGACTAAACCAAAGCTTGATGTCAGCTTTTTATAAAAGCATTTCTTTTTTTACTGGCAAATGATGGCAAAGTCTTTTTTAAATTCCAAAAGATTATATACATATATATTATATTCCATTGTTTATTGTGATGGAATGGTGACCTGTCACCACTTGTGGCCTGATGAACGCAGGTGGGACAAGCGTGTTAGTTAGTGGATGGAAGGATATTAATTGATCTCTCCAAATTTTCCTTAGGAAAGTGTATGTGCTTGGTTGTTTGTCCTGTGTGTGTGTGTGTCTACGTTGCCCTGTGATGGACCCCTGACCTGGCAGATGGGTAGATGGGTAACTTCATTATTTCATAATTCCTTCGTCCATCCATCCATTGTCGTATTCTTCAGTAAGTGACTATTGCTGAAACTAAATATCATCAGTTTTATGATGACCTGTTTGTTTTTTTATTTAATAATAGAATGTACTGCCAATATTAAATTACCGTGAGAAAATATTATCCTTATTTCATGAGTTGAGCAGTAACTTTTTTTTCTATACTGCCCATGCTTGTAACAAACCTTTGTTTTTGTTGTTTCTGCTTTATACAGATGGTGTAGACAACATATTCAACTAAACAAAAACAGGCAAAAGGTAATAAATTTGTTTTAAACTCAATTTGCTGCAATTTTAGAACAGCACTTCAGGCGCCTAGCATTAAACTCTTTGGTTTAGAGACAGGAAGCAGATGGCCTTCCTTCACCCTCCATGTGGGATCATATACCCTCCATAAGCCCATTAACACCTCAAACCTGGTAGCCTTACTCATGTGGTGTACATTAATCTATGACGCACATCTTCAATTTGCTCCTTGTTGTTGTCTTGTCAACTACAAACAGTCTTGCTTTGGCTGGGTGAAGCCATCAGTTAAAGCTCATGCACGGTGTGAAAACAGAGTTGCAACCATGTGGTTTTAAACTGCCTCCTCCTCGCCATGTTTTTGGAATCATTTCCAGCTGTTCCACAGCCACTAATGGCACAGTGGGCCCACATTGGTGTTTTAACATGGGCCAAGTCTCAGCCTCTCTCTTGCCTGGTAGAAGCAGAGGAGGTTTTTAGCTACTGTTTAACAAATGGTTTTTCAACCCACATTGTGAGTAATAAAAGACATCACACTGAGTGTCCTCAACACTGTCCTCAAGCATAGGACAGCTTGCTGGATAAAAATCATTAAAGATTTTGAGGATTAATAGTTTTATGCACAGGCATAAACAAATCAGTGAGACAGTCTCAGAATAAACTGAATCTGCAAACTGTTCAACCTGACAGACTCAATTTAGTTTTACATACAGCTTCAAAACAAATTTGCGAAAATTGTTCAGCCTTGGCCACTTGTTCACACAATCATTAGTAAAGACCACCAGGCATATTGTCTGAAGCATGTTGTAAGTTACACCATCTGTATATATATATATATATATATATATATATATATATATATATATATATATATATATATATATATATATATATATATATATATACAGTGTATCTACACATTCATCTAAAAAAGAAGCAAGGATGGAATTTGTTTGGCAATAATCGTAAATCTGAATCTGTGGCATGATTTCCCAAGTTTAGCAGTAGAATTTAGCATGCTATATCAGTAAAAACAAAACAGGCTCAAAAAGAACATTCACTAGTAATTTAAATTGAGCAAATTCATGATTTATTGAGTTGATGCATTTCAGTGTATTCTCAAGCCCTGAAATTGTACAAATGTCCATTTTAAAAACTTCCTCTACATGTGCATTCTTGAGATTTTTTTGTATTTCTTCCATGTGCAATCTTTGACCTGCTGGAGATTAAGCCAAATTAAATTAAAGCAATGCTTAATTTCTTTCATCCTGGCTTCTCATGCTTAAATAAAAAGGTTTGCTTATGTATTTTTAAATCGGATTACAATGTAAATGTACTTGCAAAAAATAAAAAAGTCTTAGCAAAAGTAAGACTGAAAACCAAGGCTTTGTTCAAAGACTGCATAAAATGCTTGAGTCAATAGATCTTGTTTTAGGAAACATTAGCTCCTTCATTGTTGTATTTTATGAGAGAAGGTTACATTTACAATTTATGTTTCGAAATTGAAAAGAATGGGTTGTTTTTTTTCTGAGTTTTAAAAGCAAACCAATTTTAGAGAACGTTAACCTATCAGCTTACTTTACAAATAGCACATGAACCAACTTTGTGAAGCTGAAAACCCATGACTAAATCTAAAGGTGTCTTGATTAGCCTGGATCTTGACTAATGGTAGAAGCGCCAATATGTTTTAGAAAATGAGAAATAGTTTAATCCCTGCATGATTTAATCATTTTAAAAAAACTTTAAGTTAAATTTATAAACAAGATATAAGTTAACATCAATGTTCCGTGCAAAATAACTTGTATAAACTAGATATAAACAAATTAATTTGTAAAGCATTCAGTTTAGAAAAAGTTGACTGAAATGTTTTGGACTTCATGTACTTCTATAATGAATAAATAGAAATAGCTTTAAAGTTTAACCTGTGCAAGAATTTCTGATCTGGAGATCTGTTCCATTTGTTCCCAGTATAGAATAGTAACAGTAACGAAAGTTAGAAAATTGTATCCATCAACAATCCTGAGAGCATGCAACCTCTGACGCAGATGTTTTTCTGGATTTTATCACATAAAATGAAAACTTTAGTTGATAAAATTTTTCTTACTGGCAAAAACAAATGAATAAACAACAACTTGTTTTCGCAGAAAAAGCAGCATTTGCATCATTTAGCGAAAAGGCAAATGTAATACACTGTTGTTTATACTAATACTGTAGTATTTTAATTTTTCCATCATCTAATGACAAAAATCATTTCAAGTGGAACATTTTGGTTGACGCACATGTGATTTAGTTGCCTTTTTAAAATACAACCATAATGATTCAGTACTGCAAAAGCTGCCAGCTTGGATCTTATTTGTAGCATTTTATGCCTCATTGCAGGAGCAACTCATAGAAAACTTCATACATCAGTAGGGACTGGAAACATGACATTTCAATACTTGCTTTTATGCTTACATGCATGTGTTCATGCACATTTATGATGATTGCTCGCCACAAATTTTGCCGGCTGCTCAGATGGCCAATTAGTATGTGAACCTTTTTGCCCTATTTGAAGAAAAGAGGCAAGACACATCTGGCGTCAATGCATCTTACAAAACCTATTGTAATGCTCCTTGTCCTGGACTGAACGTGCTGGGAAAGAAGCCCATTTAAAAACGTGTCAGACAGCTAAGAGCTGCATCTGTTCAAGTGGAACCAGACTGCCATCACAAGCTCAGCAGAGGTACTGCAGCAGAGATGCTGCAAGGCAGAAATTAGTTGAGAAAAAGAAAAAAAGAAGTTGTTTAAATTATGTATTTTATATTATAAGCTATGGTGGAGATGTTCTCTGTATGATTTTGTTTACTTTTGGCTAGAAAGGTGTCCATATAAAATATTGTTTGCTTGAGCAGATTATTAAATCATTGTAGGAACATAAAATGACACCAGTTAAACGTGCAGAAAATATTTTTACTGTAGCTTATCTTAGCAGATGTTTGGAAAAGCTCAAAGCTTTCTGTCAGTGAGTCTTTAGAATTTCAAGGTCCATAAAAACTGCAGATCATAACACCAGATTAAAAGACTTGTGCTGTTCAAATACTTGTCTTATTCATATGGCTGGAAAACAGTCGGGAATCAACGTGGAATGGCTTTGAATGTAGTCTTTGGAACAAAGTAGGTTGGTCTGCTATGTTTTTGATTAACATGATTCTCAGAGGAAAAAAAGGAAAATAAACACAAGTCTGCCGCAGTATTTATGTCAACAAAAATTATATGTTCCACTTATAGAATCAAAAGGAAAAACCAATTGTTGGCGTCAAAGATACTGAAGTGGATTTGGAATAAGCTGGAACGTTAGTGGTTAAAACACAGGCTGAGGAGATAGAGAAACAGACGCTGGTCACTCTGTGAAGCTGCTTGTGTACGCTCGCCAAACCGTAAATGACAGCGCGCAGGGAGGAGTGCCCCAGAGTGAGGATTACTTCATCCTGACCACCACAAGCATGCCATCATCTTTTGGCAACCACCATCTTCTTCAGGAAGGCCAACATCTATGACGGCGCAGATATCTAAATCTGTACTGTAGACATCTGGGCGTGTAGGATCATGCGTTGATGCAAACACAGGAAAAACGTGAGTTATCTGTATATCTGAACATTTGCAGTTGTTACCGGTCTCGAGTGTCAGGACTGCTATAACAGTGATGAGCACAATCTGGAGGATAATAAAATAGAAGTCAGCAATGATGACCGAAGCACTGCCTCTAGCATCCAGATTGAGTTTTTCTTTATTTGTTAAACAAACCTTTTACAGTGTACAGTATTAATGTTTTACATAACCATTGTCTTATAGACCTGGTTTACTTTTCTCACAGGTAATAATTAACTTCACACATTAACCTTTTCATATGTTCATCCTTCACTTAGATGAAGACAACCAAGGTATAGAATACCAAACAGGATAAATCAACTGTTTTAAAGCTTTACTGTATTTAGCTCTGCATTAACTGGCATAACCATCAAGATATACACTGACTTTAACTGAATACTGATCAAAAATAGGATTACAAGACTCACAAAACAAATACAGATTCTAACTTAGCATTGTTTCAACTTTAACCTCCTCAATTTATGAACAAAGAATAGTTTCTCAACCTGTAACTTTGGCTGGACTCATTTCACTCTCATGCTCTGAGTTATTTTATGAGTTAACAAGTAACTTGAACCGAATATTATTAAAATAAAAGCAAACTCCTAAAACCCAGAGTTAGTAAGATATTACGGCTTTCTAATCACCTTCCCTAGCGGGACTCTCCCAGCGCGGGCTGGCATACTGCCAAATTTAACCTTGCCTGATAGAACTGGCAATTATTGGCAAAAGGGTGCACAGAAATCGTAACACAGTACTATATACTGGTCAACTAAGTGTTTTTTTTTCTAAACCAGTGAAATGTTTTTCCACCTAAAGGATAATAAAATAGAAGTCAGCAATGACAACCGAAAAGGTGCCTTTAGCATCCAGATTACGTTTGAGGGAAATCGGAACTGCGACCCAAAACCAACCCGGAAGCAACGCCCCCCACACAAAGGTTCCGCTTCGCCACTATTACTCCCATCCCAACCTCAGGAAAACGCTATACTGTAAAGGCAGGCAGATTGACATGCCGAAATGCAAACAAAATATAGTTCGTTCATTTTTGGAAAAAATAGAATAAATTATGCATGAAAATATTTCAAAAATTATAAAACAACCAAAATAATGTGGTGGCATTTTTAGGGGCATCACATTATTTGTCATAATTCTTACAACTTTGTGTTTTGTCACCTTGGTTTTCAGATTTGTGCATTTCAGTACATTTATATCTTTTGTATTCTGAGTTTATTGTCTCATTCTTGAATTTTATATTTAGATCCTTTTCTATTCTGTCTTGTTAGTTATTCTGTTGCCCATGGATTAATTCAATGCACTTCCAAAGCCATTCTCCTTCTGCTCGCCAGTAGATCTGAACAGATATTTTTCAGTGCCTGTTGGAATAGCTGTGCAAACATCTACAAAGTGCACAGATTGCCTTACCAAGGGGCCTATGTTGTACTCCTTCTGCCTCTGGACATGTATACAATCATGTAGAACAGGTGGAGATAGAAAGGACCACTCACATGCTAGGGAATATATGGGCATAGCAAAAAAAAAAAAAAAAAAAAAAAAAAGAGTGTACAGCAAAATTTTTAAAGCTTGAATTCTAACATTTATAACCTAGAGAACATAAAAGCTTAGTTTTCTAAAAACTTTATTGACTATTACCCACGTTTATCGGTCTACTTGCCAAGGGACTGAAGGTTTGTCCTACTTACTTAATGTGTTTATAGGGAACTGTAATGGCATGCAATGCATATAATCTTTACATTATTCTTTGTCTCTATAAGAAAATTTATTGCTTTTTTCTTCAAAAATATTATGAATTAAAGAGCTATTATTATTCTATTTTTGTTAGAGAGTAATTTCAAAAAAAGACCTTCTCAAGACAGAGACAAAAAAGTAAAATTCAATAATAATCAATAATTTGAAACATATTTTTAAAAGAACTTAAGGAAATTGTGTTAAATATTTTCCAACTGACTTTTTTGTTGCGTATTTATCTATTTTTTTTCCATTCAAACAATTTTTGAGAGTAAAACACAATTTGCTTGTTAAAAAAAAAAAAAAGGTGACACAAGAGTTAAGAAGCAGCAGCCTGTCTGGTCACATATGAACCTTTATCCTTCAGGCAGTAATACTTTCACCCCGAGGACCAGAATTTATTCGACACATAGATTCACCACATTGAAGCACTAAGGCCCAGAGGAGCCGCAGCACTGACAGACTCATAGAAAAGAAGGGGGAGAGATTCAGGGCTTCCTCCCTCGGAGAATAATGCCACTTCCCTTTCACGAGGATATGCATAAACACATGCGCTCTCCTCACAGCTGCTGAACACATGCATTTTCATCCAGCTCCAGCTAAAGACATGGATACTGCTGCACATTCACACCTGCTAACAGTGGCAGTGACGGGCAGGCCTGACAGTTTCCTTCTGGCCATCATCACTTCTCAATCGCAGGAGCACAGTCCAAGCAAACAGTCCATCAGCAATGTCCCGGAAGACTTTGCCGTACGGCTTTATGATCAACATCCACATCTCTGCTAATTACCACACAAAACTCTTCACTGATTGAAGCCTGTTTGTTCAAATTTGAGCCAGCAGATAAAATAACTTGGCGTTGTTTATGTAAGACTTGTTGATATTTAATCAATCAGCAGGATTTGATTGACTGCAGGTATTTAAAAGAAAAATTCAGAAGAACAAAAGAAAAATTCTATTGAAATTAAATTAACAAACCTTTCAAATCATTAAAAATCTGTTTGAGAGCTACGTCTGCCTAAACAATGCTTGAACTTTAAACAAGTCTAAAGACAGTAAACTCTTACGGATATTGTACTTCACCACTTTGTCTTTACCGCTTTCTTTCCTAAAGCTGATAAAATCCACTGAATTGTTCAGCTAAGCTACTGTATATACTTGATATTTTAGTTGCACTGGCTTCCAGTGCAACTTATAAAAGCTCAAAATCAACTTCAACAACCTTGCTTTTGTCTTATTAGAGCTTTTCATAGACAAGCACCAGAACCAGAAAAGTTACCTCTATTATTTCCCAAGCAAGTCTTTGAAGTTGTGCAAGAAATCGTCAACTGACACCCTGACATGATATCTGTATGTTTTGGACTTTTGCTTTTTTAATATGTATAAATCAGCTAAAAATATGCATTTTTGGTTAGATATTGTTTAAATTGTTTTATTAGGTTTTTTTTGTTTATTAGTGAACAACTCTGCAATTTCTATCCTGATTTGCTGTTACTAAAATAGACATTTTATTTCTACTTGCTTACTTTGGAAAAATTGTACATGTAGTGAGGTTAATTTGACCAAGAGTGATCAATCATTTTTGTTACTGAAAAGATACTGGATGATAAATTACATGTTATCACTAATCAAGGAATGCGGGTCAAAACATGCAGCCATAAATCTGTGAAGTTTCTTCTGAAATCAGTGGAAATTGACAGATTTACATGTTTGCATCGTGAAAAAGATCTCAACAGAATATTAAATCCCATCTACACACAATGAAAGCTAAAGTAGGCTGTCTCCATGTCTGTCTGACTCCATAGCAGATAATAAATTGGCAGCTCTTACTCTACAGCGAGGGAGACAGGATGTTAAACGCCTTTCTGGCATGAACTCTGATCCTTCATTGTCTGCTTATCTGCACTAAAGACCTTCAGACGGATGACTCTGAAGGGGGAACGGAGGCTGTGTGGTAAAGTCATCACACTATGATGTAAAGCAGACGCATGCCGAAGCTTCTCTGCAACAGTTCAAAACAAAATAAAACACTTGTTTAAGTTTTTACCCATTTCTCCCCTCAAGCCACCTCCTTTACTTCCATCTTTCCTCCTTTACTGGATTTATTAGTGTTATTTCAGACATCAGCTGCATAATGTATGTCATAGATTTATATGGTTGACCAAATTTTGATCCAGTGTCGAGGTCTGACATAGTGAGCCTGACTTAGAGAGCCCTGCGACTGACCCCAAAGATGTGAACTACGGATATGTCCAAATGTCTTTAGAATAACAACCTCTTCAAATCCTCTTTCAGTAATGGCTTCCAAAAGAGGGTTCTTCAAAATATTTAAAAGCCAGATATATTATCCCTCAAAGTCTTTTCACGTTTTGTCATGTTACAACAAAGAACTTAAAAAATTTCATTGAGATGTTTATGTGATGAACACAAACATCTCACAGAGGACATTTAATTCAACTTTAAAAACCTGTGGAACTCTGCAACTCCTCCAGAGATACCGCTGGGTTTTTTTGGTTGCTTCCCTGAATATGCAGTTTTTTTAGCCTAGCCTGTCAGTTGGGGTTGATGGTCATGTCTTGGTTTCCCCATGCTCTTTCAGTTTTGAATAATAAAATGTACAAAACTTGAGATTTTGCTTTATAACCTAATCCTGACTTAAAATACTCAATAATTCCGTCTCTTTTATATGAAATTTTCTGTTAATCGAGAATTATGCACCACTTTATGTAGGTTTTTCACATCCGTATAACATGCTGAAGTTTTTGTTTGCAGCAATGTGGATACGTGCAACGGGTATGAATACTTTTGCAGGACACTGTAATTTGGTGTACTTGTATTTCAACTTTATTTGTGTGTGTGTGTGTGTGTATGTGTGTGTGGAAACAGAACCCTCCATGCTTGTGAGAAATGGAGGGAGAACAGCCCCGAGGTGTCAAAATACACTCACAGAGGGAGGAAGTATTAGGCCAGTGTCTCGACCTTAAGGTCTCCTTGTAAAGACTGCCAGATTTGTGAGAGAGAGAGAGAGTAAGAATGAACTCATGAAAACAGCAGATGGCCTCAGAAAGGGTACTGTTTACACATTTGTTTTTTTTAAACCACCAAATGATCTCAATATCAGTTTTGTTCAGGCTGAATACAAAAACCCTAACTTCTCCTGAGGCTAAAAGGATAAGGAGAGGTGGGAGAGATTGATAACCTGGGATGGCCTTCAGCCCACACAGATAACTATTTCCTAACTGGGAGATAATCAAGGTCAGTCCAGCTGGTTGAAGACAGTTTGTTCTTAAGGAAGTTTGACAAGGATAGACTTGATTCGTACTTACTTCAAAATATATTAATTTGTGATTAGCAAAAACACTAAAACTTGTGGTTAAATGTGATAAAGCATTAAAAGGTTTAAGAGGAATGAAAGCTTTTGTAAGGCATGGGGTTTCTGTTTTCTGAGATGATTTGACTGAATTCATGCAAAGCGAAACCATATCAGGTCAGTTTATTTTAAAATCTATTTTCTTAAAAGAGAAGGAGCTGATTTATTTTAGACACTGAATACCATTTATTTTGGTCAGAACATTCATTTATAACATTTAATTGCATGTCACGCTTCTGTTATCATGTGCTTAAAATGATGTAACACAAGATATTTTGTAATTAGTCTGAACTTGTTGTGGAAACTTTACGTATACAGTTTGGACAACCTTCCCAGAGGCATTGGAAGGTAGCATAAACAGGCTGTTTGTCAAAGCCAAGAGCACTTTAGAAAAATATGCATAAATGGACTGCAACTGGCATTTTGTACAATTTATATTAAACCAAAGGTCTACTAAGACTCTATTTCTTCTTTGACCACAATCCTAATTTGCCTGGAAATAATGCTGCTGTTGACTGGCAAAAAAAAAATACATGACTTGTGTTTTTGGAAATTAGAGAAAGAACATGTTGAGGCTGCCAGAGAGCAGCAGTAATAACGAAATGTCTGCTCCCAGCAGGAAATGACACGCATGTCGTTCCTGGGCATTGCAGAGTGGAGCTGAGTTGCCCAAATAAGGCTCTGCCAGAAACAACAACATTATACACAGATCTTTCTATGTGTTCATGTAAAAAAAAAAAAAAAGAAAATCTGAAATTGGCCAGTGTACCTTCCTCTCATTATTTCCATCAACTTCCTCAGCAAGAAAATCCTCAATCCTCTGATGCCATTTGTAAGAGCCAAAACAACCAACAAATCCATCACTGATCTGTAGAACCAAAATGATGCACTACAGGCTAACCAGAAATGAGAACGATGAGATGAAGATACACACTGTGCCTAGTGGAAGAGATTAAAGCAACCAGTACAGTAATGAGGCATATTAGCTAGAGAGAGCAGACTGAAGAATGGGGCTAAATATGAGGGCAGCCCTTTGTTGGCTGTCTATGTATTGTGTATTAATAAAGTCATGAATGTTTTGGTTTTTTGTTTCTGTCTGGTACCTTTGAAATGCGTATGCCCCTTTGTAACCTCCATGCAAACTATGGCCACTCCTCACATGTCTCACAAGTGTATATTCAAGATGGTGTTGCATTTCCCTCTAGCAATGCATACATTCACCACCAGAACAAATATGCAGCTAAGTGGTTCTATATTGCTGAGAATCTCTTAATGGTTACATTGCTTATTTTGAACTACAACTAGGTAGAGTAAAACGTTCTAGAGAGCAAAGAGGGAGCCCACTTCTACAAGGCTCAAGGTCGCCCTGCTTTGTCTGCTGCCACTGTACTTTGCTCAAGAATCCCTTTTGAGGAATTATAATTGAGGATAAATATTATCAATTGCAATCTGAGAGGGTGTTGTGTATTTGTGCTGGGGCCAAGACGAGAAACTCAGTGAAACTGAACACCAGTTTGAGCCCTGACCACAGGAGAGCTTAGATGGAGGCAGGGGACCCATCTCGTTCTTTTGCCTGCCTCAGGCAGCAGGGAATATGGAGGTCAAAGGTCAAGGTAAGAAAGTTTAACGTCTTCAACAAAAACTCCATACTCAGAGGTACATCTAACAAAAAGCTGAACGTTGAACAAGTTTTATAACAAACAAGGGGTAGGGATTACTTTCACTCATGACAGTCTTGTTCCTGGGGGTCTACATTCAGCCTTTTCTTCTAGTCTCTCATCACCAGGTGGAAGAACAACAATCCATAATCCATCTGCTCTAATCTTGTGGAGGATAACTGTCAGCACCTACATACACAGTGAAATGCTTTCCGGCCTTGTTACAACGCTGGCACCAGTGGTAATCACTCTAATCCTTATGTATCCATGGTAAACAAAACCCTTTTGCACAGTCATTATCTATTCACAGCCAAAGGCCGTCAGATAACAAAGCAGATCTGGGTAAAAAGAGTGAGTGAAAGAAGAGAGAATGAAGCTAGAAAGAGAAATAGTTTTGGAGGAAGTCAATGAAGGTGACATCTGAGGGAACAAGACAAGGTGGGATACTATTTAATTGTATTATATAACAATATGTGTGGTATGCCAAGTGGCTTTTGGTTTGTTTTATTCAGATGAAGATTTTGTGTTGTAAAACCTTTTTCTCAGTCTTAATGTAAAAGGACATTCTATTGTTCCACTAAACCAGTGCAGTCCAAGAGCAAAAGTACAGAATATACACATTTCTAGGAATCTGAATTACAGTGATTCTTGAAAGAATAAAAAAGCAGCAATAACAAAAAAAAAAAAAAACTGCTTCTTGAAACAATATTTGACATATTTCTTTGTTGTACACAATAACAAGCAGGGAGCTAGTAAGATGATGGTGATGAAAATTATGACGGATTTGTTAAAAATTCTAAGAAAACTCACAAAACTAACAGAACAGTGCATAAGTCGAACCTTGGAGCTTGGACACACAATGGAATCCAGTGAGGAATAAATGAAAACAACCCGCTTAAAGGCAAAGTGATCAGTGGCATTGACATTAGTTGAGCAGCGTCCACCGACACCGAGGACAGACAGGGAAATAACAAACATAGAATAATTAACTCCAAATCATCAAAAGCACAGAAACAACCTCAAAAAACAAAAATCAAACCAAGTCCTCAACACAAGGCAGTTTATAATTGTGAAACACATAGAAAAACACAGTTTTCAAAAATTCTGAAAAAGCTGAAAAATGTCTACTTGTTTGTAACCCTAAATAACTGACAGACATAAAATCCAGTGTAACCACTTACCTTCAGAAGATACAAGATCAGTAATTAGTCTCCTCTTCAAACTAATTTAATCTCAGTATAAATGCAGCTATCCTGTGAAAGCTTCTTCTAAAGTTTGATAAAGAAAATTAGAGGAGAGCATTATGGATCCCAAGGACTACAGTAAAGAGAATCTCTTGATATGATCACAATTAGCCACTCACATCACAAATCTGGCCTCCTCTACAAAAGAGGCAAAAGCCATTGTTAGGAGAAAGCCAAAATAAGTTCTATTGGCATTTTATCACAACTCATTCATTTAGACACTTATGAAGCCATAAGAAACTTTTTGACCTCCATGCAAAATGTTGGAAAAGTACCTCTGCTCATTCCTTTAAACACACCGCCCTCGTGAAACATGGTTTCGTGTAGTGATTTTAGGAACAGCAAAACTGGCTAGAGTTAATGGAAAAATGGGTGGAGCTAAATACAACACAATCTTGGAAGATACTGGTCTTTTACTTAGTTTCGAAAGACCAACCATATCTTGATGTGTGTTTGTAGTGTGGCAAAATGTGAAGTTTCAGGTGTATGAATACTTTTGCAGGGCGCTGTATCACAACTTGGAAGCACCTCAAAATTTTTGAATAACACATGGGCTGAAAAGAGAAACAAAGTAATGGTTTTCAGAGCAACCACAAAGTTTCCTTTACATCCATTAATTTAATTTGGATATGTTTACTAAAAGGAATTGAAGGATGGAATCCATGGTGCATTTTCCTGTTCATTTTTTGTGGACCTGAGAAGGTGAGAACATATCGGAGAGTCTTTATGTAGCATTATTTCAAACAAAAGTCAGTGAGGACAGCAAACATTTCCGACATAATGAACCTGGAATACACTCTTGACCTTGCTCCTTATTATTACTTATGGAATGGTAGACATATTTTTGGGCTCTCATAGACCTTCTCGTCTTTCCATAACAATTTGATTCGATAATATGTGATATTTATGTTATGGATTCAAAGAATGAGCTGTGGTGCTGTAAGAGACTTTGAGTTGAAGCACTGAAGCAGGTATACTTGAAGGTAAAAGAGGTAAAGAAAAAAAATCAGTTTCTGCAAAAGCACGGTCAAACAGCAGTTTATGTTTCAGATGCATACTTCAAATGCCACAAACTAGTTTGAATGTCCTCTGTTGTCTGTTTGCCAGGTAAACATGCACACGGCATAGTTTTTAAATCTGAAATCTTTAAATGCTGAGCCCTCTTATAATCCCATGTGGTATGTTCCCACTTAAGTAGTAATTGTATTTTCTCTTCACGTATTTAACAGAACAACATGGCGGCAGTGCTCCTAATTTCTTCCTTCTGCTTGGAGGACAACTCAAGTGTTGAGTGCAAAGAGAAGTGCACACAATTAGCTAATATAATTCACAGATGTGCTCATGGAGCATTTCTGCCTCTCTGTTCTTCATCTTAAAGCTGCACAGCAGGCCAAGCAACCTGAGAGTTATAACATGGCCCTCTGAGCTTTAACCTCACAGTGACCTGCTGGCACATACATTTCATATGACGTAGTAATTAAAATACACTAATTTGATAATAATGCAATAACAGCAGCACCTGAAGGGCTAATTTAAAGAAAACATTTCCGCAGACTCCCAGAGAAGCATAAAGGTCCATAGAAAATACAGTAGCCCGTCGGTGCTCTTTCTAAGGTCTCTGGGGTACTTTGAGGTACTGATTTCATACCAGAGTCATTAAAAACCTTGTTCCCCTTTGGCTGTGAGCGCCTGCCTGGCGTCAAAGCCTGTGAGTGATATTAGATCCCCAAGGTGTAAACCTGATGAATATCTGAGGTTGTTTTGGAAAGGGTTAAGGCTGAAGCTCTTTCATAGCTCAAGGTACAGAGGAGATTCAAAGTCAAACATGAGCAGATATCCTAGACTGGAGAACTGGTTGCATTTGAAACTTCTAAATATTTTAGGCTTGTTCTCTACTAATTGTTTATACAACTGTTCAAAGGGATAAGCCAAGTGACGAACGAGATCAGGATGGCAAAGTGAGATGCAACAACACATCAATAATGTTCTAAGAGAAGTTCAGACAAAATCATATCTTAGAACCAGTAAAGATGAATCTGTGTAAAAATATCCATCCATCCATTTTCTATATACCCTTATCCCTAGTGGGGTTGGGAGGGGTGCTAGTGCCTTTCTTCAGCGAACGTTTCAGGTGAGAGGCGGGGTACACCCTCGACAGGTCCCCAGTCTGTTTAAACATACATGCAGGGCATGTAGGGCATGTATGTAAAAATATGAAGCTGATAAATCACAATCAGGCCTTTTGTTGCTTTTCAAGACAAATATGAAATCTTAGCTTCACTATTTTGACACAAAACAAGCCACTTAAGTCACACTCACTAAAACTGAACATCCACTGTCATATAATGACTAAGACTGTGTCACAGCTTGGAAGCTTATCACAGCTGAGTTTTGCTTTCCAAACATTGCATAATTATTTTTCAGCAGCTTTTGGGGTTGTCCTCAATTACTTTATGGTTGCTCCTTTTCACTTTCACCACTTTTATACATAATTCTCAGCTCTAGATACTCTACCACCATCACTAGCAACAAGCCCAAATACAATGAAGAATGAAATATTGTCAAATTAATATATGTAAAAGCTAATTCATTAAATAAGGTTTGCAAAGTAATTCCACCATCTATTAACAAAGTTTTAGGTGCTGAAGTAGAAGGACTGTCGAATCCTGGATGACTAAGAATCTGCAAGAGTATTAACAAAGTTATGAAAGCCGTCAATTCAGCCTCTCCCACAAGCTGTCCAGCTTCGTTAATCATAACAAACCTCCTCATGGAAAGGCTCCGGACCTAATCCAAAGTGTGCATTGACCATGATTGTTAATAATTGCAAACTACCAAGTTCGTCCCTGATTCCTCCTCATTAAAAACAAAGACAGGAAACTGAAAGCTGGGAAATAATTTGTTCCTCCCTTTATACCACAGGCTTGGTGGCTTTGAAGCTTACAGGAGTGGAAGTGAACTGATGGAACTTACTCAGTGAAGCTTGCTCTGCAAGACTAAGTTGCACAAATCATGCCACTGACCCATTTGGGGGTGTGTTTATTGAGTCGACGTCCAGTTTCTTTTTGCTTCTAATGATCTGCACTGACACGGTGAGGCAGGTGGGATGTCTGCATGATGCCATTGCTCATGAAATCCACTGAAAAACATAGCAGATCATCAACTTAGATATTCGTTATTGTTTCCTCATAAAATTTTAATTATATTTCATTAGTTTAGGCACACTGGTAAGGACCTAAAGGGAATATCTAAGGTTTTCTGCCCTCCTCGAGGGTGGTCATGGACATAGTTTACTTTCACAGGCAAAGGCTTCCATTTGCCATTGTTGTACTAAACACTGCTTTGGCACAGAGGAAATTGAATCAAGGAGCTTTCCAGCGGCGTTCTTTGGGCTGTCTTGTCCTTATCATTTCCATCAGCCTGATCAGAAACACATTGGGCTCCCACCAGCCAAGGGTCAAAAAGGCACAAAACCTTTGGCAGGCAGACATTTCCTGAGCACTGCATCATAAATTGCCAGTGCTGGATTTTTGCCGATGATGTAATTTGTAAATAAGGACTAATTTATTTAGCCAGCAGCACTCAAGATGTTGAAAACCATACATCAGTAGGAAAAAGCAAATAAGACTTTATTTATATTAACTTTTTTTTGGCATAGTGTTATTGTGATGCAAATTGACCTGTTATATTAGTAGATCATATTGAAGGTGATTAATAAAAACATAGCACATCTACAACAATAAAGTTTTACATTGCAAAATGTTGATCTAAAAAATTCCTATGGTCTTCACATGTTTATATCTACATATAAAGATGTAGATGTACATCTTTATATATATATATATATATATATATATATATATATATATGTAGATCTACATCTTTATATACTCCACTTTGCTATGACTTGATTATTGAAGCAAAAGGAAAACCATGCAAAACATTGAACTTAATCTGGAGGTGGAGGAAATTCAAAACAACAACCAGTAGGCCAAGGTATGGTCATCTAAGCAATTTCATAATGAGAGCACACGTAAGATATTAAAACAAAGTCACTAACATCTAAAAACATAGTTACAGCACTTACATTACGCTTGTACCACAGTTGATGTGAAGGTCCATGTCTAGGCAATCAGAAAGAGCCTACACATGTTTTACTTCCATAAAAGGTGCGAAAGAAGCAAATAGAGCAAATATATACATACTGCAACATCAAGATGTTTCTTCTAATGTGTGGTAGGAAAAAATATTTCTATTAAACAGAACAAGTTTTCACTTAGTTCTGGGGGAGATACTTTATCCTTATGTCAAAATGGGATCCATGTAGGTTGCGCCAAGCCAGAATACATAAGGTCACATTAATCAGCATCTTAAGCTTCTTGCAAAAGAAGCTCCATTTCATTCATTGCATCCATGTGGATTAGTTTGGTTCAGGTAACAGAATGAACGCTGCTCTTTGTTTTTAAAGACAGGTATCATGTCTGCTTTAATATTTTTCCCCTGAAAATGAGGACACACAACATTTAACATAGTACCTCATACCATCAGAACAAGAAAATAAACTGCAGGCCACAACATATTATCATAAGGTGCCTTTTATGTCACATTATTATAACAACACCAATGCAATTAGGAATCAAACCACTGAGAAACAGCAAATCTGAAAAATAAAATAACAAAAACATGGATGAAAAAAATGGAATGACAGCAGAGTGCAAAATGGGTAAAAAATGCAATAGAATTAGAAAACTGAATAGTGGTAAAACAAATATAAGCAGGTGAAATACATTATTCATCTCTCTTAAGGTTTTGGGATGTGTTCAGCTTACATCTCCTTATCTACCCCTACATTTTGTACCTGAGTTTTTATTTTCTTCGATTATTCTTATTGAGAGTAAAGAAGTAAAGTACAATTAAAGACATTTAAACTTCAAAAAATGCATTCCCAAACTCATTGAGAGAAACACAAAACAAAAAGCATACCAAAGTTTAGATCTTCATAAGGGTAAATGACACACTTATTTTGTGGCACTCTGTACTCCTAAAAAGGCACATCATTTTGATTTATGCACAAAAACAGGACACAACCATAGTGTCATTTAACGAGAGCAATTAAAATAGCAAAAAAAAGCATTTTGTTCCCAATGTCTTCATTGTCTCTGACCACGCTCCTGCTTAAAAGCAATGATGAACTTCCAGGCTTCAACATAGTGGGACAGGAAGATTTCTTCTGGGAAGTGCTCCTCCACATCTGGAGGTATGTCCATGTCTTTTTGTTCCATGTAAGACACTAAAGATTCTTTCAAGCTTGAGAAGAAAAAAAGAACAATTTCAAAAAAGGATTGGGAACAGCAATTGTAAAAATACTGCACAAGACATGAAACAGCCATTAAAATTGTGTCTATGAAAGTAAAGTAAAATAACATTTAGTACATAAATAAAATTTATATTACCCCCAGTCAGGCCTGTAGGCATCAGGATCATTGGACTTTTTAAGAACCAGAACCAAGAACTCGTGCATTTCTAACAGGAAAGTGTCAGCACTGTTCCTGGAGAAGAAGGCGGTAAGCAGCCTGTGCTCTTCCTCTCCCAGAGGCTGCTTGTACTTGTCAGGGACTCCCACAAATGGGTCCTGAAAAACACAAGAATTAGCAACACAGCATTTAGATTTTCTTCAAACATAAGCTATAGATTGTCACCACCAGTACTGGTAGGAGAAGGGAAAGTGACATCTTACCCTCTTCAGCCGCAGCATGTTTTCCGATTTAAGTGAAACCAACAGCTGCCACAGAGCAACACAATGCTTTAGGCAACACATGCTGAAAACCTGCAAGCAAAAGTGGAGAGCATTCCCTGATAAACACCTCATGCACAAGACTATGTTCACTAAAATGAAATATCATATCTTTAAGGTTGGTTAACAAAAAAGTTGCAACAAAAGGCAAGTTTGTGTGCTTTGTGGGTGTAGAACGTAACCAAACAGTCTAGACTGCGGAAGAGGGAGTGAACATGTAGAAGATAGTGTGACCACTGTCTCAGATAGTCTGACCTTGACGATATGCTGAGCCACCTGGTTTCCCATCTGCAGCACCTCCTCTAGGTAGCAGGACAGCTGCATGTGAGGCTCCCCCCCCGTCATGGCGAGGAAGCCGAGCGCCACTTCCAGCGTGGACAAGGCCTCACACACCTCGCTGTAGGAGTGCAGCTCCCCAGCAACGGAGAAGAGGGTGAGGGTCTGCAGGGGCTCCTGATGGAATGATCAAAGACATTCCAGATCCTCATGTGAGTTTTTATAGCAATACTTAGAAAAGATGTTATGTATATTGCATGAACAATAATCAGAACCTCTCACAAGAACCGATACCATTGGAACTTTTTCACGGTTTGTCACGTTACAACGCCAAAATATTCTAAGTATTTTATTGGGATTTTACATGATCGACCAACACTAAGTAGAACATAATTATTCATATCAATAATAAACTTTTTCACAACTTTATCTCAGACCTCTAGGCTGTTGCTCATAACGGTGCTATTTGTTTTACTAATGTTTAAAATAAACCTCTGAGGCAGCTTAGAAATGTAGATGGTTTTATTAAGGCGCATCAGAATAAGGGGTGTAAATGCGATTAAAAGCAAGGAGTATGAATAACTTACTTGCTTGACTTTGGTTTTAACATCTCTGAAGATTATCTTGTAGTCCCGATCATGTCTGTTAACTAGTGTAGGAATACCCTGCAGTAAGAAGACATTCATATGGAGGTTAAGAAAAAGTTTTGTTGAACTTCAAAAAGCTGCTGTAGTTGCGTTTTGCATGTACTCACATCAAGAGTGATTCGAGGTTTTCCCAGCAGAAAGCGCGAAATGATCTGCTGCTGGATCTTGAATAAGTCATATTCATGAAGGGTCTCTTGGCCCTTCTCGATGCTGTACTGAGTATTGGACAGAATCAGGGGCATCAAGTCCCGCTCCAGCTCATAACGGATCACATGCAGATCAGTGAGATCTGCAGGGCTCACTTTGTAGCTGTGAAATTAATACATGGAAAGAATGAGGTTTGTTAGTTGCATGCTACCCTGATTATCTAAATACCTAAAAACACACAGAATGCATTTGCAGAATAAGTTCAAACGTGAAGATGAGGAAAAATGTGGCAGGAGCGCCCTCACCTGGTCTCCTCTCCAGTATGCTTGTCCACACAGTAGACGAGGTCATTGTGCAGAGCAATCAGGTAGCTGATAAGAGCCGTGGAGCACAGGCCTGCGCCCTGTCGCTGAGGCAACAGCACCTTGAAGTCACTGTTCAGGTCCAGGTCCTTCTGGCAGAACTCATTTGCGATCTTAATCTCACCTGAAGGACATTTTCACACAAATTAGGCTGACACTCCATAACTAGAGCAGGTTTACTGTTGTTGTTTGTGTTTACCATTGGTTGCCAGAGACACTCTGAGCTGGTTCCAGGTTGTTAGGAAGATTTTGATGTACTTCTCATACCAGGCTTTAAGTGACGCTGTGACCAGAAAGAAACCAGACATGTTTTAAGACGCATGGAGCCACTGTTAACTATGCAGACTGACCACAGCATATTTACACTTTTTATTTTCCCCTTTTCAAGGATACTATCCCTATTTTAGGATAAATGTGCCCATTTCCTGGCAAACAAGAATACAAAACGCATCTGGCCAAGTATCTTTAAAAGAAAACTCAATGTGTAGTTCAATGACGTATTGCATAATGTGAGTCACATGGTTGAAAAAGCTGAAATCGATGAGTCTGGATGGTCTAAGTACCGGCTTTCTGACTGTGAAGAAATTCATTGATTGTCTCGTAGGTCAGCTCAGTGATGTTCTGAAACTTCTTCACCAGATTCTTCTGCAGTGTGAGGATGTCAGGGAGATACTTCACCAGCCGGAGCTCTGCCTCCTACAAAAACAAATTGTTACAAATTTTTTTTATTTTACTTTGTTTTTTTTACTATTGAGTAACTGAAGTGATTACAGAAAGTTATGCAACCGGAAATAACACTTAAACATTTTTACAGCACAGAATTGCACTGCATGTCGCCTCATGTGAAAAGATATCCCAGCTATATAATGCTGATACGCCTCTGTTTTAGAGTAGCCTCCTTGACATTTAGTACCACATGTTAAAAATGTGTAAATGTTTATAAAACAAATTCACCTTTTAGTGCAGTGACAAAATGTAAGGCATAAAGTTTTAGAAAATTGTACTAACATACATTTTAACACAGCAAAGCTGCTGCTACAATATGTATATATATTTTTTTTTTTTTTCCACAGATTTTCACTATGCGAACCAAAAAGTCTATAAGGTGTCCAAGGTAACCTCCCGGCAGAGAAGCTGCTCCTAAAGCTTGCACCTTTTTGCTGCCGTTTTCTCACCTTGTGGAGAAATCTCCAAAGCACAGGCACAGTGTCTTTGCCATCGTTCTGCTCTAGGATGTGAGTTAGGCTCAGCACGCACACTTTCTCCCTGCAGCTCCACACAGCGGAACAGTGGAGCAGAGAGTTCGCCGGCAGAGATGCCAAAAAGAGACGAGGGTCACCAAACACCAGCTTCATGATTGGGCTGGCAGAGATCCGAGAGTCTGCCCGGATGAAGGCGTTCACTTCTTTTAGCTGTCTATCCAAGTGCTGGTGAAGAGAAGATGACGGATGGCAATATGTTTTACTCATTTGTTTCCTCATGAACATGGACGACAGAATCATCTCCTGATTACAATATGTACTACCTTTAGCAGAGGTGTGATGACAGCATTGCTCATTTCCAACTCCCATCCGTTTCTGGCCTCTTTATTTGAAAGGCGATTGTCAAAAGGAACTGGCCCTGGAAAACAAGCTCAAATACTTTAAACTAGATTCATCAGTAAGTAAAAGCTAAAAAATTGTAATGATACAGGACTCATCACAAATTCTTTATTTTGCTAAATGCAAACAATGTTTTGTTTTTTTGGCCACTAGAGAGCACTGTTTCTCAAACAAAGATATGAAAAAAAACCATCAGATGCACAGCCTGAGTTTAATAAGCAAGAGGAGGGGGGAAAAAAGATTCAAGATTCAATGCCAAATAACTTTCTTTAAAGATCCCACAGAATATTATTTGGCATAAAGATTGTAACTTACATTTCTGTTGCTGGTGGGGTCCCAGCAAGCTGCTGATTACCAGGTGAACTGTTGTGATTGTGTTGTCGGTCCCCTTTCCCAGTGATTTGATCAGATGTTCCACATCTTTTCTCAGGTGATTAAGTAGGAATGCAGCAGGCTCAGGAACTGGAGGCTTGATGATTGCAGAGATGAACTAAAAGCACAAAAAAGAAACCATTAATGATGAGAAAAAGGAATACTGCGATCACACAGCTCAGTGTCTTTCTCGCCTAGTATTTAATTCAACTTCAGTACTTCTGTTTTATTTTTATTCATATTTAATTTTGTTTAGGTTATTTTATATTGTCAATTTAATTTGGTTCAATGAATTACCTCTATTTCATTACACATCATAAAAGGAATATAATTTCATGTTTCTGTATTTGTTAAATAAAGCATATTTTTAATGTTATAACGATGAGTTCAATAAACATTTTCTTGTTCATTATTGCAATATCATTGCCCCTAATTTTATCAGATTTTGTTGTAGTTGCCTCAAAATTATTTTATTTGCGTAGTTTAACATTTTTTGCTGTGGTTGTTGAGTTCTTTCTCCCTTTTTTGTTGCTTTTAAACTCTGTAAAGTATGTCAAGTTCCCAAAATAAAATGGGATTGTTACCTGTGTGTGATTACAGGCCCCAAGCAGCATTGCCGTGTGAGTGAGCATTCGGACAACATTAAAGGGAACAGGCGACATGTTCTTTGTGTCCAGCATATCGGGATTGTCCCGGCGACTTGGATCACCGAGGATGTGGCCTGTCTGGGTGCGGTCACCTCTGTCAGAGGACATAGAAAAAAGAAAATCCTTAAGCAAATGTGATCAACTTTCTTTGCACATTTTCCCCTGGATTTTGGAAAACACTTACTGCATGGCAAGAACCTGAAAACCTTGCACAGGCATATGGTCGTTTCCTCCGATTACAGCACCACAGTCTACGCAACGACTGGTTTGCATTGGCTGGCCACACTAGAAAAACACAAATTGCAAAAAAATTTCACAATATAAACGCTAAAGCTCTAGAAAAATTTGAATTTTTACAACATTTTTACTAATTTGACTGAATATAGTATACCTCCCCAATGGTGCAGGGATGACCATTTGGACAACCTGCGTGATCATATGAAACAGTTAAACTTTTAATAGTATGGGAGTTTGATCTGAAATTTCTCAAGTGAGTGTATAAAATTATTGTTTTTTTACTTACGGTACCACTGCAGTGGGCCCAAAGCTTGTTGAGCTGCTGCTACGATATCTTCTGGCATAGAGGGCAAAAACGCTGCCTGTAAAAGAAAGTTAAAAAGTTCTACACTAATTTCAAAGTTATATTTGTTATGACTGAAAACAGATGTAAAACAAACCTGCATGTTAACTGGTGTCAGTGCCAGCTGCTGAAGAGGAGCTATGATCCCCTGGTTTCCACAGAGCAGTACAGCAGCTAAGTGAACAGTTAATTCCACTGCCACACTTTGGGCCCCCGAAAGAGGCCCCATTCTGTTGGTCACCAGGCCTTGAGCAAAGGCCTTCACCTCGGGGCTGGCAAGGATTTTGGATGTCTGGATGTAGGCTGAAAGCGCTTCAAGTTGCTGTTGGTACAATTATACAGAAAATATGCAACATCAGTTATAAATACACAAAAAAAAGTCAATAAAATGTTCACATTATTTTTTAAGAATTTTATAATTGAGATCTGACTGAGGTGATAATATGAAGAGCCACAATTTAAAACATCTGAGATACAGCCACATCTGTTTATGTGGCTGTATTCACATAAACAGATGTGAATACAGGCAGTGTATATGGATGATAATTTTTTTTTTTCAGTGAATGCTGCTATTTGGCTAATTTAGGGGTTTAAATTTAAGAATGTACCTGCGGCTTGGGGTGGAAGCCCTCGTTGGCGTGTCTATAGAGAGTGGTGATTTCTCTATACAGCGCTAATAGAAGGTAAACTGCTTTCAGTTGTGGCACACATCTGCAGCCCTGTAATGCATCAAAAGAACATAAAGGTACTCAAGAAATCATACACAGAGAAGCAAAGTCCTGGCCTAAATAAAAATTAATAATAAGTAATAACATTACCTCACAGGCCTCATCCAGTCCTTCTACTTTGCCTTCCATAACTGTCTTTGCAACAGCTTCTCTGATTGTCTTGTAATCTTCTCCGCAGACAAGATAGCGATCTACTGGGGGGGTCTCCTCATCCTGGGGGTAGGGAAAAATAAACCACATCAGTTAATATGCGTCAATGTACATAACTGAGCAACTATCATTAAAAACAAAAATCACACTGAACCTGGAGCTGAACTTCTTCAGGGAAGAGCCAACTCATCTGGCCCTGCCTAAGACATTTCTGGACAAACTCCACTCCATATTGGCTGCAAATCTTGCGGATCAAATAGACACGATACCAATCGTTCCCACTCCGCCTGCACAGGTTCACCACACTGTCCAGAAAGGCTGCGGCTCCATTATGACCACCTTCAGGTGAGCCTGGAAAAAGAAAAGAACATTTGAAACAGTCCTAAAGTAAAAGAGAAGAGGCATTCTTCTGCACCATAACTCCAGCATTACAGACCTGTTTCTCTCAAATTTTCCACAATCAGACTAGCAGTCCTGTCCAGGTCCATTCGCACTCTGGCCAACTGTTGCAGATATTCCACAGATGTTTTTTCAGCATGCTGACCGTGTGTTTGCAGAAACTCAGTCAGAAAGGCACTTTCATTCTGAAAATATGCCTTCTGATCTGCAGCAGACCTGAACTGGAGCCTTTCAAACATGGAATCCTGGAGAGATGTCAGAGGGAATGAAATGGTAAACGAAATGTGCAATGTACTGTAAAATTCTACAATCTGGATGGAGCTGTCAAAGTTAAAGTCACCTCCAGACAGTTGAGGTACATGCAGTAGAGTTCAGTTTTGTCTGTCTCATCCAACATGTTGCTCTGTTCAACAGCCACCAGATGCTGCTGCAGATATTCTTTCACTTCGTCAAAGCTGAAAAAAAATTAATCTGTATGAGAGATGTCAGCACATACAGCAGCTTCCACCTGTATCTGCTTCTCAGCACAGATGTGCAAAAACAGCTAAAACCATTAGAAAAAAGAAACAAGTAAAATTTGAAAAAATAATTGTTCACTGACATTTTTTATCTATCACTTAAAAAAAAAAATCACAACAAATTAACTAATTGAAGACTCCTTTAAATTCATACTTTTCTTTTTGAACTTGATTAGTTTTTAGATGTTCTGGCTAATAACCCTAGATTTTCTGCTTCTTTGGGGCATAAATGAAATGACAGAGACCTTTTTTAGCCATTCTTCAAAATCTCCTCAATATCTACATTCAAACTCCTCTATTTCTTTTAATAATATCAAAAATATTCTTAAGGGGGTTTAAGTCAGAAGGGTTTTTCTGGCCCAATAGGTTTTACATTAAATTTTGAAATGTTATCAAAAAAAATAAAAAAATTTAATTGAAAGCATTAAAAGCAGACGTGCTAAAAAATAACACATTGGGAAATATATATATATACAGTACAGACCAAAATTTTGAACACACAGTTGTGTACAAACTTTTGGTCTGTACTGTATATATATATATATATATATATCATTACTTCACCCTCACTTAATAAAAGTATTAGAATGAAAGCTGGAATGCTCTAGATGTACTGAGATATATTATGCTTTAATTTTTGATTTTCCTGCAGGGCTCTGAATATAAGAAGTATACAAACACAATATAGCTAAAATGGCATGCTACCTCATAACCCCTCACCTGTACTTCATCAGAAGTTTGAGCACCACTGAGCGAACAACAGGATTTTTATCAGCAGAGTCATCAAATGGAGAAAGCACTTTTGTCAGCATTTGTCGATTGGCTGAAAAAAAAAAAAAAAGGTGTTTTTTTGGATTTTACACACACAACTGACAAAAAATAGCGAGCAAGGTGATAAATCTGTATCACAGTACCTCTGAGCAAGGGAACTGGGCTGGCCTCCACCATGAGAAAAGACAGCAAATGAAAGATGACAGCTGAAGATGGTGGAGAGTTGTCCTTGAAGCACACAGTAGACACCAGGTCTATGAAGAAACCGTTGCAGCGCTTCCTGAACAGAGCATGCTGACTAACACGAACCCTAAACAAAGCAAGACAAACAGAGACATTAAATAAATTACAGCTCATTTTCAGATGATCCCAGAAAACAAACGTGCATTAAAAACAAATGTACTCACCTCATCTCATTTGAAGGAACCAAGGGGAAGTTTTCCTCAACTGGCTGCATGCAAAGCGGGCAGTACATCTGACCGGGGACCAGCCACTGTTTGATACAAGCTACACAGTAGATGTGATTACATGCTAGGCAGAGTGGATCTTGAGGGTCTCCCATGCAAACTGGACACACCATATGACCGAACCTGAACACAGAAAATACAAACATTACAACAAGAGCTACGTTTAATTCAAGAAATATCTATTTTCAGGAGGAAATTTTGAGTTAAGGACTTAGTAAATAATACGCTCTACGTCTTAGCATTTAATACCCTTTTAGACCAAGACAAAAAAGTATGTTTTAAATACAGTTGGTCAATTTTTTTGCAACAACAAAAAGGCTATTGTAAAAGCAACCAAACAGAATAAATTAATGAATTAAGCAATTAATTAATTTAAGAATATTTCACTACTCTCACACATTATTACAGACAAAGGTAGTGACAGATAAAGTATTTGGCTTGCGCCAAGAGGAATATTTGCATAATAAAATAACATAACTCTGACTAGTTACAGCAAATATATATTGCAATGTTGATTTTTCACCTGAAAATGCGTTCCACGGCTCCATCTTTGCAGTTTTTCAGCAAACCGATTACTGCCTCAAAAATCTGCTGAGTTTTAACATCTGAATTTTTTTCAAGAATCTTGATGGAGAAAGAACCACAGAAAAATTGAGACATTTAAGTTTCACTGGGAAAATTAAAAGCAAGCACAAAGTCAGTTCCATGCTAACAGGCTTATCTCGAAAAAGAAAAAAAAAGTAAAAACCTTGCCAAGCCCTCGCATATTCTCCAACACTAAAGGTGTGAGTTTCGTGTCCAGCTGTTCAATTTCCATCAACATGTGCTCAACGAACAGAGAGAGAGAAAATATGCGATTCCATCCAGATCTAGATGCAAAGAACAACAACAATTTAATTCCTCAGTCTGTGTTATTAAGTAATGAACTTTGTTCCCTGATTACGGCTTTCTCTCGACTTACTGGACTCTGAGGACTATCATCTTGCTCCTCTCTCCATAATGTCTCACACTGTCTTCTGAACAGATCAGTTCAATGGGAACTTGAAGTTTCTTCACCTGCCTGAGCCATGCTTGTCTTTGAGCATCGGTGGCCAGCACTCTGGGCTCCAGGTGCTCCAAACAAGCAAAAGCAGCATAAACGTCGAGGACCTTGGAGACAAGGAGCATGTGTTTCAAGATTTGAAAGCCAAAAGCCTGAAGACTAACTCAAAAAATATATTTTAAAAATTATGAGGTGCAAGTTCATGCTTACAAGTTCAACGTTGTCTCCTGCATGTGGGTTTCCCAGAAGGTCCTGGGTCACCTGAGGTTCAGTACACATAATTCTGGAGAGGTTCTGAAGCCGGTTTTTGAACTTGTGATAAGCAGCATGAACCCATGGAAGAGCTGTCATTTTCTCTGTGTCGTTCAGCTGTAGTCGTAGTTCACTGACGCAACTATTCAAGGCACCACAGAGGAGCTAAAAAAGCATGTGGTTTAATACAATGTGTCCAACTTCTCACACAATGTGACATTTTATGCCATTAAGTAAAATCAAAACAACCTGCAGATCTTCTGGAGAAGTGACATTCATCGACATGTAGATGAAATCTTGAAGGTAGCGATGGTAAAACTCCATCTGAGTCTCTGAATCAGCTTTCTCAATGTAGCGCCCAAGTGGTGTACTCCAAAAGATCTCAATCAGTTTTAATTGATTGTGTCCTGTAAAATCAAAATTGATACAAAAATGGCAAAGTCTGCATATCTGCATCTGTGACAGATTTACCTAAAGATCTATTAAAATGCTTATACCTTCATTCTGAAGGACATGAACACAAAGTTCCTCCAAATAGTCTTTAATTCTCCAGCTGAAGGGCATGCTGCAGCCGATGTTTCTATCTTGAGGAATGTAGTCCTGCACAAGGATTGTTCTTGTCTCATAGCTGAGAAAGATACAAATATGAAAAGCTAAACAGAAGGTTCAAGTAAATTATATAACGAAAAACATGTGCCTTCCACTGACCTGGAGTCCATTGGTAGGTGTGAGATTTCCACCAGTTTTTCATTGCCAAAGATATCCAACCACAATCTCTTCACTGCCTCAGAGCAGTTTTTGTCAAGCAAAAGATCCATGTTTTGGTCCCGGTCAATCACTGACACTAGATGTGCCAAAATGGGGACCACCACAGCTTGAACACGTTTCCATAAGGTGTGTCTGAAATAATGGCAAAACAAGTCAAGAAAAGCTTTCAAAGACACTTCTTTGCATTCTATTTTTTGAGGTACTAGTACTACTAGTAGTTACCTGAAAGTGCCTCCTTCCTGCAAGGCGTCAATGTTTGAAGCCTCTTTGAGGACCCAGTTGCTCTTCATGAACGCATTCCCATCATGAATCAGTAACAACGAGTGAAGACGCTTCTTCACAGTTTGAAGAAATTCATCTGAAGACACACAAAATAACAAGTAAGGAAAGTGTAGGGAACATACAAATACATCATAATTATAAAATATTTAAAACAAAATTGCAAATTATGTCACTGCAATAATTTAAGAAACCAAAAAAACTTTTATTCCTACCTACAGCTGCAAACATAACATATGATTGTTACTGTCAGAACAATATCATTTACATTAGGTCACGATTCAAGTACCTCAATTATTAAAATTAATAAATTAATTATTAATATTAAAAGGCTAATTATTTGCCTCAAAGCAACATTAAATTAAGTTTTACTCTTTAGCACCAAGTGTTTAGTCAGGGTGATTATCTGTGTTGATCTGTCGATTAATTCTCAGAATAATCAATATTACTCGATTGCTAAAATAATTGTTTACAACAGCTCTAATTTATATCAAGTGTCCACAACTGTTAGTCAAAGCACACTAATGGAAGTACATGCTGTAGTGGGTATGATACGGTGCATTCAGAAAGTTGCCTAAGCCAACATTTAAGAAAAGGAGTGTCCAAGTGGCAGGTGTGACCTATTTGTCAGGTGTACTCTGAAAATATTTTCTGTTGCTTTTAAGAATGGTCAGTCAATGGGAAGTCATTACCCCCAGTTTGTTTAATGGATGTTATTTCTAAGAACAAGGTGACGAGGTATGTATTTGTGCACGTGTACACTGTATTTAGTCTATCCAAGACCGTTTCCTGCTCCACGTCCATGAACTGATGGAGACAAGATTGAGAATGAGCAGAGCTACGTTGCTCTGTGACCCAAAAAGCCAGAGAAAGCTACGGTCATTCTGAAATTTTCACTGGGATTTTATTACATACCATAGCAAACGTATGAAGCAAAATTTTGCTAAATAATCTAAACTGTGAAAATTACAGGAAAACATCATTTCTGTTGTACCTCTTAGTTCATCAGTGTCACTCAGAAGGGTTAAAAGGATCTCAACCCGTCGCGTGCTGCGGAAGCCACTTGTCACTTGGTCCCTCAGCAAGCCAACAGCAGTCTGTACACAGCTCCGGAGCAATGAGGTGGTATCTATAACATTATCCAAGTCCTTCGTAAAGAAAAAAGACAAATAAAAATAAAAATATGCACTTACAGTGAACTGAAAGTAAACATAAAAAAATTGTGTTACAGGGATATTCAATGAATTAAATAAAGCTTTTTGGCAGATTAAAAGCATCACTTGAAAATAACCTTTCAGCAGGTACTGAATATTTAGCAACCTATTTCTATATTAAGAATCTTTATATAATGGACTAATGTAATATTTTTAAGTGTTTTTATTGGCTGCAGCCTAACCTGAAAGTCATGATAACATAACAAAACGCTTGAAAACATCAGTCTTTGTATAAGTAATCGATCTGTTTAATTTACTGAATTAATTTACTGAAAAAAACATTTAAATAATATTCTTATTTATTGACATTAGTTTTACCTAACTAAAAATGTGAATCATATATACTTACATTTTCTTCCAACTCTTCTTGCTCACTCTCTGTGTACATGTCATCAGTCTCCATAGCTGTAATTATGTAAACACACACATATATATATACATTATATAAAATATTTGTATATGTTACATATATGCAAATAAAATATTTTGCAATAAATATACATGCAATACGTATATAATGTAGTGCACATTATGTATGGCAAATATAATGTGCAACACACATATATATATATATTTATACATATACATTTAGCATTTTTCTTTTACCTTCAGGCCGAGTTGTTTTTGTTTCAAACATCTGACTGATTTTCATGCTTTGCAAGGTCTTGATATCTGAAACAATGTCCTTTGACCTTCTGAGGTCATCTATATGAACTGATCTCCAGGGTCCTATAAAAAGCACAGTGCTTTGGATTATTTCCTGGTCAGATAAAAAACTAAATATTTGCAAATGGTATCATGTTTACCTCCATGAAAACCGATGTAAGAAGTCCCTCCTTCCATCCTTGGCAACCTTGTGATAAAGTAGACAAACACCCTACTTCCTGTGCTCTCCTGTGTAACTTTGTTGATCTCATTTAGTGATGAATACCTGAAAATGGACCACAACACTCAATATGGTAACAGGATACAGTGGTGAAATCCATACAGAAAATGAATAATGAGACTTACTTTGCAGATGCAATCAGGTTGGTACTCTTACAAGGTTCATCAAAATCACACTGAATAATGAGGATTCGGTTACAGGGTCCAGTCATACTTCCTCCATTTTCAGCTGTGAGGAAGTTCCTTTAATTAAAAAAGAATTTCATTTTTTAATTTAAGAATATTCCTTATATATACACAAGTACAATTTTCTTTAATATTACATTTTAATGAATTATTGTGTAAAGAAATAGTGAAACATTTTTAACAATAATTTGAAAATAGATCATATCTTTAACATCATTAAATGACCACAAAAATATTTTACTCAACAGAAGAACAAAACCTTGCTTCTACGTGTACACAAGATTACTATAAATGACATAGCACTCATTTGGGCTACTTTATATATGCTACTCAAAAACTTCTGGTATTAATTCTTCAAGGTGACTAAAAATAATTATGAACCTGCAGAAAGTGCTGGTGGCTATTTACGCTATGCTTAATTTAAGCAAGATCCAATTGATTTGATGATTAATATGTAAAATTCAAAAATACTTCATTGATCCCAAAGGGAAATTAAATGATGCTGCTACTCATTAATTCAAATTCTTCAAAGTGACCAAGTTAACCGCTGTTGGCAATACAAACTAATAATAAACAATTTCTTCATAGTCACGTTTTCTGGGACTGATTTAATATATACAAATAAAAAGAGATACAAATAAAAACTCCAAGCAATTTTTTTTCAACAAGTACTGCAAGGGGGCATATTGGATGATGTTTCCACACATAATTTTGTAGTTCTAGGGGTTAAGGTTTTTCAACCTTAACTTTGTAAACTTCAGCTTAAATTATAAGTCAAACTCTTAAATAGGTGCTTCACTCAACCAACTGCCAATGAATATGAAAGATTAATTTTATATTTTTGTCGTTTCATGTTTTGTTGTAAAAGTGTCTGAAAATGTCTTTTAAACATATTGGTATTTGGAAAATTAGTATTAATTTTAAGTACTTGTAATTATATTCTATAACAGTATCAGTACATTTAGAAACAAACCTTATTTTCTTTAGGAAGGAGTGTTCTGTGTCAAACTGTTGAAGTGAAAGAAGCTCAACGCTATAAAACATTTTCTCCAGAGGTTCCATGTCAAATGCAGTCAAAAGTCTGGAGAATGTGGTCACCTAAATTTTGACATTCACATTAGATCCTATAATATAAAACAAGTAAAGGATTCATGTGAAAATAAAAGGCCAGTTAGAATTACCTCTGTGAAGAATGTGTTGATCTTGGTTTCCTGTCTTGTGTGAGCATGGATGTAGTCAGCTAAACAGCTATTACTTTGTTCCTCAAAGTACACCTTAGCCATATGTTGACTTTCCACTTTTGGTAGGCCTGTGCAGTCCAATCGCACCACTGAGTCTGGTGTTGCACATTTGAGAAGTATGAGTTTGGCCTGATCCAAGAGTCCTTTCTGAGAACATGAAGTTTCCACATTGTCCTTCTGCTCCTCTATTACGTGAAGAATCACAGAAGCGCAGGTGTCTGAGTGGTAGCCAATGAAAACATCAGGGAGTGTGTACTTGTACATATCAGCTGCTCCAGCATGCTGACCAGTAAGAGATACAAATAGCTTTGCCCATCTCTCTAGTTCTTCAACCATCTTTTTCTGCTCAGCTTTAAGGACAGTGTGGATGTCCAGGTAGTGCTTCTCCAGCCTGTTGATTAGAGGTATTGGGAATTGTTTGTAGACCACTTCTCTTTCCTCAATCACAATTAGCCGGAAGTCTTTGTGCACTCTGCATTTTACACGATGGGTTCCCAATCCAAGATCGACATATTTCTGTCCTCCCAAGCATACATAGTACTGATTGAGAGCATCATAGAGACTTTCATAGAGATTCTGCAAATTTAGAAGCACAACTGTTTGGCCTGTCTCCATGCAGATCTTCACTCTGTTGATGTTGCGACAGATTTGGGTGTACTCTTGGTCTTTTGGAAAGCTAGATCCAAAGATAATTTCCGGTTGACCACTTTCTGAAAAGAATGTTTGCTGTAGGATTTGTAGGGCTGCATAGTTTTTTGTTAGCACAAGAAGGTACCGACACTCTTCATCTTGTCCAACTGCTTGAATGTTTTCTTTCACAAATTCAATGGTGTTGATGTTCTCCAAATTTGGAGAAATCTTAAGTCTTTGGGTAAAGACAGACACTACATCAACATCATCCCTTCCACTGAAATTTCTCAAAACAGCCTTGACAATGTCCTCTGCTGCAGGTTTTCGTTGAGAGGTCTTGGCCACAGAAAAGATCATCTTTATCAAGCTGTAATAGTCACGTAGGCCAAAAAAACCATTCCCTTGTTTCCGGCAAATGTTCAAATAGGATCTTGCAAATGGTTGAAAGAAATCCCTGACTTTCTCCAAAACCATTACATCAGACGAGCATATGCCTTTAGCACTCTCAATGAGTTCTTTCTCATCAGGGTCACCACGTGAGACAAAAATGCCTCTGTTCATCTTTGCGGGGTCCAATGCCCAGTTGGAAATACCAATGAATCCAACTTTTTTGTGCGGTAGTGGTTCATCATCAATGCATCCCTCTTCCAGCAATGGGTGAAGAGTTTTTAATGGCATCTTTGGAGAGTCCTCTGCCAGCCCAATTTCATCAAGAACCACAACTGAAATATATTCATTGAGGTTTTTTCCTTCCTGAAAGCGGCCACATTGTTTGAATGTGTTGATGATACCTTCGGGAGTTGAATGAGGACTACATTGAAAGGATACCAAATGGATCTGTTTGAGCATCTTATAGAGTTCAGAATGAGCAGCTTGTCCCTGCATGGCATCTGCTACTAGAGTTTTGGAAAGGGACTTTGAACTTCCAGGTTTTCCAACTAAGAATAGGGGGATTCTTAACTCAATGCAGAGAACCATCATGAAGACATTTTCTTTGAGGGCACTGTTTCTTGCAATAGTATCTCCCATTGGCACACCACTCAAGAGTAAATCTTGCATGAGTGAAATTTCACGCATTACTCGCACTGGGGTGTATGATGGTAATTTGGTACTGATTTTTTGTCTGTATTTGTCCTTATTTTCAAGACAGGCATGGTAACACACTCCTATGGCCATGACAAGGGACCAGAGAACAGGATCTTGGACCTCATGTTGTCTTTGATGCCGTTCATTTCCTTCATCGTTTTGAGTACACTCAAATTTTTGAAGCTCTGAAAAGAACATCTCATGGTGGTCATGGAACCACACAAAAGCTTGCATGCAGCGCTCTACATCTCTTAAGCTGACAAAGCTGCATTCATCCTTCCTGGTTCTCATGTACTTCTGTGAGGCTGAAAGAACATCTGTGATGCATTGGATGTAAGTTTGATCTATTGATTTGCTTGCAGTGACTCTTTGCACAATCTGATGGATGTATATTTTTTCTGTGTGATCATTTAACTGTCCAAAGTCCCATACCAGAGGAATCATGCTTGGTGGCAATGCTTGAACTCTATACACCAGCTGGCGCAAAGGTATAGACCCCAGTTTTTCATCAGTCTCTTCTGCTCGAACTCGATACCCAAGACCAGCAGATTCCAACCTTTGAATCATGTCAGCTGTGTGCTTTCTGTAGGGATTGCACGCTGCAATAATTTGTAACCCTGAGTTGGGTGTTAAGGATTCTCCCTTCACGGTCTTGTCACAAAGGACCTCCTTGATACTGCTGATAGCTTCTGTAGTATTGGCCTCATCAAAGAAGAGGACAGAGTCAAATCTATAGTCTTGCTTGTTGATTGAAGCAATGTTTTCTGCTTCTCTGACTTTACCATAGATCATCTCTGAAGTTGTCCCTCCATGCACCTTGACCAGTTTCATGTTCTCAGTTGCAACTCCACTCCTTCGCAATTCACAAAGGAATTTTATTAGCCGGGTTTTTCCGCAGCCTGTTTCTCCCATTATGATGACAGGTATGCCACATCTGAACCGCATGTGGATTGCTAGCATCTTTAAAATGTTGTCTGTGGTAAGTTCATATGTTTCATCAGGGTCAAGAGGCCACTGGATACCAAGAACATTGCAGATTCGCTCTATTTTCTCCCATCTTGGGAGACTATCAAAGTCTATGTTGAAAGGAACTCTTTGGAGCTGTAGGCCTTCATACAAGGCTTTGGTCATGACATTCTTTCTGATCACCCTTCCAGAGGTGGGTTCAATGGCATCAACAAAGTTCTGATCATTGGGTTGAAGATGAAAGCCAATAAAGGTCATGGAGACGTGGTCATCATTGAAGAAGATGTATGGATGTGGCTCTGTTTCCCATCTTTTTCTGATGAGAAAAGGAGCCAGGTCTTCATCTCGGACACCAACCAGATTAACCTGTGACCTGCCAGGACTCTGGTCAGAGATACTGAGTGATGGAGTGGCAAAGTCCTTTGCCATCAGAATCATAAAATCCACCACAAAGGTTTTGAATCCAGTTAGCGTGTCTCCAGTGAAAGTGGCATCGCAAAAGACTGATGTCTCACAGTCTCTTAGTTGAAGGTTCAGAAACCAAGTGAAATTTCTAAGTTCAGCCCAGGAGGGGTCCATTACCCCACAGTACATGAGAAGCATCTGAAGACATTCTACATGTGACCCCTCAACACCCTGATATGTGAAAACATCTAAATCGATTGTGTTGTGGAACCGTGTCAAGTACTGGTATGGCCGCTGAAAGGCCTCACTCCTGAACTCTTTATCATCCATCAGTGGGTCCTCACTGCTCACAATAGTAGGATCCTCCTGTTTTCTCATCTCTAGCATAAGGACCTCTTTGGGTGGTCGGCAGAAAATTTTAGGAAACATGTCCACAACAGTGTTTCTTGCCATTTGTGCCTATCAAGAAAAGCAGTAAGAAGAAAATAGGTAAGGTAAACAAAGATATAGAAAGATTGAAAAACACTAATTGTTAAAAAGACTTACCTCCCGAGTAGCATTTCCTGTTGACTTGACAGTGGGCTCTAAAATCTCAATGACATACAGCTGCTTGTCATTGCACCGCCACATTTTCCCCTCAGAGTCCATCAAATAGCGCAGAATCAACAATTTGAATAGGAATTCTGGAAGTCCTTTCTGGACCTTTTCAGGAGCAAAACAGATTCGATGTACAATAAGATAAAATCTATCAAAATAATTATTTCAATGACTTAATATTAAATAACATAATATTTACCGATGATGTGACATCAAAATGGAAGATAATGAGTTCTTTCTTTTTGGGAGTGTTAAGCAAAGACTGAAGGATGACAGTCTCATCAACTTTAGGTTCAATCAAGCAAATACATTTCAACATTGACTGCTTCTTAGTAGAGTGTTTAAGTTTTTCATACATCCTCCTGATGTACAAAGATTTACCTGCAATTTAAAAAAATACATTCAGAGTTATAAGCAATTTGATTTTTTTTTTCTATTAGTGTAAAACATGAAGTAGAAATATTTCATATACTCACCAACACCAGCCCTTTGAGATGAAACAACACCAACGCACAGTCTATCTTTAAAAGCTGCTGCAGCACTGCACTGTTCTGCTGGGACAGTGTAGTGTTGTTGCAGGTACTGCTGGATCCTTGCTAATGGCTCTTGGGGAATCATGTGCAACCTGTACTGGCTGAAGGCAGATGGAAGATAGGCATGTTCTCTCTCTGAGCTACAAATAATAACAAGCCTGTAGTCCTTCCTGCTCTGCATTTTCATCTGCTGGAAAAAGTTCTCAACTTTAGAGCTCACATCGTAACTCAGGAGATCTCCATATACTAAAGAGTATATTTTTTGTCCCTTGTAGCCATTGCCAAGGCAACGTCTGAGGAACAGCTCCACTTGCTCATATGGGGTTGAGTGGTTGCACAGTAGGACTTCATCATAGGTTGGAAGAGCTTCATCTTTGCTCCTCATGTAAATTGAGATGCAGGATGCCAAGGCATCATCATGAGGACAAACAATGAGATTTGGCTTTCCACTGAGCAAACCTCTGGGCAGTTGCCTGTTTATGAACTTTCCACTGTTGTCATCAGAAATGTCTTCTTCACTGTCATCGTCTTCATCTTCATCATCAATGTTGGCCAGTAGTTCTAAAACTCTACCAAGACTTTTTACATCAAGAATGTTTGGGAGAAAATTCTTCATATCTTTCATGTAAGAATTCCATACATGATCAAATGCCTGCAGACCCTTTGCTTTTTCCACAATACTTTGCAAAGGATCCAGTTCACTTGTAAACTCTTCCAGGTCACTTGTTGACACCACAATAAAGGTTTGAAACTCAAGGTCCTCATTTTGATCCTGGGGTTTATTAATGATTTCATACTGGAGCTCGTGCCACACTTCCCTCAGATCTGAGGATGTGCAATTTGGCTTGATAAAGGAAAGCATCATAAGGACTTGGTCCTCAACCTTGTCTACATTTTGTTGAGTCAGCTTGCTACAGAGGTAGACAATCTGCTCGGCAGTGTAGTAGTTTAAGAAATACTGTTGGGATCTCTGTTTGTGTACAAAGTTCATCCAGTATTCCAGACATTTCTCCATTTTTTTGCAGAGCTCAGGAAGCTGCTCTTCTGGGTTGCCCTCCACAATGACACTAAGAGCCCTGCTCAAATTAAAATCCATCAAAATGCTGGGTTCAGCATAACTTGAAGAGCAATTAATCTGCACTTCCCAGTGTCTGAACAGAGGATTTCCAGCAGTGTAAAGAGCAATGAAGGCCTCCGTCAGTCTTTGAACACTGGCAAAAACCTGTAACACAGAAAGAGCAACTCACAAGGCAGAAAATACCCTATTGATTAACTTTGAAAAACCATTTAGGAGTTTATATACAATTGCTGATTAAATGAATAATTAATATTGCTCAACACATAGTACATAGTACTAGGTCATAAAGCTGCAGTATGTAACTTTTATGAAAAATATGTTTTTTGCATATTTCTTAAAACTATCCCCATGTCATGATAGTATAATATGAGACAGATAAACTGTGAAAAGATTGACCTTCTTAAGAAATGCACCACTGAAAAGCAATCAGTCAGAGCCAGGAGGAGCTTCTTAGCACTGTCAATCAACCTTGTAAATACATTGTTAAATGGTGGAGAAACAACTTACCTTAACAGGAAAATTGTTCATCTGCAACCATGTGTAGCCATGCTAACTAGCCTTAGCATTAATGTCAGGCTTTATATATATATATATATATATACGTACATATATATATACACATATATATATATATATAAAATATATTATATATATTTTATAGATATACTGCAGCTTTAATGTGCTGACAGAGATCGTGCCAAGTCACTTCATTAAAGTGACCACCATTATGAATGACATTTTGACCATTATGAATCATGCACCATTATAAATCATGACATAACACTGTAGGCAAGAAAGTTGATCCAATTAATGCAAGACGTTTGCATGTCTTGATAATGTAAATCTCCACAGTGGTGGATCATGAATTTCGCAACATATCAAAAATAATCCATTTGTAATTTTGATAACATTTCAAACTTTTTGTCATAAGCTGAATCAATGTAAAAAGAAATAATGCTTATAGAAACATGACTAAATGGTCTTTCTACAGAATTTAATTATTTCATTTTACCTCTACAAAACGTTCAACTTCATTCTGCCCTTGGTCCCCTTTTCCAGACATGAGCATGAGTTTGTTTTGTAGCTCCCTCAGGTCTTCAAGAGAATAGCAGCGCATCTGCCGACCTTCATCATGCTCCTCTGGAATCTGCAACTTCACAGCTGTTTCAAGACTCAACTAGATAAAAAGAAACATACATAAGCTTGTATCCATAATTTTGTAGGTTGAACCAGATATTTATATATACACCAAATAAAGAGACACATACTTTTTTTTCCACCATCTTAGGTTAAATCTGACCAAACCTGTCTTGTTCTATGTCAGTTTTAATTACTCAAATTATTTATATTTCCTAAATCCCAAAAAACCTACCAAGAACATTTTTAGAGATAATTGTACAATTTTCCTCAAATTCAACAATTTACATATATTTGGTCAGTAACGGGAATAATAGTCTTTGAAACTGTATGACATAGGTAAAACCTTTTGGGCTTCCTTACACAAACTTTGATAGGTTAACTGACACATTTGAATTAATTAGAGGCACAACTATGCATGTATTTTAAGGATACACATGAAAAATGCTTCTTTCTTGTTTGAGACAATGGGAAACTCCAAAGAAATTAGCCAAGATTTCAGGAGAAGAACTGTGGAGCTGCACAAGTGCAGTTCATCATTGGGAACAATATACTGATGTTTGAAGGTGCTACAAACATCTGTTCAAACAATTATATGCAAGCATAGACATGATGAAAATGTCCAACCATACTACTCATGAAGGAGATTGGCTCTGTGTCCCAGAAATGAATGTTTTGGTACAAAATGTCCTGATTGACTTCAGAATAACAGTCAAAGACCTAATGTAGATGTTGGCTGGTAAGGCAGTGTCATTATCCAGAGTGAAATGTGTCCTATACCGAGATGAGACTCCAGCAAACTATTGTGAGAAACTTGTGGAAGGAAACCCAAAACGTCTGACCCAAGTCATACAGTTCAAAAGGCAGTTTTCCCTGAACCTGTATGAAATGCATATAAACTTTTGAATTCAAGGGAAGTTACAAAAAAAAATCTTTGAATATGCTCTTACCAAGTGTTCTGGCATTTAGGAAATAGAAATAATTTTGGTCATTCTAACTGACATAAAACAAGAGAAGTTTGATCAAGTTTAACTTCAGACAGTGAGAAATGTATATGTGTATTTTAATTTGGTGTATCTAAATATCAGGTTTCAACAGTATTTTCTTAAAGATGACATCGTTAGAGCACAAAAAAACAGACCAATCTGTCTTACTGAAGTGTTCTTACCTTTTTCACATCCTGTGCACTGATTAGGTAGATGCCTTTGTTGTTAATGGCTGAGGCCAATGAGAGAGATGATAGCTCCACTGATCCATGACTGTCCTTCACAGTTTTTAACCACTCCAAGTGACGAGCACTGTCAAGCTAAATAATGTATTTTTGAAAGATATTAATCATAAAATATCCTATTCCCCAAATAGTAACATTCATATGAATGTTAACTGTAAATAATCTTAATTGAAGTCTTATTTTTATAATGTCTCCTCTCACCAGTTTTTTGGGCAAATTTTTGTCATTCTCCAAAGCCCTCCAGAGCTTGTTGAGCACATCTTTGAAGGCACGAAAACCAGAGTCTGGCTTAAGCTCATAAAGTACAGAAGAGTAACCAAGGACCGCATCATGGAAACAAGCAACACGATCCACATCCATGTCATTCTCTCCAGCAGAGATGGAAGCCAAGTCGACAAACACCTTCAACTCATTGATATCTAAAATTACAATTTAAATAAACATTTTCAAATATTTTCCCAACATACCACTTGCATAAATGTATTACATGAAAACATTAGTATACACACCCTCTAGGGCATCCTTTACCCATCTTACAAAGTGTCGTCTGAGTCCTAGTTCATTCAAACACAACCTGCGAGGCTCTGTGATGTCAACCAGCACCATCTTTGCCTGCATTAAGTCGTTATCAATCCTATTTAGTGGTTCTCTCTTGAAGTCTTCACGAATCTGAAGAGAAATGGGAATTGAGTTTAAGTGTGTTGTTAAGAACACGCTCTACAATATTCACAAACACACCCCATCTAACCTTTCACACACCTTTAACTAAATGCCCTTGGTACACCAAGATTTAGTATAATCAACCTCTTATACTCAAGACATCTTGAATATTAAACATTCAAGATGTCATTGAATGTTATGACCCTGAAGTGATATCATTTTAGTTTTGTCTGAATGTTTATCAATATGTAAAATATATATTGAGTTTTTTTCCTCTATGCATTAATTTAATAACTTTCTTTAGCAATTTTATTTCTGGGTTTCCAACAAATTGAGGAACTATCCAGGCAACACACAAAACTAAAACTAATAATGCTCCATTAATAGGTTTCTGAGGAAAACATAACTACTGATAGAGCCGAAGCTCACTATCACTTCCATTTGACATATAAAACAGAAACTTTCTTTCCCTACACTATTAAGTTATTTTCTGGTGTTGGTGAAAATACACTGACATGTCATGGTAATAGGGAAATAACATGTAATAGTTGTTTGGAAACTTTGAATTCTTCTCTTCTTTCAAATCATTTTTCTTTCTAGAACCCCCTTGTTTTTTTTTTTATGTGATTAAAGTCATTCAACAGGTGAATCCTTCTAACAACCTCTCAATATTTTTTTTGATTATGAGATGATTCATGACACTGCTTATTCACATACATTAACATATTTAAACATGACTACTTACAACATCTGTCAGCGTTTCCAAGACCTTGAAGTCCCCTTGAAGGCCAAGTGTGTCTTTGACCATCATAATAACTTTAGCAGATTCCACAGCAAGATGAAGCTCATGATATTGCTGGACCTGTTGAACCCTGTTATGAATCCACTGTTTGTTTGCAGATGTGTCCTGTTTACACATGATTTCAAGCTCTTGAGTGAGATCATCATACTTGTCCTTGTAGGCTTTGAAAAGCTGGTTGACTTCTTCAAGTCTGATGCTTCCATCTTTTAAGCGAGTGTAGATGTCCTGGTAGTCATCCCTACAAGGCAAGTAGATCTGATCGTATATCATTTCTGGTGTGGCATCAATGTCCGCCACAGACATCTCCCCATCCATATCTTCCATTTCGTCCCTGGCCATTTCTATGGCAAATTTTTCCCAACAGATTTGTAAGACAATACTGTCATTGAATTTGTACAGGAATGTTGCCATGTCTCTTATTTCCTCGTCCAGGCTGAAGAAGGTAACAATTCCAGACATTGGGGTGGCCAGTTGGTCAAAATGATGAACTTCCATGAAATGGTTCAAGGGCATCATCTCAATGTTGACTTGTGTTTTGTCCTCCAGGTCAGAAACATCAACTAATAAAATAAATTAAATAACCACCTGTTAACTTTGCAACAACAAATCAAAGTTAACAAAACTTCTTTATGTGAGCTTCAGACCTGTCATGTGTTCTTCAAGTTTGTGGCTCATTGTTAATATGACATCCACAAGCTCCTTTTCGTGGTACACAGACTTAACTTCTTCTGCTCTGTGTTGCAAAAACCTTTTCATTTTGGAAAGATCCCTGTGTTGTTCTTTCTCAGTGAGGCAGTCTTTTAAAAACATAACATACAAAAATATCAACTGTGTCTTTTTTTAGTCAATTGTTTCAATTTCAGTTTTTATTTTGAAAGAATTTCTTACCAATCTTCAGCAGTTCTAAGAAGGCGTCCTTCCTCTCCAGAATGATGTTGAGCAGACTGATCTTAATGTCTCCCTGTATCAGCTGATTGATTATGGCTATGAAGGCTGATATGGCTATCGTCAATCGGTCTATGGCATCTTGAGAGAGCTTCTCAATCAGCTTTGTGTCTGCACCTGTACATACAGAATTTAAAGTAATTGTCTCTTTATCCCAAAGCAACCATCCAAATCACGTGATAATTAACTCCAGTTTGTGGTTTACTTTTTAATTGTTTTATTAAACAAGGAGTTACTCAGTTTTGTGTGCCTCTCCAAACTAAAGAATGCTTTTCTTCAGACCATACTGTTTCATAGTTGTTTTTGTTTTTAAATAAAAAAAATACCATATAGATGAAAAATGTCTTTAGCTGCCGTCCAAGAGAGGAGGTGCTGAAGGACCACTTCTTCTCTCTCCTGATAATTTCCTTGACTATCCCTTGGCCAGGACTTTTGGATAATTGCAGAGATGAGATTCCCAAACTTCCAGTTTATCTTTAGCTTCTCAAACAGTTTCCCTTCAGACCTGGTCTGCATACAATGAGAAGACAATCATTCAGCTAATCAATGGAAAAAATTTAAATGTGCAGTCTATTTTCATTAGAAACATAACCATTTTGCCCATTGGCTACATTTTCACATAGCCAAGACTGCCAAAGGCTAGTGAAGCAAAGCAATAAAATCAAAAGTCTCATACCTGGCACAAAGACGTGACAGCTTCAAGAGCACATTTCTCAATGCTGGCAGCAACATGTGGATAGGAAGCACTAAACTCCTCTATGTTTGTACAGTAGAATTCAATTTGATCAAGTGGAGATTCCTAAAACAAAAACAACAAAAATCCATAAATTAATTAAATCACTGTTATCTCTGACTGAAAAAAATATTAACTCTCCTGTGTATCGCCTACCTGTTTGAACTTGCCCTCAAAGTCCATGATAAATGTTTGCCTCCATTCTTTTTTACATTTTGTATCTTTAAAGTCAATGGAGATAATGTTGTTCCATGTCTGAAATGCAAGAATTAAAAAATCTATAAGATGCATGTTTTGTCAATATTTAGCTAAAGATTTTTTCTTTTAACTCACCTCCAGTTCTATGGTTTTTCCTGAGAAAAAGGCTGTTAGTCCCCTCTTTAGAAAACTTTGTTTGAATGACCGATTCATCCAGTTTCTCATTATGTCCATCCCCTTATAGATTACCAAGTCTTTTGCCTTTTGCTGTTCTCCATCTGCATCCTCAAGCTCCTAAATAGTATTTACAGTTTTCAATTTGTGCAAACAGATGTAAGGCAAACTATGCTTGTAAGACCTATGCTTTTTACCTGTTCCTTGTTGGACAAGAAGAAGTCTAAAACTGAAGCAACAAGATGTGTCGCTGCCACTGGGATCTCTGGAAAGCTTTGGGTGTAACTTTCTGGTTTGACTCCTTTGCAGAGCTTCTCTAACAAACTCATTGCAGTTGTCAGACATTCCTTCCTGTAAACCTGTGTGAAGCCGCTGTGACGAAGAAAATTAATAGATGAGTTGGGTGATACTCATATATGAAATGGTTCTTAATAATTTAGAGTCCTGGGTGAGTTCCTTACCATGTTTTTTAAAGAAAACATTAAGCACAGCCAAAATAATCTGTACCAATTGCCCACTGACATCCATAAATTGATTTGTTAAATCAAATCCATAGCTACTCTATCGAAATATGACCTACTCACTCACCAAGGCTTGCGTTAGCTGCAGTAGAGACTTTTTTTTTTTCCCTATCTGAGCAAAATGAATAAAAATTAATTTGTGCAAAGAAGTGAGATTTTCACCAGCTTCCATTCACTGTTTGATTTTGTTTTCTTTTCCTAAATCAAGTCCATGGCTCACTACTGTGTGGTACTTTGGTGGAACAGATTTAGGGAAAAAGATCACAGAGGAACAAGGCATGCCCTTTACTAATTTCAAACCTGCCAGAAGCAAAGCAGCCAGATCTCATACTAAATTAACTCCTCCGAAATGGACAAACTACCACATAACTCTTTGCCTAGTGAACTCACATTGGAGGTCAATATTTTGCAACCAATCTTATGTCATCAGAGGAGCAATGGTTCATGCAATAGCAGCCAAGTTTGGTGTTCTTTAAGCAACAGCACGTACATATAGTAATTATTCTGTTATACACCTAAACATAATTGATACTTTTAAGTTTACCTGCTGTTAAAGATGAGAACTTTGCTAATTTAAATAACGTTTTTATTCTTTTTTCCTAGATTTCAACCCTTACCTTTTCAGTTTTCATTGTGACCCATCTCTAACAACTCAAACTCATTTAATGTTGACAACTGTCCTTTATATAAAAGGGACTTGTTCTGGTTCCTCAACTTAAAGCTCACTGATTGACTCCTTAGCTGGTAGTCATAAATTAATAGATACAATTCGCAGGCTTCACAAACACACAAGATTTTATTGATGTCACTACCTGTATTTTTCCTCAATGAGATGCTCTTGGATGTGGGCAAGAATTTCAGTGACATCCTAGAAAAGCATAACAGAAAAACAGAAATATTAAGTGACACCGTCTCCAATAACTCTTGACTATCATTGTAGAAAGTAACACATTTTCATGCAGTTATGTGTCTATGGTTCATGTGTCTATGATGCAGACATAGACATATGTCTGCATAATGCCAAGTGAAGACATCTAAAAAGCTGGTGACTTCAGAAATATAATGACGGATGATAATCTACATTTACCACTATTGTTGTCCAGATTTCCACTCACCTGAGAGCTTCTGGCAGTAATTTCCAGAGGAACCTTATTAGTAAAAACATGAAGTATATCCAGAAGCTCGGGATGAATGTTGGTGCTACAGAGCAGCTGTTCCTCAAGTGGCATCAAGTACAAGCAGGACCGAACTAAAAGTGGATCCACCTTCATCAGGTGACTGTTATTCTTCATCACATTTATAAGTGCTCTGAAAGACAATCAATCAAAAAGGTGGTCAGTAACATTGGTTTATTTGAAAATAAAAACTTAAAAATAATGTGCAGACAGCTAAAAACTGATGGAACTTACTTCCTGTCTTGACTGCTCAAGTACATTTGGTTGTTAATGTCAATGCCTTCCAAACCTGCCCAAGACAAACTATAGTTTTTGTTTCCAGAGGTTTTTCCTTCAAAGGGCTTTATGGTGCCTCTCAGCAGATGAAGGAGTGGCAGTAATATAATCCATCGAGGCATTGTAGCTCTATTGACTATATTGATGAGATACACCAGCATTTCTGTCAAACTACAAGCAAACAACATTTAAAAATTGGTTAATAATCTCTGGGATTTAATGTTTTGCATATAAAATGTCAGAGCATTTATTATCTGTCATTGCTTCCAAACAAATGTCTTAATCTTCTTCTTTACCAAAATTCATGTTTTATAATTAAAATTAAAAGATATTTTGGGTACCTACTTTTTGAATACTGAAACAGCTTGAGAAAAATTTGCCCAGTACTGGAGAAATTTGTCCTTCTCTAGTTCGGGCAAACACAGTGCAGAACAGAGGCGGAGGAGCTCAGAATTTTCAAGTTTGAGTTTGTACTGTCGCCACACGTGAAGCATGACCACAGCTGCTCTCATGGGGTCTGGGATGTAGAGATTTTTCTCAGCCCTATCCTGGAGCTGAGGGATCACGTGGGTCAGCATGAACTCTTTCAGGATCTTCCTCACCTATAATATTGCATAAAAAAAAAGAGTAAGTTAAATTGGCCAAAAATGAGGGTCTAGATTACAAACTCACAATTTCTGAACTTACATCGTCTTCCCCAAATTGTAAGGAGTACCATTTCTTTTGCTTCTCCTCAAATACAAAAGGGTTTGAATAAACCTGGAAAAACTGATTCAGCTGAATTTGAAAACTTTTTACATTGGTATCACTCCAGCTCTTTAGAAGATCAAATATCGACTCCAGCATCACATCTGCAGCAATTTCTCTTCCTTGAATCAGATCTTTACGTTGATCAGGCCAAAACTTTTCCTTGAGGCGGGTCAGCATGCCCTTTGATGGCTCAACGCAGATGATGTCATCATACTGATGCCAGTCCCCTTTATCAGAAAATATAAAATAAATACTTGTGTTTGCTACAGAATCACAGCATAATGCAGATTAAAATGCTAAAATACTAGTTAAAATGACTGCACAGCTTGACTGAGAGAAGACTTTTTTTTATTCATTTACCATCATCAGTGATGAGGTGCTCCTTCACAAACAAGCACCTGTTGGTATGGTGATGTGTTGAGTCTAGTTTGTATATGTACTCAAACTCATAACTCTCCTTTTTATTCTTATAGACAACATATTTGTATGCTATGGACTCAGAAGCAGTTTTGGATTTGCTCGTTATGAGGCTTCCTTCAACAAGAAAACCATGCTCTCCAAGGTCCCTGCAGAGGAGAACAAATTATAGGGCACATGTTTTAAAATCAGTGAGACAAGAATGGAGTTCAACTTTGCATGTTTGTGGAAGAGCCAAAAACAATGCATTTCTCTTAAATCCCATGCATTATTTAAACATCTCTAATTATTCGCCATTTCTTTATTGTTTGCAACCAGAAAGTATTCTTAAACAATACTTTTTCAAAGTTTCTTTTTTCCTAGCCAGGTGTTACCTCACCATTTTTAGAGAAATATTTTTTTTCTAGAATAGCTTTTCACTCTGAAATATAAACCATTCAAACAATAAAAAATACCTAAAATCAAAGAGGGAAACAGTTTATTGTCAACTTTTACTGTAACTTAGCAAAGAGTTAAAACCTAAGATTAAATTGGGTTTTTGGCACTTTCCTACCTGGTTACTTCCAGCTCAGCTACGTTTTCATTCCAGCTGTTTGCAATAGGTTTCCCAGCTCTGATAAAGATTTGATCTTCATTGGGATGAAATTTAAAATCCTTTGAGAGAACTGCATGGAAGTAAATTGTGAGCCTGTCTCTTGTGACAATGTTTTTGTTTTGAATTTGCCTAGAAAACAAAGAGAAGAAAATTGGTTTACTGAACATAATTTTCCAAAAATAAAAGCAGTTTTTGAAAGCTATAAATGTCTTACGTTTTAGGCAGTGGTGTGTTGGCTTTTATCCTTTTCTTATTGTCTTGATTGTGTTGCTCCTCACCACCTGAAACTTCGTCCTGCCTGTTCTCAGTCTCCATGTTCTTTACCAGATCCACACTGGAGCCAGAGTTATCACCCTGCAATGTTAAGTATAAATGCTATTTATACACACCTTACACAGGTCCTTTTCATTAACAATTTTGTACAACAAACATTAACCAACAGTACCTTTGATGTCGCTGATTTCTGCTTCTGGTCCTGCTGACCTTTTCCTTTCTGTTTCTGATCACCTTGACCTTTAGCCTTCTGATGCGTTTCTTCTGTCTGTTTTGCATTTGGATTTGAATTTGCATTCTTGTCCAGTCTAGATTCTTCAGTAGCAACAGATTCATTCTTGTTTTTTGATTTTTTTGGGATAGCCTTTTGCTCTTTAGGTTCAGCAGGCTTTGCCCCCTCAGCTGAAACTGACTGGGGGACTTGCTTGTCTGTTGAGGCTGAAGCTTGAGCTGAAGCATCGCCTGCTCCTTTCTCAGGTGTTTGATCTTGAACTGACCTATTGGCATCAGTTTCTTTAGCTTTGGTTTCCTCAGACTGACTGGCAGAGGTGTCCTCAGCTGTAGACAGAGGTTCTTCCATCGGAGTACTTTTAGAGGAGGCTGTCGTGCCATTAGCTGGTAATGAAGTAGGCTGCTGTTGGAGTGAGGGGGGATCATCTTGGAGTGAGTCTGTTGATTCCTCCATATTGGCATCTGAGCTCTCACTGTCACTGGAGTCTCCTCTTTGTGGTGTCATCTTCCCCTGACTGTCTTCCAAAGATACGAGTGACGGGTCAGACTGGCTCTGATCTTGGTCTGACGGCATGTTGTCGCCTTTCTTCTTTTTGTTTTTCTTTCTTTTCTTCTTCTATAAAGTCCCAAAAGAAAATATATATGTTGGAGCAAATAATAAATCACATTCTCGACATACGAAGGATTAATTCTGGCCTTGTTTCAGAGATCATAAAATTTCTCCAATGTTAAGGTTTCTTAACATTTTTAATTCAAAATTCACTTCTTATGACTCAAATTTCCAGATTCTCAGTCCCTTTTATACATTTTCTTAAAAATGTAAATGCGTAACTGCATTTCATTGTAAACATCATATATTTATGGTAGATATTTGGCTTCAGCAGTTGAAGCTGCTAAAACCGATGACTGACTGAGTCTGGAAATAACACATTTTATTGTATGCTCTATTTTTATCGCAATATTTTTTTCATACTCTGTAGAAACCTTGTTTATGTTATGAATAATTATGAGCTATGTGTCTACATGAACAGTTCTTGGTGCCAACACTTATGATGATCTTATGAATAAGAAGAGTAAAATAGTTCAGGTTACTTACTCTCACCTTTTTCTTTGGGTTGAGTTGTTCTTCATTTGGTCGTTTGGAAGATTTATTGGAGTCCATGCTCTCTGCATGATGGGCATTTCTCTGAGAGTTTGATTCCTCCAGTTTGCTTTCAGAGTTTGCAATCAGGGACTTAGGCTGATTTTCTGTGTCTGCAACAGAGAAATAAAGCTAAGAATGAAAATCTAATTTTAAAAACAGATACTTGAAAACAACTTCGATTTCTAAAGTAGTTTTTTTTTCCCATACTTGTGCTTATAACTGCAATGCTTTAGTCTTTTAATTAGTCAAAATATACAATTGGTCTAAACTTCATAGTAAGTTGATTAGGTTAAATTTTTATTCTTAGTACTAAAAGTTAAATAAAACCATAGTTCAATATCTTTATTAACTTTCATTAAAGTTTTTTGGGGTTTTTCTTTATTCCAAACCCATAATATTATGCATCAAATTATAACCAGACATCATAGAACAGAGGTGACCAGATTTTTTTTATAGCAAATGTCCTCTGCCAGACGTTTTAATGATGCTGTGGGTCTTCTTTGAAAGAGATAAAGGCCCACTGCATCACAGATCCTCCACCATGCTTAACAATGGGCATGAGGTGCTTTCTAACATGTCTTTTGCTTTGCAACAAATCCAACACTGGTGGTTGTTTCCAAAAAGCTTAATCTTATTTACATTTGACCAAACATTATAATGTCACTTAAAGTCACAAAAACAATCAAATTAAAACACATGAGATGACACTACTATAAAAAATTAAGTAATTTTAAGGGGGGTGGGGGGGGCATAGCTCTTTAAAATTGATATGTAGTATGGTAAATATTAAGACGAGGACAAAGCTTGTTCAACAAACATTTATTTCTATGCAAGCTCATTATTTATTTGATTAGTGAAGTTTTACAGGATCACATTAAATGCTAGTTACTAAAATGTGTTTTTAAATAAATAACTATACTATCATGTCACCTTCATGAGTAAATTTTTTTTGTTGAAGCTTATATTTCATTGTTAACTTTCTTGAGAAAATGCTTACCCTTGATGATACCTTGTTAATGTAACACGGTTAACAGACAGAATATAGTCTGTCTGTGAACAAACAGATTTGTTGATTTTTTTAAACATATGAGCATAAAAACATTTTTATTTTTTTTCAAAATGATTAGTTAAGTTAATACATGAGAATAAACTGAATCTCTAAGCTTGTCCACTTACCTGCTGTGTTTGATGTTGTGGCAGAAAGCTTGAAGCCACAATCACTGCAAAACTTGGATTTCTTATCCAAAATATCATAGCCGCAACGTGGACACTTCATCGTCAGGCTTCTGCGGCTACCACAAAAGAAGAAAGTATCTTGTATTTGATGCTCCAATATAAGGCAGTTTTCTTTCACTTTCTGTTATCTCAAGCACAGTCTCGTGATAGAGTGCTCAGATTTACACACAGAAAAGTAGTTCACCTCATGATCTTTGACCAACATTTACACAACAAACTGACCTGCAAGTTCTTCGTTGTGTATCACAATAAAAATTATCTTTTAAAGGAGTGTCACTGGGAACTTTTACACAGCAGCCATCTTACCCGCTATTTACCATGTGCTGATACACTGACCTCGCAAAAAATGAGGGGAAAAGTGAAGTCTTACATCTTAAGCATTTCAAAAATAAGAAAAGTCCTCAAATAACATAAAAAATTTGATTTAGGATTAAAAATACAGCTAATTGGCTGAAGTTCAACAGACTTCACTTGGTACCCCTAGATAAACACTTTCTGATGAGAGTTTAATTTTCCTTTCTCCACCCTGCAGATAGTTTCTTAGTCATTTGGGGCACAGAAACAGTATAATTAAAGAATAACAATAAATCTAGATTACACCTACTTGACTCACATTAATGCAGAGTTAAAAAAAAAATAATAAGACAATTTATTTAGTTTAACTGTATTTTATTCTTTATTATTTCAAGTCAAATTTGGGTCAACCTTATTAATAAATATTTGTGATAACAATGATTTATTTCACATTAATGCGAGTCATTATTAAACTGATAATTGTTGCCGTTTAGTTTTGTCTCTGCTGAAAACCTCCAGTTCTGAACGAATGGCAACGACTGTAGGCAACACAGTTAGATTTTTTTTTAACTGTACCGTGCAGCATCACCTAATAACAAACGATCTTTGGCTATACATGTCGGCCAATCATATATCAACGAAGAACTTCCTTGTTATTTTGACTACACAAAAACGTGAACGATAGCTTAGCAATTACTTTTACGGCCACTATGATAATTTAAATAAGTCCCATCAGGAATCCTCACTAAAAGTCATAAGTCACATGAGAAAAATACCACCACCGCTATAAGCAGCTAGTGAGCTACCTAGCCCAGTAGTTAACACTTGCTAACTTAAGCTTCGTCTCTCCTCTGTCAAACAGAAACTAACCCATGACAGCTGTAAATTTAGGTGTACGCCGAACCACAACACTGTTTTAGCTCAGTAATCCTCCACTTACTCAGCTGTGTCTTGTCACCACGAGCTCCTACAGTCTCTCCAGCTAATAGGATTAAGACACTGGTGTGACTGCATGCCGGATGGCTTGTAGCAAAAACAAACATTTCAGCGCTCACCAGAAACTGAGTGGGTCCTCAATGTTCTTCTTCCTGTCCAGTTCAGTAAAGTCTACGCACCATCTCTGCTGTATGCACTATGACTCACTGCTGGCTGCTCTGGGTTAAGACGTCTTCTCGCTGAGGCAGGTTTCCGTTTCTCCTAAAGTTTCGTTTCATCCTAAATGGGCGGAAACCCTCAAAGCTTACTTTTATTATGAATCATTAACGTGTGTTCCGATCCCAACTTTATGTGAGGATATAAATAAATAAAAAAATTGTAATTTCACCTCTATTTTTTATTTGAAGTACATGGATGCTTAAAATATTTTTTATATAGCGAGATTTCAAGAGCTGTGTAATAAAACAAATCACTGATTATAAAACAGTGACCCCCTCTGGGCAAAAAATGTTCCCCAAACATCCTATTACTTTCATAACTGCTGTGCCGCCATATTTATCCTTGGCTAAAATACATGACAAAGATAAATGGGTCAAAACAAAGATATCAAGTTTCTGGAATTCCAACTAATCAGTTAATGAAAGTTATTTTGTTAAGCCCTTTTTAATGGACAAGAGCAACAGAAAGTGGAGAAACAAACTAAATATTGATAAAAACTAAAATGACCCACAAAGTGGTTTTATGGAGACTTGACTACACAAAAACGTGAGTCAAGGCGAGACTTGACTCACGAGACAAGGCGAAACTTGACTCGCGAGACTTGAAAGCTTTTTAGACTTTTTGATGAGAAAGTTGCTTCTATTAGGGCCCAGATCAGTGGGTGGGCATCGGTTACGTTGCTCTGGATTGGTTTAAATCGTTTTTGGCCAAGAGTACTTTTTGTGTCTGTCTTGATGCCCATAGGTCCCCCTCTGCTCCACTATAGTGTGGAGCAGGGCTCAGTTCTAGGTTCGCTTCTTTTCTTGTTGTACCTCCTTCCTCTTGGCTCTGTTTTAAGAAAATATGGGGTTGCTTTTTATTGTTATGCAGATGACACACAGATATATTTACCACTAATGAGCGCAGACTCCACCTCTCTTCGGTCTCTGTTTTTATGTCTGGAAGATTTGAAGGCCTGGGTGGCTCTAAATTTCTTGAAACTAAATGAAGATAAGACAGAGGTAGTGATTTTTGGCAGATCCACTGTAGATTCCCTGACCAATCTTGGCTATTTGGCCCAGCATGTCAAGCCGGTTATTACAAATTTAGGGGTGAAGATGGATGCTGGTCTTAAGCTGGAAGCACACATTAGAGCCGTTGTAAAATCCAGCTTTATCCATTTAAGACAGCTAGCCATAGTAAAACCTATTCTTTCCAGACAGCATTTCTAAACGGTGATCCAGGCATTTTTGACCACATGGCTGGATTACTGTAATGCACTTTATATAGGAGTCAATGATTTATATATTTCCCAGCTTCAGAGGGTACAAAATGCTGCTGTGCGTCTTTTAACAGGTAGGCTACATGAAAATTTTACCATATTTCCCTTATTTTAGCTTCCTTACACTGGTTGCCAGTACATTTTAGGATTCATTATAAAATCCTTTTATTTGTTTTTAAAGCTCTTAATGGCCTTGCCCCTCTCTATCTGTCTAAGCTGTTACATTCTTACACACCCTCCCATTCCTTCAGGTCAGCTGATCAGTTGTTTCATTAGTGTTTAGCTAGTCAAGAATATTCCACATTGCTTCATTATAGATGACATCTGGGCTTTGGACATGAAAGTTCATCATCATCATTTTTATTATTCAGTCTTGCTAGTTTTATATAAGCAGTGCTTTTGGCTTAGTCTAGACAAGACTATTGTTGATTTTATTGAAATGTAATTTAATGTTTTTGAACAGAACAACAACTGAACCACGATTGAACCAAAAACCTGTTTTACAGCTGATTTCACACACTGTTGTAATAGAAGATTCTTTAAAAATACATTGGACATATTTACATTACTTTTTATGAACTTTAAACAAGATATACAAAATTGAGAGATTCCAAATAGCTTACAAGTGATTCCTGCAAATGTTTTTGTGCCGTCAAAAGTTAATTATAGTTTGGCAATGTAAGGTAAGAGTCTTCATTGCTAACTTTCCCTTTCCATTTGAAAAACAGCCCAGAACATATAAATAGAACTGTAGCACTAGAAGTGAAACAAAAGTGATCAAATACTTTTAAAATACTGCTACATAAAACACCAAACTTCCAAATAGAAAACGATCTAAAATCATGGAGGAATGTTTGGTTGCATAGTAGCAGCACTGGATAAACTGGTTAGTTAAAGACAGCATGCCCTCAAGATAGCAAGAGATTGGCAAACAATTCAGTTTGCTTGGCACTTTGAAGCTACATCCAGGCTGTACCAAAGCTAAAAACAGCAGGAGATAAATTAATATCACAAAGAACTGGTACTGCAACAACCTTAGAGCAAACTTAAGTAAAACAAGCAGATCAATCTCACACTAAATGTTCCTTTAAATGAAGTCTCTATCACCCGATTAACAATTTAATAAACATTTAAAACTTTAGCTTGTTTATATGAAGCTTCCTGAAATGCATGTAGGATGACCTTTGATGGTGTTATGAGTCAGTTCTCCTTATAGCTCTCATATGACACTCATGCGCCGTTTGTTCGGGTTTTCCACAAGTCAGGACACTCAGAATTGATCAAAAGGCCATGCTGTGCTCCTAGATGTTCAGCAGAGGGCAGAGTGGGACAGAATCTGAGTGTGTGTGGAACAAAGTGAAATCTCGGCCAAAAGATTTCACAGGGGACCTCTTCAGTCATCTATAAGAGTCACATGGGTTATCTGTCTGAAACACCATAGATTGGTGTTTCAGCAGGATCACTCCACTTTCACATTTTCAGGTTTTTGTTCAAACATAATGCCATGGCAACTCGGATTGCACTCAGAGCTAAAGGTTCACTCGGCTGTCAGGGTTTAAAATTAGAAAACGTGTCTTTCATTCTGAAGAATACAGTAGTTACATACAATGCAAAGAGCAAAGTGAGACAAAAGCATGGTTATATTCTAAACGCTTTACCAACATTTAAACAAACCAAAATCAAAATCAAAACAAAAAGTAAAAGAGATGCTGTTTGTGAGGAAATAGAAACTCACAAGTTCTTTTCAGTTTCGTCCTGTATTAAACACTAGATTGAAAACTAATGGGATATTTTAGGAGTATGCTTTCACAGTCCTAAAGAAAGATGAAAAAGATACGGAAGAGGATTAGGGTCACCGAAAAAAAAAAGAAAAAAATTCTGACTTTAAAAAAACTTTAAAGTTTTTTTGCGGTGGCCCTAATCATCTTCCGTAAAAAGAGGGTTCCAATGCAAGCTAAGGTTGAAATCATTTCGGATCTAGTCAAAGTTTGTTTTGGGTTTAAAATGTGGATGTCTTCCTGCTGTTTTTTGTTCCGCCTCTTATGATTCAATCGAGTGTCTGTATTTAAAGTTTGTGGATGTGACATGACGGCACTTGAAAAATTCCAGAGGTGTCATTTCTGTGACTGCAACTTAAATGCAATTTGGTAAATAACTTTGAAAGACCAGCACATGTTGTGTAAGCCAGATATACGTCATTATTTTAGAGAAATCAGACAAGAGTTGTCTAGTATTGTATTGTCATTTCTCTTTCAGACATATTAAAGAACAGAGGCCATCAAAGCTTTTTGTGTAGCCTACATCTATAACTCAAAATGACGTTGCTTGATGTCTGCGAAGTGCGGGGGTGTAGCCGCGATGTTCTGAAAAAGAAAAAAGACATGTTTGCACCAAGGCCGCCTTAAGCACTCGGTTATTAATGTTTAACCCATGCTTGCTGAACTTTACCTGCAAACTTCGCTGTGTATCACACATTTATCACTCACATGGGAGTCCGTCTGCTCTTGCCTGCAGGTGACACAGTTGATAAGCGACTCTGCATCAATGGCCCTATGAAAAAATTGTTTGCAGCTAAAACAAATTTCTCACGTCTATCTTTCTCTTGGAGTTAACAGATGCTTTGATGACCTGAGCATCACGCAAGACTTTCTTTATGTGTGTGAGGTTTTGCTGTACTAGTTGATGTAGATGAGTTCCGGTGTTATGCCGAGAAACGCATGCCTGCCGAGAATTGCATCCCCTGTCGCGGGAGCGCGCATCGCTCTAAACTCTCGCATTTTAATGAGGAAACGGACTGAAATATGACCGAAGACGAAACTTTTAAAGACATTCGTAACAATATCACGTTTCTTAACGATGTAAGCCCTAAAACGGTGGGTTTTATATCGCAGATTAATTGAAATAAATACGGTTTTTACACATTTATTGAGACAAATGAGTCGAACGTTTTTCAGTCAGTGTCTGAAGAAAACGCTCTCCGCATTTGATTTGAAATTTCCCGATTTTTCATTTAACATCATATTAGCTTAAAGTATTACAAAACAGAAACCCATTATGTAGAACATTTTATATCATGCTTAACCGTCTAGTCTATTAATGTAGAGGGGATGCATTTTAATTACTGAGCCTGCCAATATTTGTATCCCCTGTCTACTGTTGATATGAAACGTATAGCAGTAGCACAGAGAATAAGTGTCATTACGTAGAAAAGGTAAAGTCCCTCTTAACTCTTCATTTCTTCAAGTTAGCAGAGGGATGCATTTTTTTGCATATCAAATTATTAGCTTGCCAATACATGTAGACCTTATATATTTTCTACAAATATAATTCTACTGACACAAAACGTATACCAGCAGTTCATAAAACAAGTGTGATTATATAGAAAAAGTAATTTCACTCTTAACTCTAAGCAGGGGATGCATGTACAGCAAAGCCTATAATTAGCCTGCCAAAATATGCATGGCCTCTCCGTGTTCTTCAAATATTATCCTATTGATATAAAACTCATACCAGTAATTCATAGAACATCTCTGATTATGTAGAAAAGGTGAAATCCTCTTTAATTCTTTATTTCTCCAAGTTAACAGGAAAGCATTTTTTGGCAATATGGATGTCGAGCCTGCCAAAATATGCATGCCCTATCTATTTTCCTCAAATTTTATCCTATTGCTATGAAATTCATACCAGTAGTTCATAGAACTACTCTGATTATATAGAAAAAGCTATTTCACTCCTATCTTTTCATTTCTCCAAGTTAGCAGGGGATGCATTTTTTGGCAATATGGATGTTGAGCCTGCCAAAATATGCATGCCCTATCTATTTTCCTCAAATTTTATCCTATTGCTATGAAATTCATACCAGTAGTTCATAGAACTACTCTGATTATGTAGAAAAAGCTATTTCACTCTACACTCTTTATTTCTCCAAGTTAGCAGGGGATGCATTTTTTGGCAATATGGAGGTTGAGCCTGCCAAAATATGCATGCCCTATCTATTTTCCTCAAATTTTATCCTATTGCTATGAAATTCATACCAGTAGTTCATAGAACTACTCTGATTATGTAGAAAAAGCTATTTCACTCCTATCTTTTCATTTCTCCAAGTTAGCAGGGGATGCATTTTTTGGCAATGTGGATGTCGAGCCTGCCAAAATATGCATGCCCTATCTATTTTCCTCAAATTTTATCCTATTGCTATGAAATTCATACCAGTAGTTCATAGAACTACTCTGATTATGTAGAAAAAGCTATTTCACTCTAAACTCTTTATTTCTCCAAGTTAGCAGGGGATGCATTTTTTGGCAATATGGATGTCGAGCCTGCCAAAATATGCATGCCCTATCTATTTTCCTCAAATTTTATCCCATTGATTTAAAACTTATACCAGCAGTTCATAGAACTACTCTGATTATGTAGAAAAAGTTATTTCACTCTAAACTCTGTATTTCTCCAAGTTAGCAGGGGATGCATTTTACAGCAACGCCTATTATTAGCCTGCCAAAATCTCCATGCCTTATTTATTGACCTCTATATATGAAATTGATGTATTCCTTATTATTATCATGTAAGATGGTCAGTTATGATGTCTTTAAAAATGTCATGTGAATGATGCTTACAAAATTGTCTGTACTGTTGTAATTGTAAATGGTTCCCTTTCTTACAAACTTTAATTTATTAACAGCATCATTAAATGTGAAAGAATTTCAACTCATGGTTCCATACAGTAATTGTATTCACTTAAAAGTCACACTTGTCTATATGACCAGGGTCCTTTTTATGGTATTGCATGTATCCAACAAGGTGAGAAAAACAAGAACAATTATTGTTTATTATAATCAAAAATGTCATAATTGGGTAACTAGGATGTTAATTTAACATTCTATCCTCTCAACAACGGCATTTATGAGAAGCAAAGGGATGAAAGTGTCAAGATGGAAATGTGAAACAGTTCAACATCCAGCAAGATGTGGTTTCATGTTGTGTGTTTGCTCTTAAAGTAAGTGATGTTTAGTATATATATATATATATATATATATATATATATATATATATATATATATATATATATATATATATATATATATATATATATATATATATATATATATATATATATTTACTTATATTTCCTATGTAATGTTGAACATTGTCTGTTTACAAATTCATTTATATAACCTTTATGTGCACTGTTCTGTCACTTTCCACATATATGTATATCTAGATAGATAGAATTGTATATCACTATATTTGTATACATGCTAGTTCATGTTTTTGATGTTTTGTTGTGAAAAAAGAATAATATGAAAGTGGTGGTCTAATAATCACAACTAATGCATTAGATTAATAGCATTAGATTAATTGCCATTAATCTAATGCTATTTTGCATGAGTAGAACTTTTAAGATGATGAACAGCTTTGGCTAAGTTAAACTGTGCATTTCTGCCGGAAATATAATGTAGTTTATGAATTATATTGCTTTATTACATGGTTGATTTCTCTTAATGACAATGGAAAGATTCTGAAATAAGTATAGCAAAAATGTTTATTCATAAATGTCATGACCTCTACTTTGACAAATATTTTATCTTTGTAGTGTGTCTACTGTTTATCTTCTTTCCATTAAAATAAAATATATATTAGTCGTTACAGTTTGCAGGGTGACCTGAACTTTCCATCACCAGCAGAAGCTGTTAATACCATGAGACTCAACATTTCTTCCACACTTCTTTCAGGATCAGGTGTCTTGAAATGTTTTTATTCAGTTCCTATGTGCGTGGGATACTATGTTTTGTGTAAAATCATGCACGCACAAAAAAATTGTGTTAGGCCATCTATTTTATCTAATTAGAAATATTAAAACATTGAACTTTGCAGATGTGTGAAGTACAATCATGTTAGTGTTTATGTCAAATTCAATTAGTGAAGAACATTTCAATACACCTGGCCTTGATCTCTAATAAATAAATTGCACATAACAATGCCCAATGTAAAACTATTGATGCAAAAAACATAATAAACAAACTTAAAATTGTTCTAGAATACAATTACACCTTTCGTGAGTAGCTTTAATGTAACATAAAAAGCAAAAAGGATTTGCAGTTTGTGAAAGTACAAAACTGGAATGAGATGTACCATGTAAACCCTTATATTCATAAGGGTTTACAAAATGACAACTTTCACAACATATACATACATATACATATATTAACATAACATAACATAGACATATTAACATTTTCTGAATGCCATTTTTATACTTTCAGTCGCATAAGTTGGAGAAAATTATAAAAAAGTAAACACTCAGTGATACTTTCTTTTACCATAAATCCCAAAAATACCTTAAATACATATGTGTTTCAATTCATGAATAAACAGACACCATGTGATCCTGCCTAATATGCCAATATGATGTGCAGTTTCTATTACTTGTATCTGTTTATGAGACCAGACATTATCAAAAAGGGATGATTAGAAGACTGAGACACAAACATAGGATTATTGTTGTTCAACTTTCTAAAGAGCACTAACAAATGTAATTCTAAAAAAAAAAAAAAAATTAAAAAAAAAGAAACGGAAAAAAAATTACCGTTAAATTTATTTTATAACATTGATTTAAAGTTGCGGTTTGTTTTTCTGTAGAGTTAGTGGATAAACTCTGCAGACACTGTGGGAGAGAGGACAAAGAAGATCAGATGTGGGTAAGACAACAATGTAATGCATTGAAAACAAAATTCAGGTAAACCATATACCATCCTTAAAACAGCTGCAAAGTATTGAGATATACAAAGGTTTTTTTTAAGTACAGTCGTAAAACATTAAACACAGTTGCTTATGGTCCCAGAATTTGTTTTTACCTCCATACATGTCAGGAACAGGCTGTAATCTCCTCAAATATTGGGCTACCAAGCATATATTGATAATTAAGAAGAGGCTTCATGTTGACAAAACCCAATATCACCTTCAGTAAACAGATAAAGAACTAAAAACATTCTTTATGTTGAATATTCTTTATGTTGTTACTTGACCATTTTGATTTTTTTATTTACAGATCGCATGTGACAGATGCAAGTAGTGGTACCACCTAGGCTGTGTTAAGTTCCCACAAACCAACACAGACAACTGCTGTGCAATGTGTTTGTAGATTTTGTTTGCAGCAATCTGGACCTTTAATGACTGCAGGATTTGCAGTTTAAACATGTGACATAATTATACTTGACATGATTGGTTTTCCAAAAAATTACTGTTATAAATATTATTTTGTAGAATTTTATAAAAAAGTGATTTAATTTTTATGTTAAACCAAAATAAAAATTGTTGGTGCATGCTTTACATTTAGCAAGGTTGCATTGTCGGATTTATTTCCTTTAGTATCCTTGCAATAGCAACAATAAAGAAATAACATTCTCTACATGATCACACTTGTTCTATGAACTGCTGATATAAGTTTTAAATCAATAAGATAACATTTGAGGAAAATAGATAGGGCATGCATATTTTGGCAGGCTCAAAATCCACATTGCCAAAAAATGCATCCCCTGCTAACTTGGAGAAATACAGAGTTTAGAGTGAAATAACTTTTTCTACATAATCAGAGCAGTTGTATGAACTACAGGTATGAATTTCAAAGCAATAGGATAAAATTTGAGGAAAATAGATAAGGCATGCATATTTTGGCAGGCTCGACATCCATATTGCCAAAAAATGCATCCCCTGCTAACTTGAAGAAATAAAGAGTTTAGAGTGAAATAACTTTTTCTACATAATCAGAGTAGTTCTATGAACTGCTGGTATAAGTTTTAAATCAATGGGATAAGATTTGAGGAAAATAGATAGGGCATGCATATTTTGGCAGGCTCAACCTCCATATTGCCAAAAAATGCATCCCCTGCTAACTTGGAGAAATAAAGAGTTTAGAGTGAAATAACTTTTTCTACATAATCAGAGTAGTTCTATGAACTGCTGGTATAAGTTTTAAATCAATGGGATAAGATTTGAGGAAAATAGATAGGGCATGCATATTTTGGCAGGCTCAACCTCCATATTGCCAAAAAATGCATCCCCTGCTAACTTGAAGAAATAAAGAGTTTAGAGTGAAATAACTTTTTCTACATAATCAGAGTAGTTCTATGAACTGCTGGTATAAGTTTTAAATCAATGGGATAAGATTTGAGGAAAATAGATAGGGCATGCATATTTTGGCAGGCTCAACCTCCATATTGCCAAAAAATGCATCCCCTGCTAACTTGAAGAAATAAAGAGTTTAGAGTGAAATAACTTTTTCTACATAATCAGAGTAGTTCTATGAACTGCTGGTATAAGTTTTAAATCAATGGGATAAGATTTGAGGAAAATAGATAGGGCATGCATATTTTGGCAGGCTCAACCTCCATATTGCCAAAAAATGCATCCCCTGCTAACTTGGAGAAATAAAGAGTGTAGAGTGAAATAGCTTTTTCTACATAATCAGAGTAGTTCTATGAACTACTGGTATGAATTTCATAGCAATAGGATAAAATTTGAGGAAAATAGATAGGGCATGCATATTTTGGCAGGCTCAACATCCATATTGCCAAAAAATGCATCCCCTGCTAACTTGGAGAAATAAAGAGTGTAGAGTGAAATAGCTTTTTCTACATAATCAGAGTAGTTCTATGAACTACTGGTATGAATTTCATAGCAATAGGATAAAATTTGAGGAAAATAGATAGGGCATGCATATTTTGGCAGGCTCGACATCCATATTGCCAAAAAAATGCTTTCCCTGTTAACTTGGAGAAATAAAGAATTAAAGAGGGATTTCACCTTTTCTACATAATCAGAGATGTTCTATGAATTACTGGTATGAGTTTTATATCAATAGGATAATATTTGAAGAACACGGAGAGGCCATGCATATTTTGGCAGGCTAATTATAGGCTTTGCTGTACATGCATCCCCTGCTTAGAGTTAAGAGTGAAATTACTTTTTCTATATAATCACACTTGTTTTATGAACTGCTGGTATACGTTTTGTGTCAGTAGAATTATATTTGTAGAAAATATATAAGGTCTACATGTATTGGCAAGCTAATAATTTGATATGCAAAAAAATGCATCCCTCTGCTAACTTGAAGAAATGAAGAGTTAAGAGGGACTTTACCTTTTCTACGTAATGACACTTATTCTCTGTGCTACTGCTATACGTTTCATATCAACAGTAGACAGGGGATACAAATATTGGCAGGCTCAGTAATTAAAATGCATCCCCTCTACATTAATAGACTAGACGGTTAAGCATGATATAAAATGTTCTACATAATGGGTTTCTGTTTTGTAATACTTTAAGCTAATATGATGTTAAATGAAAAATCGGGAAATTTCAAATCAAATGCGGAGAGCGTTTTCTTCAGACACTGACTGAAAAACGTTCGACTCATTTGTCTCAATAAATGTGTAAAAACCGTATTTATTTCAATTAATCTGCGATATAAAACCCACCGTTTTAGGGCTTACATCGTTAAGAAACGTGATATTGTTACGAATGTCTTTAAAAGTTTCGTCTTCGGTCATATTTCAGTCCGTTTCCTCATTAAAATGCGAGAGTTTAGAGCGATGCGCGCTCCCGCGACAGGGGATGCAATTCTCGGCAGGCATGCGTTTCTCGGCATAACACCGGCTACACAGTAATCACAAACAAGACTCGGTATAGAATATAATTATCTTCATGTGTACGTTTGATCTTTGAGTCACTGTCACTTTTTTGAGCAAGAGATCTAATACATGAAAGAACCTGGATATAGCTTTTGCTAATTTCCATAACCTCAACTTTGCTCATGTTTTTTTAATGATATAGATGCAAACAATCTTCATAATTCATTTTGTTAGAGAGCTATACAAACAGCCTTTTTGTGTGTGTTTTCAAAGAATGTCATTGACAAGAGTATGCTGCATACCATATGAGGCCAAAAACATCCCCAAACAGTGAGAAGTGTTGACGTAGTTATGACGACATTTCTAAATTCCCTGAAGAGCAAATGCATGAAAGGAGGCAAATTGAGACATCCACTTCAAGTCTACTTTTTTGTTCTTGTTTTTACAAAAACCTAATGCATCAAAATTACATGTTAATCTTAGGATATCATGATGCTCAATATTTATTTAAATCTAACCAAATGTGCTTTGTGTAACCTGCAATTAGTAATGGACTTTTATTTTTGCGGGCCCACTTCCTGTTTGCCCCAACCTCCGCTAGCTTATTTACAGCCATAAGATGAACTTGAGTGAAAAGGGATAATGTTACATTGTCAGAAGACTATGTCTTAATCTGGAAGATAGACTGTAAAATAGCGTTTGGAAAATGGCACTTTAAATTAATGAAAATAATTTAAAGTTTGCTGTACAAATTGTGCTTTTTGTACTTGTGTAAAGAAGTGCAACATGCAACAACACAGAAATCTATGAAAAGAACGTCAGCTGAATTCTGACAGTTTTTCATGCGGTTTGTTAGGAGCAGTTGTAATAGTAGTACACTTTACTGTGGTCCAACAGTGTCATGCATGATGTTGGAGACATTATCCAGAAGTCTCCCACCACCTGTACTGGGTGGGCTTCCCAGGATTATGGTTGAATTCGGTTTCAACTTCACATCTGAAAGAACCACATATTTAGGTGACAGGCCACAAAAGCTGTGAAAAAACGCCCAGAACATAACACAGGAAGTGGTCGCAGGTTGGGAGGCACTGTCGTTTTATTGTGGTGAATGAGTCACTTGCATGTGCACAGACAGACTTTCAGATTTTTCTTTAGAATTTACAGGTAAAGTTCAACAGTTATTAAAAACAACAAATTTCTTGGCTTTAGAAGTAAAAACTGAACAGTCTTTTCAGGTTTTCTAGACAGGCATATGGTGTGTTGGATTGTGGAAAGGAACACTCCAAACTTTTCAGAGATGCTTTTTACATGTTTTTGAGAACATTTCTAAGAAATTTCTCGTATCTCGCAAGAATCATACTATGAGAGATTCCTCACATAAAACAAATGTAAAGAAGTAACTGTTAGTCATTGACAACAACTTTTTCTGTAGTCACATACCACTAACTATGCAAATATCGACAAACAATGGTAGTTTTTGTGCGTCAACATTTTCTCGGTAAAGCTGATTGGAGTTTTATTTTTCAGTTATCATCAAGAGTCACACTTTCTGGCAGACAGACTAAATGTGAGTTGCTGTACTTCTTTTCATCATCTAAAGAGACATCCACCAACCAGAAAGATCCCACAGGCAGAAGGTTTTGCTCTGACTCAGACTGCGCTGTGAGCAATCACATCAAGAGGATGTCCTATTTCAGTGGCTCAAAAGCTAGTTCCTAAAAAAGAAATAAAATGTTTTTTAACAAATCTGTTTAAATCAAAAGATTATATATATATATATATATATATATATATATATATATATATATATATATATATATATATATATATATATATATATATATATATAAACACATTTCCTGGACTTCACCTGCGAACTGTGCTGTAAATAACAGTTTCATTTTCACAATCCTGCTGTTTCCTGAAAGTTAAAATGTGTATCAGCACTTGTACCATCTATTCTATTCATTGATTATAACAATGTGTTAACAAATGTCAGAATGTCTCACATGGTTCTCTTTCTTCCCTTTTGAAATTCAATAGTTGCATATATTATTTCTGTTGCATCTTCTTCAACCTTAAGATCGTTGACAGCTTGTGACTGGTGACTGTCTTCACACCTAAGTCGATTCGCACCATCTGTCCTCTGAATACAAAAATGCAAATACATATTAGTAGATAAATAAAGGAAACAAAAATGTTTAAATAAATATTAGAAGTCAAAGTTTTTAACCCTAGCCATACAAATTCTTATTTTCCCGCATTTTATCTGTTATGACTCAGAGTTTGAGATGTTTACTTGATTTGGCTTCAGATAACATTCGATAGAACAATACTGTCTGTGGTGTAAATCAAGGAAACAAAACAAGATGACCTGCATTGCTTCCAGTTGTTCTGTCTCTGCCATCATTTTGATTTTGGTGAGCCTGAAATAGAGCAGCAAATATAATTTAGGGTGATTGTTTTTCAGTTTAAAAAAGAAAATATTACAAATTGATATTGATGGGAAAAAAATATTGTGTTCATTCAGTTTTCTGTATTCAGTTTTTAATATTTATAGAAACATCAGATTCTTTAGCTGTGGGTGATACGTATGTCTAGAATCTAAGCTCAGAAAATAAACGCAAGGTTCTCCTGTTGGTTCCATGTAATACTTTACTCAAAACTAAAAAGCATTTCCTACAAGGATGAGTAACGTGTAAACAGCTGCTGTGTGAATGCTCTACACACACACTAAGGTCGCTAACACTAAAGAATGTCTCTGCTTTTAATAGAAATGATTAAAGCCAAGACAGCTCACCTGCAAACAGCAATAACAGATGTCACAACTAGAAGCAGGACAACACTGGCACTGATAATGACTAGCATGTCTCTCATAAACGTCCAATAAGCTGTAAAAAAAAAAAAAAATGCAAGAAAATAAAACCTAATGAACTTCTTAATGCATTTTCCAAAAACTAGTTCATAGAAGGCAACGACTTTAGTGAGATACTTACAATTCTTCTTCAAAGTGAAAACTGTGGAGTTTTGACTTCCGTGTTTGTTGGAGACACTGCATAAATACTGACCGCCATGAACAGGAAGCAACTCAGCCTGATGTCCAACTTTCTGTGTCCAACCTTCTGCTATTTTGAACCAGCTGTAATTTTCCACAGGCGGATGCGCATCGCTGCAGCAGATCAGGACAATGCTGCTGCCTGCGCCCATCTCAGATGATGATCTGACAAGCACAGATGTGTTCTTGGGTCCATCTGAAAATAAACGAAAGAGTTTAAAGTTTAGGCTTTTTGGAAGGAGGAGAAGGGGGGACGTTGTGTCATGGAAGATTATTTATCACGACAAAGTTGCAGATTACTGCTGCATGGAACATTTGCAGTCTTGCCTTCATGATCCACCTATACAACACAAGCTACAGTCACTGCTGGGAACAATAAATTTATTGGTGAAGACAGAATTTTAAAATAATTTCTTTTAAAAGTACAAACATCAATTTATCTGACTGGCCACATTTAAAAAAAAAAAAAAAAAAAAAGAAAAAAAAAACTGAACAAAAATTTCAAAAGCACAAATAAAACAAAATACTAAAGTTTTATACTTTTCTCAAGGCTCCCTGTCAAACTGATTTTCAAAAAGTCCCTGCCTGTTTAGCAAAATAAATGTCAGCATTACTTAGAGGGTGGTTCTGTACAGATCAGTCTTTCTGTTGAGGCTGATACTCACATTCAACATCGACTTGTACGATTCCTGAAGTTGTTCCATTTTTCATTTTTAGGGAGCAAGTGTAGTTTCCTGAATGTTTAGAGGACACGTTTGTTAAATGAAGTACTTGTCCTTCATTTATGGCTTCTCCATCTTTAAACCAGCTGTACCCATATGAACCTTCTTCACCGTCACAGCGGTTTTTGCAGGTGAGATTTACTGAATCTCCTTCTTTTATCGCTTCTTTTTGCAGCGAAATATTCAGATCTATGGAAATTTGGATTTGATTTTCTTTTAAATTTTCACTTATTTGATACAAACAGTATGATGTTAAATCAAATGAGAAATAACTTACCAATAACGTTCAATACCAGAAGCTTAGTGGGGCATCTTCTGTTGTTATATCTGAAAAAATATTTCCCAGCATCACAATGTTTCACTTTGTGTATTTTCAAAGAGCAGTTATGCTCTTTGTCTCCGGTGTACTCATATCTTTCAGATACGTTCCCAGGGTAATTTAAAATTAAACGAACTTTAGAAGACTTCACATAACCCCACCTGAACTTTTTAACTTCTTGTTTTTCAATATAATTAAAGATACAAAAGAAGACAACCGGCGAGCCTCTGACAGCGCAGATGGTTTGCTGGGGGTAATCCACGAAGCACTTGTTGGAGAAAACATCTGGAAAAGAAACATTTCTACATGTTGCAACATACTATAGATGAAAAATATTTCAAAAGTCAATTGTATTTACCTTCTACAAATAGAAGCAACAGAGTCCACATCAATTGTTTGCTTTCCGCCAACATTTTCAGGCTGAGTCAAGTTAAATCTTTCAGGTCTTTTAATTTTAACAGACGTTTTAACATCTGACAGAGTGGAAAAACAGGCAGTCTCTTTTTCTTTTGCGTGCTTTTCTATCATTCGCCTCAATGTGCAGTTTCCTGTCATAAAAAAACAGGGTCTTAGGTCAAAGCTGCACTTCTCAGCCTGTAAAAATCAGGTCACTTAAACAAAGCCTGTTTCAGCTTTTCACACTTCAATGTCAGATGTACAAAATCTCTATGCAGGGAGCCACGTGTCGTGCACTGCAACCTGATGTTCCTATGTTGTGGTTAACAGTAGGTGCAGGGTTGGAGCCATGATAGTTTAATAGGTTTTATGCAACGCGATCACACAGCGTGCCAACATAGTGTTTGATGGGCTATACCACTTTATAAATTTATATACTTTATATATTTGTTCTTAAAGGAGTTTTCTGGTAATTTCTGAGTAAAAAAAAAAAAAAGAATCCAGTGTTGTTCCAACAGGCCATTATCATTCTTCACTCTTAAATAATTTAGAAACAATAGGGATTCATATGATTATTAAAACATTGTGAGATATTCACTGCTGTTTTTCAACATTTTAAATGTTTAAAACATCAGTATTTACAGACCGGGGAAATAATACGTTTGGCTTTGAATTACTAGCAGAACTAAGTTGTTCCCCTCTAATAAACTTTGACTGATAAATGTACTTGTTAGTTCAGGCTCGTAATAAAAAATTTATTTTACTGAGGGTTTGTTGGCAAATTTTACACAGGAGTTATCTGTTCTGTCAGCTACTACCCTTGCAACACAGAATATGCCATATATATCTATAATTTTAGATACTCATTAACTTAAGTTTCATTTCTTTTCTTCACCCTGACAGATGGTTGCTTATTTGGGATGCAGAAACCTTACAATTACAGATTACAAATACAGTCTATTATAGCCCCTATAGTTTTGCCCCTTAACAATATACCTGACTCCCATTTAATGCAGAGTAAACACAATGTAATATAAATAATTCTGTTTTTTAGGGCAACCTAAGCAAAGTAAAACCTAAACTAAAAGTCAAAACACAAAGTTAGAAAAGCAAGGTTTTTGATTTTAGTGCCACAAGGAATTTCTTTCTCGCTCTATTTCTTTCTCTCGCTCTCTCATGACGATGGGATGATCATCTGGAGCCCTATATAAGGATCTTGGACAGTAAGTAGTCTCAGAAAGAAGAACCAGCAGCCGAACAGATAAGGAACGAGATAAGGAACAGCTCAGACCTCTGCTCTCGACATGGAGATGACTTCTAAACTTATGTTTCCTATCGTAGCGATTTTCCTTCTCTTCGCCTGCAGCCCGTCGGAGGCTTGGTACAAGCAGGTGGCCGGACCGAACTACTACTCTGTGGGCAGAGCGTCCGGCTTGCTGTCTGGGATCCGGAGGTCGTCAACGTTCGCGAGGAGAGAGGAATCCCCGTCAGAGAGCGGAGATTCTGCCACCAGCAGCGTCTTATCTCAGTTACTCTCTCATAACTCTGTTTTAAAGACGATGGTTAGTGGGAATTCATTTGCTCAGTAAACTTTTCGAAGTATGTTTCGTTTGTTTTTCCTCATTATTTAGCAGACGATTAAACATAACATTACAGAAATTTGGCAGCACTCTTTTTTTTAATAATAATTTAATAATATTAATTATTAAACAGAAACTGTTTATTCAACGCCATATGGCTCTTCGCTGCAAAATCTTAAACTTTAATGGGAAAACAAAAACGAACAGTTCTGGGCTTGCATTCTGTACCCCGTTTAGACAAATATTTTTCATATCAGTAGTATGAAAAAAGTTCTACCTTTACTTTAGAAACTGACCGCCTGCATAAAATAAATCTACAATAATTTTTTTTTAGAAAATATGGATAGAATACTACAAGATTTGGATTTGAATGTACACAGTATAATGTTGCAGAATATTTGTTGCTGTGTAAAAGCAGCATGAATTGTCTTCAATCAAGTGCACAAAACTAGTCGTGATTTTAGATACTTTAATCCTGATTCCCTTATGATCTGTCTCCATTCTCTCCAAACAGCCTCTTTGCATTAAAGACATTACCCCAAACCTGCAGAGCTGTGAACTCTTCCAGGAAACCAAGGGATCTCTGAAGTGCAAAGCAGATGTCTTTCTCTCCCTGGACTCCTCAGACTGTGAAGGAGACTGATTGCTGTCCTTGGATCATGAAGCATAATTCTTAAAAGGACATTTAAAAAAAAACAAAAACGGACATATGTTTAATGTGATGGGTAAAGCCGTTTGCCATAACACTGTTGATGGAAATTTGTTTTTCATTCACCCTTTTGCTTGATTTTTATTTTATTTTTTTTATGATGATGAAATATGTCAAATTGTTATCTGGTTCAGTACTATTGTTCATATTTGATCTGAGTTTACATCAATAAATGGATCATTCTGTGGATCTGGTTAAAACGCAAATCACAAAGATGTCATTTGATTCTTTCATCCCTTTGACAGTGGAGAAAAGTTTGCAAAACAAGTTGAATACCATCCTCTAACTTACTGCCAAGGTTATTTCATATTTATCATACATTTCGTTCACTAACTCTAGTTTGTTAAACTGAAAGAATATTTTAGGATACACCCAACTCAAAATTTCTACATTTAAACCCTATCAGCAAGATGACATCAAGATAAAACATCAATATGCCAAGCCACAGCTACTTGAACAATGATGAGTGGGTGAAAAATATCTGGCAGACATTGGGGAGAATCTTGTTACTTCATCCCTTAATCTCCAGTAAAATAATAGAATTAACAGAAAAACAAATAGTTGGAACAATCAGTTACAGTTTGCTAATCCGACTCAAAACATGAACACTAAACACAGCTGTTAGAAGGCCTACCCAATCATATCTGTGGGTAAATTAACGTGCAAGGCCTTCACAATTGTCATATTGATTTGTAGAGCAGTATTCCATTGCAAATAAAGCTGCAAGTATTTAGAGGTATTATCTACCAGTTTAGTTTTTTACTCATTTTTCATAGCAAAATTCTCCAAGTTCAGTCAGAACCGATGAAAAGAATCTAAACTGGAACTTTTAGGTCTTTCTAAAAATTCTCAGATGTAGATGTAGGTTTTGTCAGGGGTATTTTATTAAATAAACATCCTTTGATCAAAATCATTCCATTAAACTCTGGCTATATGGTTAAACAGGTTTTCCTGCAGGATTACTTTGCATTAAGATTCATTCATCTCCCCATCAACTGTGGCCAACTCAGTCAATATTAAAGCAATGAAAAGCACCTAAAGGCAGAATTATGTCTAAAAATGCTGTCTATGGGCAGCATCATGCTGTAGTGTTTCACTGTGCAGATATTGTGTTCAGGGTGAAGTACAGTGTTCATTTTCTGCCAAACAGTGATTAAATTACACAAACTATTTCAAGATTGCTCTAGGAAGGCAATAGGTTGTTCTGGGTTGGATTGCATTTGCAAAAAATATTAATACTAAGTTGCAGTTTTGACATTTTAGTGTTCATGTATATTTGGACACTGGCTTTCATTCTTTAATTTTCTTTTTGTTACAGACCCAAGTGTCTTTGGTAAAGTGAACCAACTAAGTGAACCCAAATATGCACTGCTTTGGACTTTTCTATGAGATAAAACTCCCCAAAATACACAAACAGACAAAAATACTACCTGAAATTACTGTAAATTTGCAAACTTAAAATATGACTGGATGACCAACAGAAAACTGCAGTGTGAACAGTTATAACATTTATTGGCTTCAATTAATATTTATTAATCGACGCCAAGACACTTTGGTAACTCAATAATTGTCTATTTTTTGAGAAAACATACATGGACATTAAAGAAAGATATGAAATGATTGAGACAAATACTTTATTTAAAATAATTTAGAAATAAAACAGCACCATATCTAAAATTGTCTTATCAAGTCACATGGCCTTTTGTTTTAAAAGGATTAAAACAAAAATATAAAATCACAGTAATCGCCAACTAAACGCAGCATATAGAAGAGACCTACAACAGCTGGACAGCTGATAGGTTCTCCTTGATGATCTGATCAATGACCATGTGGAAGGCCTGCTTCATGATTTCAGAGTCAATGGCCGTGCTGAAGTGGTGGTAAACAGGTCTGCTTGAGGCCATGTTACAGGCTGAGAACACGGCAGCAACATGGTGAGCTGCAGTGTCCACATCACAGTCTGCTCCTAGACAGGCAAAATAAGTTTGTCTCATCTCAAACAGCTCATTCACTTTCTGAACTATAGATGCAACAAGACATTGGCTGACACCTTTTTCATCAAAATACAAATACACAAAACATAATGCCGACACACAGAACCCCTGGCAATGAGTCGTGAATGATGCATCACCATGACCCAGACCGCATAAATAAAATGAACAATCCATTTCATTCTGTATGCACAAAGATTTCTGTTTACTTTGCCAGCAGAGATGATGTTGCAAGAATCCAAAGTGCTGAATTTATAAGCAACTTTCAAATGTTAGATTATTCAACTCTCTCACACTTTCATTGTTCAGTAACATGGCCAAAGCAGGACTGTGAAGAAATAGTGTTCTGCTTGTAATCTGCTTTCAATGTGTCATTTAATAAATGGAAGCTAATATGACAAATTCAAAACACAGTAAAATCAGATGAGATGCTAAAATTGGCTTTGGAATAAAACATTCAGAGAAAATATAAATGATCTGGGTTGTTCTCTCTACTCTACCTTCATAGCTTGAAAGGTAAAATCTCAAGTGTCTCCCAGAGTGCAGGATCTTCCCCCGGAAAAGGTCAGTTTTATTCAGAAACAAAATCTATAAGAGAAAAAAAGCAGTAGAAAGACCCTAACATATAAATGGATGTTTTCAGTCATAACTTCATGGGAAAACACAAATAGAGAAGAAACTGACTTTTCTTCACTTTCCAAAGTTATTTTGTTTATTTATTAGCCATGTTTAGCACACTGAACGGAAGAAGTCAATGCAAGTCAACATGCTAGTTATACCCTACATGCCACTGGCAGCATTTAGGTTAACATTAGCATTTCGGCTCATTTTAGCTTATACACTAATTTTAAAATGCTGAACAGAGTAAGTCCTTGTTATTCAACATGCTATTGAGTACATTGTGGCTTACTTTAGCATTGATGCTAATATTTAGCATCAGAACCAAGGGTTCCAATGTACTGGCACACTTAAATTCTGTTTAAATTTCTTCAGAAATTTTCTAATTCATTTTACCATTGTTTTTTTTCTGGTTAGGTTACATTTTTATATTGAGTTTTATATTTAATTGTTCAAAGTACTGAGGATAACTTCATTGTACTTTGGTTACCTATTGTTTTTAATATGTTGTAGAAATAAACATGGTCCAAAATATTATGACCCTTCCAATCAGAGTCAAGGAACATCTTACTAGTTTATTTAAAGATGTTATGAGTAGATAATAAGAAATTAATTTACTTCAGTTGTAAAAGTATGTATGAAACATTCCCAGAGCTTATTGATGCAGAGTACTAAGCATTCCATTGTAATGGCGTTCTTTTCATACCACAAGTCATGAGCAAAATGGCCAAAACAACAAAGGCACAAATTGCCGATTAAGCAAAGTGACAAGCACCAAAGAGGATTCAATCATTTGCAACTTCACAAGTCAACAGCACTGCTAAACACAATCAGCTCCAACACTAAAAATAGGGACAAAAACTTGGTCTCCAAGTGTTGGAGTTTACATTATCGGTGAATTAATAAGGTCTTGCCATCATGCATAAGTTGGATAACTGAGGAGAATAATTGCTGTGTGTGGTTAATCATAATTTTTGAAGCCATCTTAGAGAAGCCTTGTTTGATCACCAAACCCAATCAAATTAATGTTCCTGTTCAAATAGCAGATAAAATATCAAGTAATCTCCAGTCTCACCATAGTTCTTATTTCCAGCGACCTTATCTGACTTTTTTGATCCACACTAGAGACAAAAGAAAGGACCACATAGCATTTAGAAGAAAGAAAGAAGCTAGGAAGGCAAAACTCTACCCCATATATCTCAAGATGAACTGCAGAAACAAATGATTTCTATTCATAACCAGAGCAACACATTGTCAGTATGTCAGCAGAAAACAACCACAGCAGCTGTTAAATGTGGTGACAGCAAACTAGAGCTTGTATGCCAATTATGCTCATCAGATGCAATCAAAGCTTTGTGGGCGCCGTTTACATGACGTGTAAGATTTCTTAAAAAGGCCATGAGTGCATCTATCCTTCTGTCATATTTAGAACAGCATGATAAAAGAATAGCAAGAGGTTAGAAAAGGATGTAAGGATGCAAATCCTTTACACTTCATCTATTTTATGGAGATTTTGACAACACAAAGAAAATTATTGCAAAGTAAAATTAATAGATATTTTGTTTTAAGATATTTTACAAATAGTAATCTGAAAAATGTAGCATGGATTTGCATAAAAATCCCTTGGCAAGCTGTTCTGTAAAACCACCTTTTTCCATCAATCTTAGCATCTCTTCTTCTGCAGATTTTTTGGGTTATGTAGCAGCTCTGCACATCTACTGACTGATGTTTTCATACAAGATAGCTCCAGCTAAATCAGACTGGATTGATTGTGTGTCTGATCAAAAACTTTCACAGATTCTTAATTGGGTTTAGATCATGGCTTTGACTGAGCCACTTTTACCAGTACTATGCTGTGATCTAAACCAAGTGTTCTCTGCCTCAACACACATAAATAAAATAAAGGGTCTTATTACTGGGTTATTTTGCTGGAAGTTGAATCTCCATCCCAGTACCAAGTCCTATGTAACCTGCAAAAGCCTTTCATCTTCAACATTTCCCATCAACTCTAATCAAGCTCTATGTACGCTGCAACCCCATGATGCTGCCAACACCATTTTTTTATTTATTTTTATTTTTTTTGCAGTGTGGATGCCATGTTCAGGCTGCTTTGTGGTGTTCATTTTCTGCCACAAATAAAACTTTGCATGTTTCATCAAAGTTGTCCTTTTGGTCTCGTCTGGGCGCATGGCCTACATATGACCTACATATACTTTGTGAAAAACTGCATGTAATGAAAGCTAGATTTATGGCGTACGTGACTAATCAATGTAATCTCAACTCCCACTTAAAGTGATATCTGCAGCTGCTTCAGAGTTGACGAGAGCCTTGGTTGCTTCTTGATTAGCATCCCACTTGCTTAGTCAGGGATTTTAGTGGAAAGTGGTTTTGGTAGGTTAGCAGCTGTGTCTCACACAATAGATTGTGCAGTGCACGATTAAAGACTTAAAAGGCAATAACTTTAAATGTAACTGGGTGTTAAACCTTTTAACTTTATCCTTGTCGGATGTGTTCTTGGGTCTTCATAATTCTCCTTCATTAATGTTCCTTAAAATTCTGAGGTATTCACAAAGAACGTGTCAACATTGCAAAAGAAGAAAACTATTTATCCTTCAAGCGACTTCTGATACAGTTGTTCACTCTGGATTTTATTTAGATGCATCAGAATGTAGAGGGTTAAATATAAACCTATGTCACCCTCTTCAGATTTCACAAAGACAAAACTTACCAGGGAAGTTTTCTTGAAGACTGTGTTTGTGCAGATTGATGAAAAAAATTCAAGGCTTTCTTGAAATCCGTTCTAATAAAAGAAAATAAGGGCAGTCAGGTAAAGCTATAAAAAGGTTGAAAAAATCCATGAAATTAAATGTTAACATAGACTAATACTTTAATGACTTACCATTGATGGATCCTTAAACATCTGATCATAGCTGCTGAGAGCCACAACAAACAGTAAGGCATGAATAGAATCAAAGCAGCTCAGCCACTTTCTTCTTTCACTGCGTTGGCCACCAACGTCATACAATCTGCCAATCGACAAGAAATAACGTCCAAATCCATTTTTAAAAAAAAGATAGAAAATTACATGAAACCTTCCAGACATCATGAAAGCATATATACCTAATCTGCAAAAGAAAAGTGTGTTAAAGCAATTAAAAAGTCAAAACTATTCAAAATACTGAAGACATCTGTTTCAACAGAGTGGCACCAGGTGAACTTTAGGGTCTGGGTGACATGGGTAATGAGTTTCAATTTGGACCAAAGAGTCTCCAGGTGCAAGATTGCCGCATGTCACCAGCGACAAGGCATTTATCTTCTGAGTCAGTTGTACCAAGCTGGAGGAGGATAAGTGTTAACTGAACTGACAGCAGTAGCTGAAGTGGTGGAGAAAAGAATAATCACTGCAGCTTTCCTGAGTTACCAATTTAAAACATGAGGTCCTGTCGTTTTATGACAAATTGAAATAATTCAACAAAATGTACAGAATGTGTAACAATATTTTCATACCAAAATGACAGCCAGGTCGAAATCAGGCATTTGAGTTACTGAGTCGTTTTCACTGCAGAAGGTTTTGATCCAGATATTTTAGAAAAAGAGAGTTTAAATTATCCTCATCAAGTTTCTAGTAAGAGTTCTTACTCATACTCACTCACGAGTACCCCATCAATTCTAACCTGCAGCCCACAGAAACAAATGTTATCCAAGAAAGTAAATAAATAGCACTGTAAAAGGTATCTGAAAAGAAAAGTTTCAGTGGTTTACTGATGCACTTCTTCATATTTGTTTGATTTTTTTGTGTGGCTAATTAGAAAGTTTAAGGCCATCAATATTTAATGTCCAATTCACCCCCAGGAAGTTTCCTTCATTCAGTTTGCCACTGAAAGCTTCTTCTATTATCTGCTGAAATGCCTTGAAGGAGTGTCTGAGTCTTCAGAGGTTAAATAACTCAATAAGAGACAACTGGAAGGTTATTTCTTATTTATTATTTTCACTATTGTGAGTATAAATCAAGTTGTCTGTTTAACTGAGTCTTTAGGACATTAAGTCGAATCACTTGGTCAGGTATGTCTTCTTAGCAGACGCTTTTGAACATCTGCTTAGTATTTATCTTTAAGATGAAAAGAATATCAACATGTGCTTATTCTGTGATTTAGACAGTTTTGTTTGGTGTACCATTTTTATATTGTAAAATAGTGTTACAGTTAACACTTTGTTGCCATCTCCTCTTGTAAAAATGTTAAATGACTCTTGCTCAAAATGCTTACTTAATATTTAATGCGCTTTTAGGTTTGACAAACCTCCCTCCTGCACTTCCACCACTGCATTTACTGACTACTTGTTTGATTAATAATGCAACTTATAGTTTCCAAATTCTCTTATTCAAGATTATTAAGCCTCCATTTTAGACTCATGATTGCTTAACTCACAATGTAAATTTAGAAGACCGATTTAAAAATCCTTTCACCTTCAGGCTACAGCTTTTTTATATATAATATTTATTTCAAAGTCTTACCTAAAGATTGTTTCATCTACTTGAAACTGTGTCTCAATGATTCCACAGGTCCTCACTCTGACTCTCAGGACATCCATCTCCGTGGGAATGTAGTTTGGCGAGATGATTCGACTTATGTTTTCAAAGAAGCTGCAGACGACCAGGAAAAAAAAAAGAAGATATCTGACAATAAATACATAATTGACTAGACTAGCTGTAGACTGTTTTCTTGTTCTTTTTCCACTGGTTCTAGTATTCTTTATTAGTTCACAAATATACTTTTAGAAATATTTTTAAACGCACATGAAAGAAAAAACAAAGGAAGCTTTAGTTTTTAAATACAAGATGGAACATTAACGCCGGCCAATATTTTGTCCGGACCTTTATAACAATAGTAATTTCAATCTGTAACAATGTCCTCCAAGCTACAGTATAGTCACCAAAAGCAGCAGAAACACTTCCTATACTCACTTGGGAAGAAAAAATAAATCATCTCCCTATGAGTCATGATGGTACTTTCACACTTAACCACAAGACAATTAGTTCTTTTCATACCCAACACAAGTAAATAGGGAAAGCCCTGTAATGTGCTGTAGAACTGAATTTTGAGAATTGCCTTTGATGTATTTAAGCATCAAAAGAAAATGGATTAGAAACTGAAATTTCATCTTATGGAAGCATAAGTGAAAATTGAAATCTTTCAATGAAACTCTGCCTCCAGGTGTCTTATGTGAGTCATGCCATTAATCACTTGATATGACTTCATATCATACAGTAATCAATTGACAAGATGAAAAAAAGGTTTTACTGGAAATGCTCAAATACATTTGTAAAAGCTATCCTGTCTATCAAAATTCTGCAAAAATTTTAATTCTGAGAAGGTTTTGCAAGATCCTGTGAAATATTTGAAAAATCCTGAGCAGTTTTGTGTCCTGTTTAAATGCATCAGAAAAAGTTCAAATGCATATATTTGAGGCCAGCTGTGAAATTTGTTCTCTGAATTTGTTGTGGTCTATTTTTTTAGAACTGGCTTCTATGTAACTGGGAATGCTTTTGACTTCTTTTTTTTTTTCTATGAAGTGCTGTGAAGATGACATTTGCTCTGACACTGCACTATATAAAATAAATTTAACAGATTTTTACAAAGACTCAGAGAAAAAGCTAAACCTGTTCCAAACTGATTGCAATTTAAAACATCCCAAACGGCATGGAGGCTTGCATTTATAGTAGGGCTTAATTAGAACACTTCTCGTAAACACACCTTACAACCACAGATAATTTACTGTAACTACATATTTTCCTTTAACATTAACCGTTCACTTCATGCCCACGCTACCATCACAGAAGTCATTTTACACATTTGGGTGCCTGGGGAAGTCAAGTGTGTCACGACACAGTCTAATCCAACATTTCTGGAGGGAGAAATCAATGGAGAGTCTAGCAAGGTGAGATCACTGAAAGAGAGACAGGCGAGTCTCATATAATCCCCCAGCAACCGACTTTATCGAGTTCCAGTAATGAAGCTGTCACACCTCCCTCCTTTCTCCGTCTGACCACCCGGAGTAGATTTTATCTTGACTGATCGCCTCCCTGTTGCCTCAAAGATAAGAAGTTCATTCTGTCCACTGAGTCCACATTTATTTAAAAAGACAAATTACTTCTTTTACTTAAAGAAATAATCACAATCCAATATTTAATCATATAGCCACTCGGGTATCCAGCTTATTAACAAACGTGTGCACAAGTGCACATTTCGGATTGTTTTTCTGCAAACATATTCTATTCTTTACATAATGATGCAGCACAAAAGCACTCATCAAAAATACTGAACACAGAGCACACAGCAGAGAGGTAGGAGTTGATGAAATTTTGACGGCCACTGCTTTTTAACAACTCTTGAAAGAGCATTATTGCATGATCCAACGATGGAGCAGAGATAAACAAGTGCTGTTCAGACAAAAGCGTTTTGGAACAAATGTGGGGAAAAAAAACAACATAGTATTTTGCACAAGTATTCATAGCACTTTTTCACATTTTGCCATATAGTATGAAGAGCAAACTCCAACATTTTTCACCAGACTTTTATGAGGAAGACCAACTTGATGTGTGGCAGAGTGAAAACCAAATCTGAAAGGTGTGGCATGCACTTGATTAAAGCCAACTTGTCTCTCAACTTAAGAAGTCCATAGCTCAAGTGAGAGGAAGTGTTGACAGGAAAACTTCTAATTGTGCATTTATTAAACAGGCTTTTATGAAAATGTGGCAAGTAGATGTTGAAGTCCCAATTGGTCAAAAGACATAAAACGAGAAGCTAATGTCAGATGAGACTAAAAATCAACATATCTATACATACAAACCCAGAACCATCTCCATGATAAAACATGGAGATGTCAACATCACTCTGTGGGTGTGATTTTCTACAGAAGGGATAAAAAAAGCTAGTTGTAGCTTTCTTGAGACATTCTTCAAATAAGTAATATTAATTCCTCCACATTTTTCAGATATCCATTATCTTTCCTTTTAGTTCATAATAATGCAATAACTTGTTCTGACATTTCACATAAATTATTTGGGTATTATCACTTTTCAGAGTAATGCAAACTTTACAGCCAAGTCATAAACACTTCACTTTACCTGAAGCTACACACAACCCCACACATATGGTGCTATTCTATTCGCCTTCTCATTAAACACAAAAATAGTCTCTCTCATCATGTATGTTTCTTGTACTCCACTTATTCCCCTCCTCCTGGACATCTGCAAACAGCTCTTTTTTATGTGGTTCTAATTAGGCTTTCTATTCTATAAATGTCACGCAAATCATTTCCTGTTGCGAGTTATTTTCTCTTTACCATTTGCCCTCTATAGACAAACTGTAACTACATACTCCTTACTGGGCAATTTCCCTTGACATTTCCACTGTCAGTCATAATTGGGAAAGGATTGTGCAATATAAATCGCCTGAGGTTGATGTACTTACTAGTGGGCAGAGTCGTTCAGATCGTACTCGTATCCTCTGGCTGCAGCGGCCCTCACCCCTTGGTCAGCCCAAAGAGCACAGAAGGCTATAGCCACAAAAGGGAGCAGCTGCTGATCGTCTCCCAAACACTGGCTGCAGGACAGAATGGAGCGGGCCTGGATCTGGTTTAAGTATGGAAACATTATACAGTCAGAGTCAATAATATAATGCTTTAATATTATCTTTACAAGACATGCACTGCAGACAGCATAAAAGGGATCAATTAGATTTTATAGTGTATTCGAATCTCAAGAATTATCAGAGAGGTTAATTTGTGATGTAGTTTTATCAGATAATTACAGTGATTTTTAGTTTACAGCTAATGAAAACCTCAAAATGAACTTTCCCAAATGAAAGAACACTATATAAGATCAAGAAAAAAGGTGTTAAAGCAAAAGAAAGAAAAAATACTGTAAAGCATAATCACCGAGACTAAGAGATAAATGCTTGATGCCATTTAAAACAAATCTATAAGATATTCACTTATTTGCCTAAAGAATTATATTCTAACTTACTTAAATGTAGATCATCTGGATAAACATAAATAAATAAATAAATAAATAAATAAATAAATAAATCACCCAGCAAAACGTGAAATCTTAACTAATCTTAATGATTTCTGTTTAATACAGACTTTAACACTTGGAAGTCTCACTGAAAGCTAGAGCACAACCAAGTGTTGCAACGCACTCTCACTGTGGATGCAAATGCTTCTGATCTCATCGTAAAATGAAATATTATACAAGTATCGCTCATGAGACGAGAACGCCATGCTTCACATAGGCAGAGAGGGCCCTCTTGTGTAATAAAAAGCAAGTGCGGTGAAAGCTAAACATAACAGGAGTAACCCAGGTGTCTGCGGCTCACCTTGTTCTTATTATTTGCGAGGTTTATCCGTAACTTGCCCATTCCTTGCAGAACAATCTTCATAGATGTTAGAAGGTTATCCAACACTGCAGGCTTTGAAAACATTTGTCAATTTCATTCATCTTTATTCAAGAATGAAAAAAACAAACAAAAAAAAACAAACAAAAAACAAAAAAAAACAAACAAACAAAAAAAAAAAACAAGTATCCGGTATTTAAAAATGTGTGACAAAAGTGTAAATGTTTGGTACCTTGAAACTAAGAAGTTCTTGGCTGGAGAAGCCACGGCTGTGTATTATCTTCATCTGTCTGATTATTGTGCTCTTTCCGCTCTCTGCAACTCCTGGGACACAAACAGCGTTTTGCAACAATTAACCAAAGTATTTGAGAGCTGCTAAATGATGCAGCATATACACACCAAGCATGAGAATTTTGATTACATCCCTTTCAGCCCTGGCATGATCACTTAGGTCTTGCTCGATTGTGGAGCTCTTTATTTGGGCTTTTTTACTTTCCTCTGAGATATCCTGTCGGAGGCACACACCCAGGCAGATCTAACGGAAACAGCAACATATCTCTATTAAAATTCCAGAGAAATTCAAATAACCAAGATAAGGCAATTATTTTTTGCCAAAAAAAAAAAGAATTAAAGTTAATCATCTACATAGGAATTAGGTCTTATTTTAACAAATAGGTCTTAATTAGTGCTTAGTTGAATTGAAAAATACGTATTCTGAAACAGTGATGAGAGCGAAAATAATTTCCTGATTTCAAACAAAACTTTCTGAAGTAGTTTATCTAACAAGGTTTTGCTGCGTACCTTCAGCGACAGAGGAAGCATTTTTAAACAACGAAACATCTCTCTGTTGTTGCTCTTCGTGTCTCAACAGCTTTGTTTTGTTGCTGCTTCTCCTGGCATCAAGCAAGCGTAACTCAGTGGTGCTAATTTGCTTAATTAGGACCACACTTGTACCGCATTCTGTCAAAATAAAAGCCCGTGACACCGGAAAAAGTGAGTCAATAAAAAATAAAATGAGCAATTTTTGCCCAGAATTTTTATGTTCATGTGTAAGATGTTCAACTCATTGATCATTATTTATGTCAAATGACGATCTCAATAGTTACTGTGGAGATGATCCAGTATTTATATGAAATTATTAATGAAGTGACAAGCCAATTCGAAAAGTAGTTTCATCACAATTTATACTATATATATACTATAAACTATATACTATAAATATATAGTATATAGTATATATATATATATATATATATATATATATATATATATATATATATAAAATATTTTGTTCTTACAAATATAATATTGATAAGAATGGAAAAGAGTGAAACCATCCTTCAGAATTTCTGTTTTATTAGCAATAATATACTGTAAATCCAATCAACTTTATATTATACAGTATGTCCTTTGGGAGTGATCAATAACATATATATATATATATATATATATATATATATATATATATATATATATATATATATATATATATATATATATATATATATATATATAATAGGCAACACTATCTACATTTTAGTTTGACAATAATATGCATTATGCTTTTAAAACATTACGCTACTATGTTTACAGCAGCTAATGGAGTAAAATATGTTTCTACAAAAAATATATTATTTGACCCCATTTCATACCCACATGTGTTAGACTCCTTTAGGAGAAGTATGAACTCTACTTTGTCTTCAAGACAACACAATGTCATTAATTTCCACTCATGCAATGAAAACCAAAGTTAAAGCAGACAGTTCATCATTTCACAAATTTCTGTGGTCATATTTTTTTAAAAATGCAAGCAAAAGGCAAGGCCTTCAGGTCTCAACAGTGTGCATTTGTGATTAAAAAAACAACACCTCTGTTATTAAAACAGAACATTTCCCATTAATTTTTTAGCAGTCAGTGCAGAGTGGAACATATGAGGTCCAAAATATTTAAACGGATTAACTGAACAGCAACACAAGGGTATTTGTCCTCTGATTTCTGCTGTAATTTAAAAATCCTTATGCATTTTGATACAATATACACAGATGATGATTAGTTAGGATTAGGAGTATTGCTGTGCAAAAAGCAGCAACAGCCCAGGGAAGGTTTCCAGTTCTGGTTAGATAAATAAATGTTTGTCCCACTTCACCAACTTGCACTTTTCTTGTGCTAAAAGCCAAAAATAACTTCAATTCTTTTTTGTCCTCATTAAAAGGCAATAAAATTACAAAAGTTTAAAATATCCAAATGTATGTATTATACTTTTGAAGATACAGGTACAGTACATGTTCTTTGTTCCAGCTTGTGATTGATCTTACTGCTCACAAACACCTAATGATCCCACAGCAGGATTGTTACCTTTCACCTGTAAAACTGCTGATATTATCCACAGATGCTATAACACTTATGAAGAGTTGACTCTGCTATACAGAAGTTTATATTTATGTAGTTTGCTAATGTTAGGTCAAAACCACAAATGGTGGTGCATGTCTACAGCAGAGCTTGGGATCTTCCTTTAGTTTTTTCCTCTTCTTGTCGCTTCATAGCCTGGATCACAGCAATCTCTTTGGCTTCTTTCTTCTTGTTCCTTGCCTCAAATAGAAGCCTAATTAAACAAAAGGAAACACAAGCCACCAAATAAAGAAGAGGGAATAAATCAGTATGCCCCTTTGATGGAATTTTGCTCAAAAGTATGATGTGCAATTTGTTCTCGGAGATTTATATTATCTAAATATGACAGTTTAGCCTCATAACGATCTGTAATTAGCAATGATAATTAATGAAACAACAAATAGTAACAAAATGACAAAATTTTGTGCAAGACCTTTTTATTAATGGATTGGGCTTACTAATGTAAATTAGATTTGAAATCCTAAAATTAGAATATTGGAAAGCAAACTTGCATAAACACTTACATATACATGAAATGTTAAAAAAAGGACATCAGAGAGAAACCCTCTTAGATGGTTTCTCTCTGATAAAGTTGTTGTCACCTGTTTTTTATTATCCTTTGCACAATTGCATCTGAAGTAAGAGTGTTCCCACTGTCTACAGTTCGTAGCAAGCCTCTTCTTTTTGGTTCCTGGAAAATAAGCAACAATGATCATAAAAAATATCATAAATCATCACTGCAGACTGGTGAAATGTGAGAGGTGACTGATTCTTACAGCGTAAGGGTCAGATCCATCCTTGTCTGGGTAGATTTCTGTCTTACCATGGCAAACAAGATCCACCTGAACACACAAAGACACAACAATTATAGAATAAATGACCGAACAGTAAAAATTTGGTGACTTTTTTTGCACTTGCCTTAAAATGATCCAGCAGATCTTTTGTGACGGCAAAGGGTGCACCAATCACCACTTCCGAAACATACTGTAAAACCACATAAAATCAACAAATACATGAATATATTTAACGCAGAGGAAATTACTGAATTACAAAGGAGAAGAACCTACTCTGCAAGCCAGCACACTGAGCGTTCTCTCATGGACATTCATGATGGGGTAGTTTTTTCCTTTATAACGATTCACCTCCTGAAACACAAGAAAATGTGTCAGACATGCTAGCGCGTCTTTGAGTAGACTACAACCGATCCAGATTTTCATTTAGATTAAAACAAAAAGTTAGTTTAAAAAGTCTCACCTGATCAAAGTGCAGCCCCACTATGATGTATGGCTTTTCGGCAAGCTTATGGACCGCTTCCAGGAAGTCCACATGACCAATGTCTAGCAGGGGTATCATCAAGGATATCGTTGGCTTCCATAAAAATAACTAATGTTTTAGTGACAACGTTCAGAACTGTGGTCATGCATTGTTTAAATATTAACTGACTACAAAACAAAAATGTAGCAAAAACATAATCAAATATAGCAGAATATTTATTTATTCTGACATGGCTTGTTTTACAAGTTATGTCCAGTATTTATTTGTGGGGTTTTTTTGTTGTTGTTGGACTTGAATTGTCTTTTATCAATTTGATTGTGTTTATGTTCTATTTCCCTTTTTAAGTTAGTTATAAGAAGGTTTTTCTGTTGCAGTTTTGTTTTGTTTTTTTTTTTGTGTTTTTTTTTTATTTGGTTTTAATTCAGTGCTGTTATTTCAGACTATATTGTCAGAGGTGTAATTTTACAAATATTGTATGTGTTTTAGAGACTTATAAGAGTCAGCATGAAAAGACATATGCGGTATCGATTGTAATATATAAAAAGATACGAAAGAGGTCAAAGGCTCCTGCAACGTAGATGATGGTGTCTCCGGGCTGAGGCTCCTGGCCTGAAGCAAACTGAATTATCTTCTGAGAAGTCTGCAGGAACTGAGATACTCCTGTCCAGGGACTGTGGCCCTTCTGAACATATTAACATAAAAAAAAGCAAAGCATGGAACAGATTTAAATCAGACAAACTTCTGAAATACAGAAGTTTTCCAGAGAGGTAATCTCTATGCAGCATCACTGCCCCCTAGTGGGGAGAGCAGTAAAAGCAACCGGTAAAATTATAGGTAAAAGCCTAGTGCAAAACTGGGCAACAAATTTAGAATGGATTTATTCATTACTTGCCAAATGACCAGCATTGTTCTTCCAGCCAAGAGACCCTTGACTGCCTGTGACTAAAAGCTTTGTGGCTCTTAGTTACTCTACTCTTTCAGGAACAGAAGTGCCATTCACAATTTGCTGGCAAGGCCTACTAAATGATTAGTAAGCGGGTCTAAAACAAAGCCCTATATTTAACATCAGCTAACATCTGGTGCAAATGCCAACTACTTTCTGCTTGTATGACAAAACAGCCGAGGAAGATGGTGAGAACAGCAAAAAGTTACCTTTCCAAAGTTGTCTGTGTGCTGCTGGTAGTCTGAGCTGTCCTGAACATAAAAATTAAACAGAAAAGTTGGCAAAATTGCTCATGTTAGGGCCTTAAAAAAGAATTTAGTAAACACCCACAATGTTGCTGTGGTGTGCTTTGGTCATCAGAAGCATCCGGCCAACAAGGTCTGTCGTGGAAACTCCCTGCGTCCGCTTACACTCTCTGCAACAATCCAGTGTAACATGCAAGTTAATGAAACACACAGAGAAGCCCACCTTGACTTTCTTCTGACAGGAAAAGAAACTCACCTATAGCGTCCTGACTTCTTTACCTCCTCATATGTATCTTTTCCATCCACAGTTAGTGTTATATCATCTGGAACAAAATGACACAGTCAGGACGATAGCACTGCCCCACATAGCTGAACAGAGAGTGTTTAGTACCTCCATGAACACAGAAGTCGCAGCTGTACTTATCAAGCGTCCCGAGGGTCGTGACGTAAGGGGCTCCTTCCACCACCTCGTCCACCCACTTTATGGCCCGTACCATCTTGTACCTTTCTTCCTGAGTGAAGACTGGCGGACCCTTGTGCTTTGAAATCTCACCTTCAGATAATAAAGCAAGAAAATTAAGAAAAACACGAGCTAATACGTCTGGGTTAAGTGAACATGGAAACAGAAGCCTCGGTTTTAAGAAGCTGATTACAGCAAAATAGAATATTACCGAAATATTTATTTCAGTAACTCAATTTACCAAATTAAACACATTATATAGATGTTTTCAATTATTTATTTGTGTTAATTATGATTTCCTGCTTACTGTTATTAAAAAATAGAACTCATTTAGGCTAGCATATTACACCAGACCAAGAAAAAATTACAGTATATAGAAACATGGTTTAATAAAAAGTACCCGCCTAAAGGTTATTTCAAAATGTCCTTTTAATCTCACAAATGAGTCTTAATGGAACACATATTCTAATACATTAACTATAACAGTATAACAGTAGGCTGCTAAGAGATTATGTGATAAGTAAAAATAACAATGCAATTTAATGCATGGTATTTCCACAAAGAGTTTAATTGTGCAACGTAATCTGAATGTTTTATTGAAAACTGAAAAGCAACAATTATTCTTACTGCTGCTACAAAATGTGCCATAATGATCGTCAAACTTAGAATAGTGCTATATATAACATTTTAGATACAAACATTGTGCTGAATGTTAGACCTTTTTGCCAATATTTTCTTTGTTGCAACCCACAAGTCTGTTGCTATTCAAGCTGATGTTGGTCAGCTATTTCATTTCTTGACGTACTTCTGTGGGCTCTGGGCTCCTTCACTCATTTGCACCGGTATGCTTCCCTCTTTTTGCAATTTGATTCTCATCTGATCCAATTTCATGAACTCATGTATAATTAATGATTGATGAATGATAATATTTTCTTTCATACTCTGTTTGTATTGATTGCAACTCTGATCCCCTATTGTCCAGACGACTAATAAATATGGCAGATTTATTTAGCCTTGATCAAACCAAGGTAACTCTTGCTGATAGTTATTATTTATTGGATTCATAAAGCCACATAGAGTGTTGAGAAAAATTATTACATTGTCAAAATACATACAAAACATTCCCAAGGTGGGTACAAACTGATGCATGGTCACTACCAGAATTTTGTACCAAAAAAGGTGAAAAAAGTGGAGTAAGTTTCTACTTTTCCAGATAAACAGCAATCTGGGTCACACATCCTTCTCTTCCGGTGTTTAAACAATTGGAGGTGAATGATGGGACCTTTACAGCTCATCAAGAATATTTGCCTACTTACTGCCCCTTGTTCTAGCAAAGGCCATGACCCAGAGGATGAAATCTTAAAACAAAGGTTAAGAAACTGTCAAAGGGAGACAAATTTAGCAAATACCATGATGGGCATTAATGAAAACTTTGGGTAACTATTCTGCTTATTTAATGGCCATTGAGTTAAATATGCCTCATTTAAGAGATAACACTGATGTGTCTAAAAGTCAGATGAACCACAATTCAAAAATCCTGAATTATTTTAATGGCTTTCAGGGAAACAACACCAAATTGTACTCTGGATTTATCACTCACTTTGTGTCATTTTGGTGACAGAATGTGGTTCAGTCAGAGGAACTGTTTGTTCTATTCTGGACCAACACGCTTGAGCAGCCACAACAATTGAGGGCTTCATGCTTTAGCAGTACAGCAATGTAGTTTTATGCTAAATCAAGTATCTCTTGCATTAGTTTAAGACTTAACTGTCTGTGTGCACTCCAACGATGAGGTAATCTCCCATCGCTTTGGCCTGTCGCAGCTGGTTTGAGTGGCCATAATGCACCATGTCATAGCTAAGGTAGAAAAACACAGGAAGAAAAGAGTTAGACATGATTGAATTATATGGCAGGACTGGATTTAAAATGTTGGGAGGAAATAAAAAAATGACCAGAGTTTCTCCTAATTTAACAATATGTGTTTCTTGGGCACCTTTTTCTTGCTGACTTTTACCTCTCACTCAACTTTCCAGTAAAACCTTGGATACAGTGCCTTGTGAACAAACAGACTCTTCAGGTGATACATTTTGTGCAGAGGTTGTCAGCCATTGTCAGCAGTGGTCCTCATGATTGCGTAGACAGTAACATGATCCCAACATAACATCTGGATTTAAGAATCATTACTAATAACAGTTCAGGTTCCTGACAGTTCGGTTTCCTGATGAACTGTCCTTAGCTGGAAACCGTAACCATGAAAGAAAGAAACGTTTGAAATGTATCACTGTGGAGTTATAATTAATACACGACTTTCACTTTTTGACTCAAGTAAATAATGTGCACACTTTGCTGGATTACAAAAAGTATCTAAACCCAAACCTGCATGATGAACTGTCTTCCTTCCATTCTGCTTGTTTATCCTCAGCTGTGATAGTGTCTCCAGTTAATTAGATTAGGACAGATAAGAGACTGAAAGTGTAGCACAGTAATCTCACAAAGAAACAGAACAGATGGGTGTTAGCCTCCCTTCAGAGGCTCTTTCAAGCTCTCAGTCTACATCACACTGATATTCATTTTGTCTCTTGTCTCTGGGTGAGGATTTGGATAGTGGAAATAATAATAATAATAATAAAAAAAACAGCAGGACATTTGCACACATCTCTGTCCTCTTGAATTATTTTCATATACAGTGAACAGCACTATAAATAGCATGCTCAGAAACGTCGACAGGAAAACAACACTGTTATTATTAGATTACAAACACAGCACAGACAGTAAGGGAGCCTTGTGGTGCTTCATACTGATGATGGCTGCACCGACTGCTTTGACTCCCAGTCCTGCTGCAGACAGACTTAGCTTTGCTTTTTGTAAAGTGAAATGGGCTTTTAAATCATAACTTTGGGTGAAGATCAGCTTGTTACCAAGAGTAACAGCGAGCACTGCGCCATGTGATGTCAAATCATTGGAACGAGATTCAGGAGCTCTAAGGTGACTGAGAGGGCCAAGAAGAATGTAATAAACAGTGTTTGGAGGTGAATGAATGAAAGGCCCTGAGTTACATAAGACCTTTCTGTGTGCGGGGTTTATTCCAGCACCATGCCCAACAAGTGGCCCTCTTCCTCTCCCTGTATTTTTTAGCAGGGAAGCATCATGAGCGTATCACTGTGGGGATGATGAAATTTTAATTAGAGAAGCCTGTTAACAGACACCCAAGTGGCACCTAAGCTTCTCGAGGGCAAAGGCTTTGCAGACATATGTGCACACGGCGGGGGACCGTTTGGGCGTGTGAAGGAAACAGCAAACGACAACAGCAGGTTTTTATTCAGTAAAGTCTAATATCTCCGATAATCAAAAATAACAGGCTTTGAATCAACAAGCAAAGCGCTGTTTATTGGTTGAGTCTTTACAGTCCTGTGTGTGCACAGCACCATAGCAGATTGTGAATTTGGACTTTGCACTCTTGGTTGATGATGCTTCTCTGACAGCAGACCTTTAACCAGGTTGACTAATAGGAACAGAATGTGCCACGTATTGTGAGTGAGACAAATAAAAACTACGACTTCCTAGGAAATGTCCTTTAAAACCGCCAATGAAGGGATGAGCGACTAGCAAGAGCGAGGGAGGAAGGAGTCAATCTGCTGGGGGGCCTTTGCAGGTGTGCACTGGGGGGGTTAATGACATGAGCTCTGTTGACATTGGCTTTCTTTGCATGCTCACCCCACCGGTTAATATTCCGGCATCCCAAATATTCCGCGACATGCCGCCAAAGCGTAGATATGCAGCCAGAGAGGAACAGCAGGAATTCTGCGAGAGAAAGCCACCGTAATCCTGGTCTTCATGCGCCGATATTCAAAACATCTGCTCAGTCGCTGCAGGATGTGTCCATCAGGAATTGGGTTTTAAAACGTTTGGTTCATTTGCAAATGAGTCAATCAGGGGATTTTATTTACATGCTAGTTTATGGCGGGATTCAGTATTCTTCAACATTGAATTTTATTTTATGTTTTAAAGTCAATATAAAGTCAGACACTGATTTCTTTTTGCTTTATAGATATTTGTAAGAATGTTTGTTTAATGTATAAACATTTTTGTTGCACTTTTATCTTAATTGGGTTAACTCTGAAAATTTAAACAAAAGTGGAAACTAAAGTCGGTCAAACATGTATTTTTGCTTAGTGCCTAGGTCTTTGCCGCAATTTGGAAAATTACAGCGAAACTATATACTACATTAATTTTAGAAGTGTTGCGTTAAGCAAGAACTAAATACATTGCAACTGCAATCTGCTTGTATAATGTCAAAAGATATATAAGGAATCATCATGAAGATGTGATGTTTTATTTCTAAAATGCTCAATAAAAACTCTTAGTAGATGAACTCAATGAAATAATAATAAACACCTAAGAAAATACAAGTTTGTACTTTTACAAGAGAACTCCTGCATATTGTAAAGCAGATTTATTCATTTTGCACAAATCTAATGATGTTATTTTGACTTTATAAGCACTTTATGATCCGTTCAAAACACTCAGTTATGGGCAATAGCAGCAGGAAATAATAAATATATTCTTATAACTAAGAAGGAAAGGCCAGCTGTACGTAAGAAGGTGAAACGTCAATTGGTTTGTATTATAACCCATACACATACACATAAGGCGGTTATCCCAATGAAAACAGGTCCAGGATATCTGCTGCAGAATAATGTATTTAAAGTTTTGCCTGCGCTGAGCTGATAAGGTGTTAAGCAGCTTCCTGCAGCCTGCCTGGAGCAGGCCTGTCCCGATGTGACAACTTCTTCATTCAAACAAGAACCAAAGGCTGGGGACAGCGCGGTGAGATCTTCATCACACCAAATCAACACATCCAATCAGCAACTCACCAGCCGTCGCACCACACACGGATCTTTCGCCTCCTCTTCTCCGGACTGCACGTCTCCGCGGCCAGGGTCATCCCTGCGTCTTTCCCCGCAGCTGCGCTCACTTGGTGGAGGTGGTGATGGTGGTGACCGTTCTTGATCATTTTGAGGCTTCTCTGTTTCGGGGGATTAAAACGCGCACCTTGCCGTAGCGGGTTGGTTCTGTTTTAAGCGAGGCGGTTTCTTTCACAGCAGCCTGGCAGGTGGCGGTTCTCGTCTCTGTACAGGACGGTCGGTTTTGAGAGAAAGCAGCAGCAGCAGAAGCAGAAAGCAGCAGAAGCGGCAGTGGTGCGATGCGCCAACGCCTCCTCCACCGGCGACGCAGAGACGCACGGACCACGGTGCGTCAAGCCGGCGGAGCACCGCAGAGGAAGCGGACTCTGAGCTAAAAAAAATACACCCCTTGCACTGTTGAGCGAGAGTTTTATTTTGAAAATTTTGAATCGTGCCTCTTTGTTATCACTTGACAAAAGTTAAAGAGCAAAGCCAACCGACACATCGTTACATAATAGACGTTGTCCTACGTCAGGTGACCATCTATCTATCTATCTATCTATCTATCTATCTATCTATCTATCTATCTATCTATCTATCTATCTATCTATCTATCTATCTATCTATCTATCTATCTATCTATCTATCTATCTATCTATCTATCTATCTATCTATCTATCTATCTATCTATCTATCTATCTATCTATCTATCTATCTATCTATCTATCGTGGATGTAAAAGATGTTTGGTCTTTTTTTTTAGAAATGCCTTCAAATAGAGATGTTTATATACATTGATTTTGTTGTCCATAAGATGCAATGTAACAACTTTTTTGGTTTGTGTCTTTTTTTTTATTTATCAGAAGACCAATTATTTCCCTAACTTTGACCTTCTTGCTGTTTATCCCCGCATGAGGCCACCTATCTTGCAAAAAGCACTAGATACATCATTCAGATAATAAAAAATGCAATGATGCTGCCACCTCCAAGTGTTTTTCCATGAGTGCAGTTCCAACCCAGAAGGTGTCTGTTTATCTTAGACTAGCAGCTTCTCCTTTTCTGCATGACCTTTCAGCCCCTGTTAAATGAGTACTGTTTCTTTTTAACAGGAACTATGAAATTTGAGCATTTTCAGTGCAAATATCTGGTTTCAACTTTATATGTGAGACAGCAGAATTTTTTTTTAGTCTTGCAACTATAGTGTACATTCAAATGGGTCGTTCTTTATGTAAAATAACTTTATTGAGGAAAAAGTAATTTTATTTTGAAGGGGGGAGGAATTATGGATTTATGAGGTGCAAAAAGTCAGTATTGCAGCAGTAGCTTATTATTGTTTTATTTCATTACGTAAATCAATCTTTTTTATTTATTTCTTCGTAAAATATTTATCTTGACATTCTGTGGTATTATCTGCTGCAAATATTCTGTGAGAGCAGGGGTTATGAAATGAAGTGATCAGGATTCACAAGGAAGGACAACAATTTAACAAATGTGAGGTGCTAAGGTCCACGTTAGTGATCAAATTAAATAAAACTGTTGTTTATAAAAGCATATTATAGATATCACAAATAGATTAAAAAGAAAAAAACAATATATGCAATTTTCCCTACTTAACTAACTATTGATTCAATAGCAATACATTGCAAACTATTAGGAAGCCTGTTTATTTCTCTTGAAATTGTGACCTATAAGTCAGCAGAGGTTACTTTATAGGTTTCGAAACACTTTGCCATGAAAATCTCGCCAAATCAGTTAGCCACTTTCACAGCATGCAGATCACTAGTTTGGTCACACACTGCTGTGGGACAGGATTCCATTCCACAACCTGTCCTAAATCAGCTGACGTGGTTGTCTGAGTCACTCTGTCATGTATAAATAGGGTTGCCACTGGCTGCAAGATCCTCTCCTGACATCTTTCTGCATTGAGATTTCCTTGAATAATATTGAGCTTTATTGTACCTGTGAAGATTATGCCTCCCCACACCATCACACAGCCTCCTCCAAAAGCTGCTAGGCATCGGCAGAGGACTTGGCAAGTTTTGGCTGTAACCCACGTACTCAACACTGGCTTAAGGCACAAAAGCATTTTTCTATCAACTCTAGCGCCATATAAGGGAAAAATAAACCGGGTTTCCCTACACTATTGTCCTTACTTATTGAGCTTTGTAGTTTTTTCCAGCAGAGGGAAACCTAACTCCACACAGCCACTTCCTTCCAATCAGTGAACTGAATATCCTGAACTCTTTTGTCTTGTATTTTTCTTTTGCATCCTTTATCAGGGCAGAGGCACGTGATGTGTAGCGCAAACCCTTAACAAATCATAATACTTAAAATCAATAACGTTTTTTATATTTAAGTAGTCTAAATAATTGTTGAAGCTGACAGAAACTTAAATCCAAATGTTAAATAAACCTTTCATAATATGTCTTAACAATGCACAGGCATGTTCTGCAATAAAGGGATCTGCATCATGTCAAAGTTCAGCAGGTCACATGTGGTGAGAGTTTACCCCTGCTGACGGAGATGGCAACATTAATTGTACGGCAGGTTGTGGTCTGAGAACTGGGGCAGGCACCTGCTGCAGAAGTGGGTGAAGATGAAGAATGCTGTCCTACATAGCCCACCAGCTCACCTTAACCCAACCCGCCAAATTAATCAACTCTTCAGAGGCCGTGTGCTCGTCTGGGGCAGCCGTCCAAGGAGAGAGGCAGAGCCTGTTTTAAGGCACAGGTCACACAGACCTGTAGGAGCATTTAGGAGAAGTGAAGAACAATATTGCTCTAAAATCACGCCCAAGCAGCTGGGGTTTGGAGTTGCCCTCAAGGATGAAGCAGTAAGATGTAGCCTGTCTGAAGCCATCTGTCTCTTTGTCTGAGCAGCTTCTCTCATGAGATGTGTTTTGGTTGAAACGCTGCTGAGGAGCCTGATGTTTGATGAGGGGGGTTGGTTCAGGAGCTCCACAGGGAGCTGAGATGACTAACTCACAACTCCTCCTAATCTAGGACAAGCACACCTAGACATCCTTCATGACTCTAATGTTTTACTCGTGTCGGGCCAAAAATATGTCCGCTGAGGTTAGTCAAAGTGGGTCGCCCAGCAGCTTTTTTTGGATCATGCAAAAAAAAAAAAAAAGAAAAAAAAAAGGAAAAAAGAAAAAAAATGTGCCATCTAAATGATCGCTGTTTTCTGAAACCCACCCTGGACGGCGAAAGCCTTCCCAGTCAGTTTATTTTTACAAGTATCAAACTGGGTCAATGACGCTACAGAATAATGCAAAACCTAATTTCAAGAACTTCGAATGACAGCAACGCATAAAGTCCTTTTCCAAAACATTTTATTGGTCTTATAGAAAATAAAGAAAGCTGTATCAACAAACATACAATATATACATCAATAACTTAGACACCTCGGAGAATCACATTTAAATCCACAGCTGATACTGTATAGGAATACATAGTGCTTATCTACAGATTGCAAAAAAGTACAATAATTTAATTTATAAATAGTTACAATTAACTATTGTCTGTTTTCATACAAAGTACTGCAATATTTTATTACAACCCATACAGAAAAATAACAACAGAATATTAACTTTGTATTACTCACTTATATTCCGTTAGAAACACAAACCCACTCCACAGAGCAAGAGAGAAAAAAAATACAACCCTGCACATTCAACCTTTTACAAACTCCACTTTTTAAAAAAAATCCCAACGTCTTGAGGGCTAATAAATTCAACGGCCACACAAGTACTGTTATTATCCTCTCCATATGTTGCTTACAAAGAAAAACAAGCAATGATCAATTATAAAATTACATCTGCAGAATAAATTACAGTGTTGAGATCAATTAGAAAAACGCCGCATAATGAGGACAGAAAATGCTGTGGAGGATGCAACAGAAAATAAGGAGCATAAATGACTGGTGTAGCAGCAGAGGAGGACACACACACACACACACGCACACGCACACATCCACACGCATACATACAAATATATACCAATTAAAACAAAAAACACAAAAACAGATTTTGCATTAGACCCCTGGGACAGATACTATAGTTTCAACCACATCACAAACGTGTGTAATTCCATGATGTCTAAGTCAGATAACGTCAAATTTGGAAATTCAGAATCTGAATAAGGATGGATATTTTATGGATTCCAGGGCTACCACACGGCTTTTAAGTTTGAATTCCTTACAAAAAAGAAAAGGAAAAACAAAACAAAACAAAACAAAACTTGGTTGAGTTTTGACTTCCTGAAATGACGCCAAATTTGTAAGAAAAAGAAATTGAACAGCAGAGTTTAGTTTTGAGTTGTGTTCATAACAAACCTGCCAAGTCCTGACTGACGATGCTGAACAACGTTTGGTGGAGGAGATACGATGGTATGGGGTGGCAGATTTCTCATTGGAAGAAAATGTCAGCAGACTCGGGCTACGACACCTTAAGTTTAGCATCTTGTGTTAAACTTAAGGTTAACACAAGATGCTTATTGGTGGCTTTCCTACACACCAATAAGGTTCCTAAAACAAGTATATTGCCAATATGTCCAGTTCAATAACTGATCACAAGTCAAAAAAAATTTGAAAACGACCAAGAAAGCAGAGAGAGAAGGAGGAAATTAAAACCATCTCTTCAATTGATCATAATGGGCAACTAAAGAGACAGATTTGACAAATTTGGTCAGAGATGTCCTTCAATAGACACAGCTTCATTAATTTGTTTGTACATTTTTACAATTGGTTGGAGTTGAAAACAAATTTTATTAATATTATTATAATTTTGGGGAGGAGTGGTTTTCCAGGCAATTGCTCTAAAACTTTAATAAAAATTGCGATGTGGCAAATCAAACACAAAGGACGCAAGTTAAATCTAAGTTAACTAATTGAGAATTTTATTCAAAAATAAAAAATTTTTTGTTTGTTTTTTTTGATAAAATGATAAAAGTTTGTTTGAAGACAGTGCAGAAACCCTGGAATCCTTTAGGTCAAAAAAGGGGCCAGATGCTTTTACACCTACTCAGGATGCAAAACTTCAGAAAAACGACACACATTTTGCAAAAACATATGCATCTCAAAACAAAGCAGCAAGAACATTTAAACAACAGACTAACAACTCTGACAATATTAATTTAACCTTACACATCTCTCCCACATCTTTCCACTGAGTTGCATATTAAGGGTCACTTTTTTACAACGATCATCAGTACCTACTGCAGCTACATACTATACACCAGTATGCTTGATAAAGAGTCGTCGCCTTCGAGAGGAGATTCAAAGATTGCTTGACAGTGCCACTTGAACACCTTTTAAAGACACTTGACACAAAAAAAAGATCAACTCCACAAGACGGCCACGGTAATAAGGACGCCAACATCGATACTGGGCTATGTCAAGAGTCACAAATATATTTTCCCACAGTTAACCTGTCACCGCGGATAGCTAAGCATGTTGACAGAGAGAGGATAGGACAACGTGCGCGTAGACAGTGTAACCAGCACCCAGATCTCAGACGTGGAGTTTTGCTGAGATGTTTGTTTTGAGAGTGACTGTAGATTAACACCTCAGTGAGGGCGACCCCTGAATGAAGTGTGTTCCGTTAATGACGTTGAACAACTGCGTTCACCTTGAGGTGTACAGCTGCTTCACCGCCGGTTCTCCTTCTACACAACCAGGCGGTGCGACGCTCGGCACGGGGGAAGCGCTGCTGGCAGCTGCTCTTGATTGTAACTACATGTTCATGCCGTCTCTTTCTGCGTGTGCATTGAAGCCCTTTATGACAAGTAAACTAAGTAAAAAACATAAAATAAAGAGGAGAGAAAACAGAGCTGCCATTCATGTTGCCACTTTGCTTCTTATCGAGAACTGTTTGTTTTATTTTTAGCGGCCTGTTTTGTCCTGAGCAAAACAAGCAGGAGCTTAGTGCATACATACAAACCCCTCAGTCGAACCATGCCACCTTTAATCTAAAGACCCACGGGTCAATTTATGGAAGATCTGCCTCTTTATTTGGTGGATTATCCAGATATAGGCTTAGGAAACTGCATATTTTAAATATAATGCATTTATTTCTGCTATCTACAGTTGAAGTTATACATATGCAAGAAGGACAAGAACAGCACATAAATTTTGAGCTTTAAATTGTGCATTTATCCAAGGTAATGCAACAAAAAATACGAGTCGTGGCCTAAAGTTTCAATTTAATGTAGATATTTAAATCTGCACACAGTCAAAACGTGTTTTGTTTAATTGTCCTGTTGGAACACAAAACTGTGAAGATGTTTAAACTATTTTATCCAAATTAATACCCACAGATTACAGAAAAAAAAAATAGTTCAGATATCCAGAAAAAACATAGAAACAACTAAGACTAAAGCTGATCATGAAGTGAAAGATGCTAGGACAGCAGCAGTGTTACTGTTCACAGAGGAACAAGTCTAACATCACTGTGGACTGAAATGTAAAGATTGAGCTATTTGGCCACAATAACGAGTCCAAGAAGTTAAGCTGAGGAAAGAAATCAAAGCAATTTAGATTAACGCAATGATTTCTACAAAAGATAGTTGCAAAATACTCAGTCAGAATGATGCAAGTCTGCTGGTAGCTACAAAACGTATTTGGTTTGTCGGCACCTTGCTTAGGAAAATCTAATTAAATAGTATTTGGGGTGCACACAAATTTGTCCACTCAATTTTTAGTTTTAAAAAATATAAAAGTCGTATGTTACATTGCGAGTTTACCCCAGAGGAAGGAAAATTATCTCTAATAATCTGAAAAAAACATACATTAAAAGACTCCAATTAATGTCCTTCATGTCAATAAGTGTATGTAAACTTCTGAGAGGAACTGTAGTTAGCATCAAGTAAGTAACTGGAAAACTAATGAAATCTTCCCAACAATAAAGTTCTTTATTTTCAGGTCACAGAAGATATATTTTGAAGGTATCCAACATCAGGTGCAGCATATTTTTAGCTTAAGCTTAATTTAAATTCACAGACTATTTCATTGATATCTGCCTTACACTGCTCGCTGACGTAAACTCTTGATGACAATATGATTGGTAACTAACACCGAGAAAGCAGAGGATATCACAGATGCCAATACGCACACAAACAACTGACCTTGTTCACACCACCTAGTTTAGCTCTACAGAGTAGGTTTTTTTTTTTTTTTTAAATAGCACAGCGTTGACATCTATACAGTGAACAACACCGCCAACTTGCCACTTATACGTCACATTACGCGCTACCCCACTGTACGCGCCTAGTCACTAGAAAAAAGCTATCAGACTTCAATAATAAGCCACTTTCGGTACAATTGCAAAAGAGATGTCACAGGATTTTTTTCTTTTTTTATGAGTTTTCTTTTTCTGTATTTCTATAAACAATGGAGATTGATCTACCAAGTAATAAAAACCAAGAACTCAATGATAGACAAAGTTTTCTACACTTTAACAATTCAAACAGTAAAGCTCGTGTAAAGACGTTCTTTTGGAAACATTTGACGGACATGTTAAGAAGTAATTACAAAAAAAATGTAATATATATATATATAGAGAGAGAGAAATATCTTTTAAAGAAAATGACGTATTTTCTCTATGACCAAAATGAGTGTCCTCACAAATCGTGAGAGTATCACTGTATCAACATTCAGGTTTTCGGATATTGTAGCGGAATCTTGTCATACTGGAATGGCACTCAGCTCTGGAACGATATCGCTAAGATAAATACGCAAGATCTCTTTTTTTTTTTTCTTTCTTCCATGTGTGTTTTCAGTGCATACATATATTATTGCATCTACCAGTCATGTCGAAAATGACAACTTCACTGAAGCCTTTCACGGATGCATAAACGGAAACGAACGCCAAGTTTGTCAGCATTGTTTTATGCCTATATCACTGAGAGACACCTAACACCAAAACAAAACAAACTGAAATATCACAAGGTGGACTTAAATTGCTAGTTTTGGGTTAGTTGTTTTGAAGACTTCTGTAGCATTAAGACCAAGAAAGCGACTTTCATTATTGATCCTTATTCAAGTCAGTGCAGAATAACAAGCAAGAGGGCCTTGAATTGTTTGATTTGATTGAGTCAGTATTAAGAAATTAGAGATAAATAAAGACAAACAATATCATCTTATATTAAGGAAAATGGACGACTGCTGAGTTGCATTGCTCAGAGTGAATCAAGAAGCATTTTATGACTGTTAAAATGAAACAAAAACCACAGAAGACCCTGGACCATGTTAAAATGCACTGACTAGTTCAGAAGTGAAAATCATCCCTCTGCCTGTTCTGCTACTACGACCTGGCCTCCGTTTTGGATTTGACGATGGTGATGACGCTGGTGGCAGCTACTTTACCAGGGATGAGGGGCCCTATCACAGAGGCCATGGGTCCCCTTCCTGTAGTGACAGGGCTGCGTGCCACAGTCCTGGCAAAGCTCTGGAGGGCTTCATACTTTGAGCGAAGAGCATCCAGCTCCACCTTCATGCTTGCATTCTCTGTTGCCAGCTTGTCCACTTCCTGTTGCAGCTGGGCTTTTTGCTTTTCCAGCTCCTCCTTCTGGGTGACCCGCTTCACCCGGCAGCTAGCAGCATAGCCACGGTTCTTCAGGGTGCGTCGCCTCTGCTTTAGCTGCAGGATCTCTTCTTTAGAGAGCCCCCGTAAATGCTGGTTTAGTTCGCGCACCGACATGGTGACCAGCTCATCGTCCGTTAGACTGGTACCATTTTCCCCAGGCTCCCGCTTCACCTGCAGAGGCAAAGCAATTAGAAATGACCTGACATCAAAACTGGTTTAATAAAGTCATCATAAGAACTCAGGGTGGGCAACGTAACAATATTAGATCATGGAGGGTGGGCAATTATTTTTCTCCATTTTTACCAAAAGGCCACATAAGCAATTGTGACTGTTATCAACGATCAGGTCATTAGCTGAACATAACTTTTCCAAGTACATATTTGATAATAAACAGAAAATATACATTTTATCACCTTCTGGCAACAGTAGACATTGCAACTGAACAATAAAATGTGACCCACCATCCTGAGAACTGAAACGTTATACTTGTAACCCTTGGGAGTCCCTTCATTTGTGCTCCACCTGTGTCCGTTGGACACAAAAAAATACTATTTTAAAGTTTGACAGAAATTTTTTACAGTGAGCATGTATCAACATATTTTTTGCAAAAAAGTGTTAAATTATTTAATTCAGTCTTCATTATGCATGAGAAATATATAGCAATTTTTTGAAATTTTAGCCCTTATCCAGGTTCAGCCCTCCTTTGAAATACTCATTTCAGAGAAAATAAGAGAAGCTATTAGATTCTTTCCCCATCCCCTAAATGCAAACAGTAGTTAGTGAAGTGTAATCCAAACCTGGTCATTTTAAAATTGATAGCAACCTTAACTGATAATTTTATTGTATTTGTGCCTTATTTATAAAAATTGATGGGCTTCTAGTACATAGAAAAAAATATAAATTCTTAGTGGAAAATAAAACATCAAATTTAAACATCAGAGAATGATAGAAGAAAAAAAAATCCAATTACAGTGATGGTTAATTGAAAAGTACATTTTGAACACGTCACTGCAAAAATCCAAAAAGGACACAAATTAATCTATTTAGCTAAAAGGCACTACGTTTTAAAATGGAAAACAATAAAAATAAATAAATAAATAAATTCCAACACACACAAAAAAAAATTACAAATTAGGAACAATTCTAATAGGACATTTTTATTTACCTTTAAGGCCTTGTTTCCTTTGTTTATGGTATTCATGCCACAAGAGAGGCCTCCACCTGTACTGCTGGTTGTTCTGTGAAAAGTCATAATCATAAAAAAAATATTGCTGTCAAAAGAACGAATTAATTTCAGTGCAGAATATTATATTTCTGGCAAATAGGCTCCAGCCTGACTTTGACCCAAAAATATAAAGTAGGTCAAGGACTTCAGACATCCTTCTCAGTGAAACCAAGAGTGTTGAATGAGAACTCTTTATGCATCTGTCAGAACAAACAAATAATTTGACGCCATGTCTGCCTCAAACGTAAATCAGGTTGATTTTAAACAGGACATGCAATTCAGAGGAAGGTACATAAATCTTCTTGTCTTCTACAAGGATTATTGGGAGCTGAACTTAAGATGCCGATAAACATGTTGGCAGTACTTCACAATATCTAGGAAAACAGAGTTCCTTCTCTCAGGTACACAGGGCAGCGAGCTACCCAGTCTAGACAGTCGCACCTGTCTTGGAATCAGCTCGGCTATAATCCCACAAATCAATAAAGGGGACGTAACTAGTGCAGAGCCCAGAATAACCAGGCTGCAATGCAGTTTAATTTTTGTTGTGTCAGTACAGAGGGAACACCCAGGGAAGCTTTGTGAGTGAGAAATGTAACCCAGGGGTGTAAAGATAGAAGGTCGAACGCTGTCTGTCTGGTGAGCTCCATCATAAGACAAGACACAAAAACGCACACACACACACACACATGCAGAGTTGTGACTCTGTGAGTTTTGCTCTGCATGCAATAAATGCTGTGTCAGCGACACCCACCACAGTCCGCCCACCCAGCACACTGCCTCTGTAAGCTGATTTACACAGCCAGCAGTGTTACTACATAAACAAACACATGCTGGATTTCTTTTTATTTATTTATTTATTTTTTTCAGACAGCATCACACCAAATAAAGTACAAAGAGCTACAGATGCTGTGTGTCATGGTGTGTGCACGCTAAAGTTAGTGTTTTTGGCCTCCAAGCACATTAAGCCAGTCACGTATGATGTGTGGAGAAAGCTCAGTGAGGTAAGACAAGGAAAAAAAACAGATGAGTCGCAGCTCTGAAGTGGACTATAAGAAGGCCAGGAGATTACCATGGCAACAAAAGGGGAGCTACAGGTGGACCGGTCACCTGAGCCAAACAGGGAGAGACAGACTCTTGTTAAAAATGACCTGAATACGACACGACTGCACAGGCGGGGGACATAACATGGGGTCAGATTGTGACTGGAATTTTTTGATGCTTTTCACTCTAAAGATAAAGTCCTCTTAAAAACAGCAGTGTTCCACTGTAATGTGGATGCATCTCACCCCGCCTCAGTGGACTTTTTAAATGTGGTGTTTTCATCCCTGATGGGCTGGCTATGAATAGTCGTCTGATAGTAACACCTACTTTTTACAGGCCTTTGCAGTGACTCATTTCCAGTAAGCATTTGGACCACAGATGCAAAGCATAATGGGATAATGGTCTGTCTGATGATGCACAGATAATGGACAAACAGACAGGAAAGCATGAGGCTAATAGCTGTTAGGATAAGAGCGAGAAAAAAAAAAGACCTACGGCTGCACTGATCAGGCTTTTCACAACCAATACCAATTTCCTCTTTCTTTGAATTTATTTTTTGATAAATAAAACTTTAATAAATTTAATTTCTTCTAATTTTATTACAGTGGCTATTTTGTTCAAAGGATAAGATTATCTTCATTATGCATATTAACACATGTCCCCGCCTTTTTTCTTATTTTTAATAAGACAGGGCAGAACAGTACACAATATAGGTTGATGCATTTATAAACTAAAAGTTGCAGGGGTTATTTGACATGTTTAAGAATGAAATGCAAGGTACTTAATAAATAGCAAAATCAAGTAAAAAAAAAATGGTTGCTAGCAATGTCTTGTAGCTTGGTTTAAAAACTGCTAACATCTTCCACTTTAATGAGATGTTAGAGAAAGTGTTTGAGTGAAGAGGACTTTCTTATAACTTATAAATCACAGTCACACAGTACAGCTCCTCCCCTACCTGTTGCTGCTCAATGCGAGTCAGATGATTTAAAGAAGAGTTTTCTCTCACTTGTAATAAAGAGGAATTTGGTTGTTTGAAAATATTTTTGGTCAGAATTAACAAAATATTTAAGGAAACTAAAAGGCACACCACCCACCACATAAAGTTACACTCTTTAAATTGACGGTTGACAAGTAGGGCTCTGTGTAATACATTTGCTTTCCTCATCTTTCAGATCCTACAAAAAATAACAAAATGGATCATATAAGGTAATCCATAAGAAACAACTCTATGAAGCAGCATACTGAGCAGATGGCACAAATAATTTCACAGTTACTATAGAAAAATTAATTTAGTGATAGAACCATCACAAAATTTAGCAATTCTGTTCATATTTTTCCACATATAAATAATATTGTATATAAAATACAAGCATGAAAAAGGATTTTAAAAATAGTTATAACACGTTACAAGTTTGCAGTGACAGAAAGTGCAAGGTAACTACCTCTGCCTGATAAAATATTCTAATAAACACTATTATAACTGTGATAACAAATCTACATTTTAAGTAGGAGTGAATATCATTTTCTGAGTTACTTTTTGATTGTGATGTAAACAACACAACATATTGTGTTTTATTATTTTTTTTTAATCCAAGGTTATAAAGTGGGAAAATCATGCAACCGTGCCTATTAAAGATACACGTTCTGTCACACAGCTGTGCGAAGGCATGGCTTGGCATTCTGAAAGCTCACCATATGACACCAAGGAAAGATTGTGTCCAGGCTGCAAGCCTCCAGCACAGGCTGCTGCCAACAGACGGCTAGCTATGACAGGGCATGGCAGAACAACACAGACAAGGTCCAATGCACAGCTGCTCCCTTCCACTGCCGGGCATGTCATACCTCACAGAGACAAAGAGGCATCCACACAAATAGAGAAGCCAGGGAGAGGAAAACACACCTACAATTTTCTGCAGAAATGACAAGGGGATGTCAGAGGTGCTCCAGTGAGTTATTTGATAGCGACAGCATGGCTTTAAGTTCAATAATTCAAACAAAAACAAAAAAGTCCTGCAGCATATTGCCTCACATTAAAAATTCCAGGCCTTTAGTGAGCATCTCGCCATCGGAGCAGTAAGTGAGATCTGCAGCTCGGAGAGCAGGGGGCATTGCAGGTGGGGACGTAGACGTCTTTTGTGGACGCTTGCTGAATTTTTATGAATCGCCTGGAAGAACGCTGACAAATCAGGGCTGATTGCTTGTGGAGGAGAGACATCACACCCACAGGAAATAGAAAAATGCTGAGTGTGGTCACCCACAGAAAAGGAATGGTGAGAGACAGACAGAGAGCGAGAGAGAGAGAGAGAGAGAAAAAGAGAGGACGAGATGAAAAGAAAGAGAGACGAAAAAGCCTTGTGTGAAATGCGTGGTCGGCACATTTAGAGGTGCCTGAGTAGAGCAAGTTGAGTTAAAAAAAAAATACTGATCTCAGCAAGGACCAAAACCAAGGTGCCAATTAGAAGTTGTGAAGTTGAGCCAACACGATAAGAGCAGGCCAGTCGGCCATCAGAAGCAGTGTCTGTTCATCCAAATCTACAAAGGTAAGCTCAGGTTCATATTCAAGAATGATAAAAAATAAATAGAAAAATCTGCTCTTATAAAGGCTGATGTAACATGATAGATTTGGCTGTAAGCCAGCGGCCTGCCTTAAAGATCTCGTTACAGGATTTCTCCAGGGGGATGCCAAGGATGAACACCATTAGCTGGGGGACTTTTTGTTGATGGGGATCCAGAGCCAAGGCTCCCGTGCACTGTGTCCCGATGGTGAATATTTATCACTGTCGTTTACAGCCTGAAATGGGAGGGGGATGGTGGCGGGGTGTACCAGGGGTTTGGAAGCAGAATAGAGATACTCAAGAGGTGATTCTTCAAGGATACATCCAAGGCCCTTCTATCAACAACTGTCTCAAAATGGCGGCAGGCTGGTGGGGGCTGGGCGTAGGTTATATTTCTGGGGACTGGAGGTGGCACGCATGGTGGTTCGGGGCTGCAGGGAGAGCCATCTCCACTTGACAGCAGTGTAACAAGATTATCAGGGCCATAAGAGCAAACAAAACCCCCTGAAACCTGCCTCAGAATCCAGATTACGACAGCGCCTGCTGCCTGAATACTAAACAAAGCTGGGAAGGACTAACAGGACGCAAGATTTGCTCCACCAAGGTAGTGGATTTTTCACATTGCCTAATACAAAAGGTATTTGCAAAGAGACAGAAAACTAAAACCACACAAGTGAATACATATAAAAAAAATGCCATGATCAATTCTTGCAAAGCAGCTTCTAAACACTTGGTTCCGGCAGCTTGAAAATAATTTAAATAAAACTAGACAGTGGAGATGCACAAGGAGAAAAGTTATAAAACTGTACAGCTTAAAAACATTGGAATGTTTTTATTAAAATTGATGCCACTGTTTAAAAGAGCAACTAAGCAGGTGCCAGAGAAAGTGCTGACAGGAAGTCTATTTCTCTTCAAAGAACCAGCTCTGTGTGTTGTATCATCAAAAGCTGTTTGATTATGTTATATATTTATTCTCAAAATGTACATACAGTGAGTTTATTTCTCACTCTAGAAAGGTAGGCACAAATATTGTCATTCATTGTCAGCCAACAGAATAAAGCCAGAACCCTCAAAATAAAATGTATTTGATTATTTAAATAAATGTAAAAATCAGTTGTGCATAAAGAACAAATAAAATTGTATATATATTTTCAACTACCAATGCTTGGACAAGATCTATTTTTGTTTTTTACTGTTGAATCAGCTCAATGTAAACAAATCAATATTTTCATCTTTTTGTCATTCCAAATCAAACCCCGTAAAGACAACTGTTGATTTGAAGTCAATAATTTCACTGCTTATCAAGCTTTCTACTTTGTTTTTATTAACATAAAAAAAGGTTAATGTTGATTACCTAAATTACATTAACAGGCAAGCAAAGAAAATTAAAAAAGCTATACCATCTCGACTTCATTTGCCGTCATATTCGATTGTTCCTACAGAGTTGAGATGATTTAATGTAATCAGCCAGCATTTTGAAGCCGTGCGCCACAAGCACCCCAGCTCAAGAACTCATCGCGCCTGAACAGACGCCCTACTTTCAACACCTCCCTTCTAATTCAGATTCAAAAAGATCACCCAGAAACTCAGATCTAATCATTTCTCCTGTCAGCTGAGCTAAGTCAATTATCAAGCAAGCTGCATGTGTCGGGAGGCATTTAACTGCAAATTAAAAATCAGACTCCTCTGATCGCTCTGGAGGAGAGATACGGGCTGAGTGGTGCAAACTTAAGGATGGAGAAACTGTGTACGAGTGCATCTGAGCAACAGTAAGGTACGATGGGAAGAGAGGTGGGAAGCCATTAACTACCAAGTATTCAGAAAGTGAAATAAGACTAACAAAAACAGCAAGGAGGGGAATCATTCAGTAGCTTTCAGAGTGGAAATGTGATCTGCTTGTAGTAAAAGGGAAATACTCATCTATGTTCTTTTGTACAGCAAAGGCTCTAAAAATAAAACTAATCAAATGTTAATGTGATTTCTGTTATTGACATAACATCTCAAAACGAAGGGCCAGTGGACGGCTTGTCAAACATTTTACTAGATTATTTGCCAGTCTCTGCTGAATTGTTTGATATAACTGCAGTACTGCTATACAGTAACAAACATTAAACGGACAACTGCTACAAATGATGACAATAATATGACCGTGTAATTATTGTGACAGGCATTAGAGTGGCTGCCAGTTTAGATCCTCTGTAAACAGCACTGATTTGAACTCCAGCAGAGAAAGGAAACTCAGCCGACGATTTAGTTTTTTTTTTAATTATTATTTTTATTATCGAGCTCTTCTTAAAAGGTTTTATGTCCCCACAGCCTACAAATACACAAGTACCGACACCTTCACCTGTTGCCTCTTCATCCTAATGCCTGCAAAAACATAGGCAACTAACTTTGATAGCTTACATGTTAATAAGTTGAACTAATATACTGTAGACTTTGTGTAAAACTGGTCGAAAAATATTAGGTTGATGTCCAAAAATAAAATAAAAATGTACAAATAAAAAAAACCTATTTAAAATCAGTTTTAAAAAGTTAAGCCAGTCATACCTGATTATATATTTCAACATTCAATGCTTTCAGATCAAATGCACAGAAAACATCAAATTTCCAGAATTATTTCAATTCACTTTTTTTTTAAGCAAGTAAATTGAAATGTATGCCGTTTAGTGTGTTGTTTGGGTCATTTATAATCAGGTTTTAATATTAATTCAAATAAATGTGTAGATATAAATGAGTAGTAAAATATTTAAACTTTGTCTATAAAATATAAAACAAATTCCGTTAAAAAAAAAATGGTTTTGTCCAATTTGTTGCATCTCTTGTGAATCCCATTGTCTTCTATGATTATTTCTCTTTCATATAATTCCAAAAGTTCGATAATTTAGAAAAAAAACATTTAAGCTAAAAAAAAAAGATATTTTCCAGAATTGTAACCGAGTATATCAGGGGTACAGCTCAGGTTGACAGCTTCTGACACAAAGTCAGAGAAGCAAGGCAGACATGGCTTGAACATTTGTGGAGGCAGGTTAGTGGATATATTGGTGAAAAGGTGTTGAATATGAAGCTGCCATAGAAAAGGAGAAGAGAAAAACCACATAAAAAGGTGCATGGGTGTAGTGAAGAAGGATATTCAAAGATTGGTGTGACAGAGGAGTGTGCTGCAGGCGGGTTCAGATGGAAGTGGAGGATGTGTTGTGGCGACCCCTCAACAGTGCAGCTAAAAGAATAAGAATTTGCCAGAATTGTTCCCGTTTTGTGTTTATAATAAGGTAATTTATGTCGATCGGATCACAAAAAAAGAAAAGAAAAACAACAACAAATAAACAAAGAAACTACCACCATCCACGGAATAAAAAAGGAAAAAAAAAAAAAGCATGCAGCACATTATCTCAACTTCTGCATCCAGTTCATGTTGGTTTAAAGTGAAAACATGAATCACTGCCCTCAGGGAAGTTATTGTATTTTTTTTTTTTAAGTCGCTCATAAAATGCGGTTTATTTAAAAGGACTAGTTTGTGCTCTCCGATGTTTTCTAGTCTTACAGAATCTATTTTCAGGCTCTGCCGCCACTATTTACTCTCCGAGCTGCTCCGTCAGTACAAACAGCAGGCTGGGAGAAGAGACTCTGGACCTTCAACTGTATCTGCCTGGAGGACTTGCTTAAACAGGAAGAGAATATATTGTGATACTCTGGCAGAGGAAGTAAAGGTTGAGGGCAACCAACATGGGTATACAGAAAAACCTTGCTGGTTACTGTAGCACTGGCGTTTTTGAGAATATATTGTACTGACCTGACATCGTAACCTTTTGAGGCACAAATGCAGACCAGATTTATTAGTAACATTTCAATAATGAAAACTTCACAAAATATAAAGGCATAAAGACGAGTCACTTTTTCATATCTTTTTGTCCTATAATTATTTTTATTCAAACTGATTCTGTAGAGCTGAATTTCTACAGAAAAAATACAACAAACACAAGAGATTAGTAACATCTATGTGATTCTCCCTAAGTAAAACCTGATATTGAAATCAATTTATTGAAAACATTCTAAATATCTTACTTTAGGATCATTTTTAAATTTTGAAAACATTTATTTGTTAAACCAAGCATGACCTGCAAAAATGCCCTGTCTTGCATGTTCCTTACTGAATCCTTCAAAAGACGACTGCACATATTTTTAACGCTTCCAACATTAGGGAGCATAATAGGGAGCTAATCAAACATTTAAAGTATAAATATGTTTTCACTTAAGAATTTGGTTACAATCAAGAATGACATGAAAATAAATCATTTATTTTTCTATTCATCAAAACTTACAACCAATAATTTTTAGCTCATAAAAGGGACCCAAAAGCAAGTGGTTCAGTATTTTTATTTATTTATTTATTTTTTTCTTTGGAATATCTGAGTTGATAATTGGTTTCTCTAAATTCTCCCTAGGTGTGAGTGTGTGTGTGAATGGTTGTTTGTCCTGTCTGTCTCTGTGTTGCCCTGCAACAGACTGGCGACCTGTCCAGGGTGAACCCCGCCTCTCGCCTTGAACGTAGCTGGAGATAGGCACCAACCCTCCCGACCCCATTAGGGACAAGAGTGAACAGAAAATGGATGGATGGATATGTTGATGCATATCAAGATATGTTGAGTTGATGCATACATGGGGAAAACCTTGAAATTCCTTCATTACTGTTAGAACATAAAAGATACTCAAAACTGTATTATGTTGATGAGAAAAGGTCTAATTGGTACAAAATTATGCAATCCCAGAACCTACTTAATAGAGCAGTCCCCCAAACACTTTTACAAATAAAATGAAAAAATATACATAATTTAATGTTCCATTTAATAATTCAGTTTTGTGTGAATCTTCACTCTTATTCACAGAAGTATCAGAGATTGAATCGACCAATTATTCGGCTCACTTAAACCTGTTTATTAAATCACAAAATGCATTTGAATTTATAAACTGATCAACCGGCAGTGTGTGCTTTGATTTCTTTTTTGTACTTTTTAATGTTACACTTTATTTTATGCATAAATGAAAACAATCTTACAGTTGGATTTAAAACTATTACCACTCTCAAAGAAGCTGCAGCACGTTTGTGTTTTATGCGTCACAGTCCTTAGGAAAACAGACAAAAAGTAGTCAGTCAAAATTTAAATTGTTAGGTCAGCCCTTAAAAATGTATAATCAGCACTGGCCAGAAAAAGTGTGATAAGTGTAACTCTAAATCCAATGAATACTAGCAGTTTGTAGTTCTCACAATTCTCCAATGTATCTTCACAATGTGGTAGCTTTAAAACAAACTCCTACTATTCTAAACCTTCTCAGAAAGTAAGACATCTACTAGAAACAATCCTGGTTATGTCTTTTTAAGTACCTGAAAGAAAGCAAGGAGACTAACTCTGAGCCTTTCACTGGTTTGTTTTTACAGCATAACAGGGATTTTTTTTAAATCACTTGCTTCCCCATAAGAGTTTAAAGCTGATCTGTTCCATACAGAATTTAGTCAAGATAAAAAATGAAAGGTTAGCCATAAGAAAGACGCACACTTTTGCTCATTACGTTTACTCCACTAAATTCTGAGTAAACAGAGAGCCCTAATGAACACAGCCTGTCTAAGTCAAGCTCCAAGAAATCCATCAAACACACTTTTTCGACTCTATCTGGATGAAAGTATTACTTTGAGGAGTGAAGGGGGGCATATCGCAATGCTTAGCAATCCTAATCCGCAGCACACTTGCAAGAGGTTTCATCACTAACATTCCCTCCCTATTCCAAAAGGAGAGGGCTGAAAAAAAAAAATATTGATCTTTTCCCTTCCTTCCTCCAAGGCATTTCTATTTCCCTGTGCAGCTTAAGCAGCACTTTTGTGGACAAATCCTGCATTTGTGTTCCTTTCTGGAGGCTAATAATTGTCCTGAATAGGCGTAACGACTCCCAAAGCGCAGCTGAGTTGGCTGTACAGTGGTGTTGGTGGCCAGACTGTACCTCTGTGCACAGCTAAGTCTTGCTTCGTGTTTCATCAACCTCACATATCCTCTTCCACCCTCCGCCGCCTGCCCACTACAAGCAACGCCACTGGATATGAGTTGTGCACTCAGTTCACCTCTACAATACCTAGCTTTATTTTATCCTCACCACCTCAATGAAAGAGGAGATAAATCTAAGAGCTCATCTCCGCCATTCTCTGCCTCCGTCCGACGCTTATATGGACCATCATCTTTCCTCGTTACCTGCAGAGAGAGGCAGGGCAATGGGCATTACGCTTTATTGCAAAGCCAAGCTTCTGATGTACGATTGCCCTGTCTGCTAAACACACTTCAATGCGCTCCCCCTCTCTTGCATGAACAGAGATGATGAAATAAGTTGGGATATCTGTGCAAGAATGGGCAACTTCTATGTGTTTTAGCCCTGGCTATGTGTGCTCAACAGTTTCCAAGGTGACTTTTCAAATTGCACAGAGACTATCCATGGATAATTCATTACCTGCAACCCCTCTATAAGCTCTAATAGGCAGCAAATTTCATCATGTCACACTCAGGGAAACAAGAGCAGCTGTCATCCCAAAATTAAAGTAATTAAGAGCTGCAAGACTTTAAAATAAATCATAAGGAAGGTTAATCTTAAAAGATATGATTCACATCATGCCTCATTCAATATTAAAATATAAATCTAAATGTTAATTTTCAGGTGGTGTTTTTCTGTTTTCTTTTTTTTGTAATCATACAACAATTAAATATGACCCAATATTAAAATGGCATTTGATTCAAATATTAAAACCCACAATATCTGCTTATTGTGCAATTTGAAAAATGGTTTTGACATCGCGGTTGACACCTAAGCATTTAGTCTAAATCAGTTTGTTGATGTACATCATGACAGCGCTGCAATAAAAAGCCACATTCTCAGCGGAATGTCGATGAGGCTATTGATAAATTGCCTGATGGGTCATCACTTGATGCTGATGGCTTGAGGAAAGATGAGAGATCAGCAACCAGATCTCCATCCGTCTCCTACTAATAACGACGGGCTCGATGATAATCATCGACACTCATCTGGCGAGGAGACCTTTGTCCGGTGGTGCCATATTTCGGGGTGGATTCTGACTAAGAGAGCGCCTAAATACATCATTGTGATGATTCAGCATGATAAAAATATCGCGCCTCCTAGTTGGGATTTAAAAATGAAACAATATTGATGAGGGACGCAAAACCGACTGGTCTGATTTGACGATCATTTCAAATAGTAGTGAAATGAATTAAGATCACTCCAGGTGAAGCAATTCAATACGAAAAGGATGGTGTGGAAGCTATTTCCTGGAAGATCAAATTCATGCACATACAAAAGCGACATCATCATGCTGCGAGTTCTAGTAATCGCGTTCGCTTCTGACCAAAAAAATGTCACAAAAGGACACAGCAACCAACCTGATCTGGCAACACCGCTGGCTGGCTCGGCTGCCGCTCGTTCCTTCGCACAACGAGGTGATGAAGCAGCAGGTTTGACCAGCGAGAAGCGCATGAGTTGACAAACCCCACAGAGAGGCGCTCAGACACGGTGGAAAGCACACCGGGCGTAATAACACAGAGCAAACTAATTATGGCAAAGGGGAACCTGCACAGGTTACACGCTGGTTACACGCTCCTGACATTCCGCGACTCAACCCCTCGGCGCCCCGCTCGTGTGAAAGTGGCAAACAACTCCCCGCCTACAAAAACAAGCAAGCAAGCAATGCGATGCAAGCAAGCGAGGAAATCCCCGTGCCTCAGTCTGCACATTACAACTGTGGCACCGAGCCATTCTTCGAGGGATGGGAATTGGCCACCAGGTGCGAAACGGATGGCAAATTCCGCTCCACGAGCACTAAAATCTGAATGTTTTCCCCTTTATTCGCATTTTACGAGCGTACAAAAGATTAGCTCTGCATAGTAAGAGCACAACCTCGTCCGCTAAACCACTATACAACGTACCAGGTTTGAACTTTCAAAATAAACCACCTGGTAAAAAGATAAGCACGTGTTTTAAGCGGTCGAGTACATCGGACGCTTTAGTTTGAAAACCGTTTGTGGGAGCTAATATAGTTAGCTTGACGAGCTAACTGCGCTAATACATCTCTGCACACTCAGCACAACAGCGAGTCGCTTCGCTTTCCAGACTCACCTGAATTTAAAACGATGTTGCTCCCTGAAGTCAGAGCTGCCAAACTCCTCTTCTCAAACCGCGGTGAGGAGGAGTGAGCATTACAAATAAATATGTATTTGGTTTTAGCAACAAAAAAAAAGCGATTTCCAGATATCAGCTCGTGCGCTCCTTGTTGATTGCTTTCTTGTACCAAAGCCAGACGTCATCGTGTTTGGTCACGTGTCTCCATTCATGAAAGGTTTATTTTCCTCAAAAGAAAAGCAAACATTTCAATAATAATAATTAAAAAAACCCTTTGCACCTATGGTTGCATTGAACACTGTTTACATTTACTGTACCTAAATAAACAGAGACTACAAATGTACCTTAAATCAATTAGAAAACAGCATGACAGAATTATTATAATTAATGTAATAATTAAAATATTACATTAAAAAAAGTATTTTTCATTGTTTTATCCAATTATAAAGTTAACACAAAATGTTCCCTCTTTTAACGGCTTTTCTGTTGTTTATAAAGGCCATTTTGTAGGTGGTTGAATCGTTTAATATCGCAAGGTATCAAAGTATAGTAAACTGCACATCATGTTGAAATTTTTATTGAAACATTCTCCACCAACTTCACACCCATTACTTGGTTTTGGGCAATCCCAATATATTACATACATTTTGTCATTGTAAAGTGATGAAATGTGAAAAAGTACTGGGGTTATCTATATTTTGGTAAGGCACTGCTAAAACAAGCAGACAAGATAATCTTACTTACATAACAAAATGTTAAAATTCATAAAACATTGTGATAATATAAATGTAAGGACATTTACTTATGGCTTTTTTATTATTCATAGGCAAATGTAAGGACCTAAACAAATGGATGAAAAAAAAGTACCCTTACTTTTTCCCCTTTTTTTTTTTTAGAAAAATAAACCTTCTGCCCTGACATTAAATATATAAAAAGTTAAACATGACAATTTCTGTAGGGCAAAGAAGTCAGTAGCATCAAACCCAAAGGGATTGTCAAGTTTCCACACAATGTCAAACTAAAGGGTTCAACTATATTTTGTCAATTCCAAAAAAAAACAAAATTCCCACAAAAATAATTATTCACATAATTTTCCTTTAATATGGTCCAAACCTATATAAACCTGATTTAATATCACTGTAGAGCAGTGACCACTGCACTACAGTGTTAGATATTATGGGTTCATGTTCGCAAACAGTGGTCAGTGGTTCCTAGACAGTGTATTTACTGAATGAGACATTTCAAAAAAGACTCAGTTTTTCTTGATCCTGGGGTTGGAGTTGTTAAAAATACTGATTCCACGAGCTCTGACACCGACAGCATCTGCAGTGACGCCTGGCTGCTGAAGAACTTTATCCAGAGTTGTTTTCTTTATCGCAGCTGGGGAGATCTTCTCTTGGTCAGCCAAAAACTGAAGCTCCCTTTTAAAAGATACGCATAGAGCATAAGAAACACAAGATATACAGCTTTCATTGCAATATGTAAACAGGTACTTTAAAATTCAGAAAAAGAAGAACATTAAGAAATCCTTAAAATATGTCTGCATAACAGCTCCATTAGCTGTCTGAAGTCCATATTTAGTTTAGAATCAATTTACATTAAAAATGGTTAAGAATTGCATTTTTGTTAGGTGCCAATAAAAAAAAATTCCACTTCACCTGATCAACTTACCTTGTTCTTACACAAGAGGCCTCAACTGCATTTATGAGGAGGCTTCGGAAGCCACCACTCTCCATGACGTGAAGGGCGTGGATTGTGGCGCCCCCTGGTGAGCAAACGTTGTCTTTAAGCTGCCCAGGGTGTTGCTCTGAGTCCAACAACATGCGAGCGGCTCCCTTTAGAGTAGCATAAAGAAGGAAATGATATACAGACCAATGTTTTTTCTGTATCGTTATTCAGCACCTGTGCATCCAGATTCTGTCTGCTGTCAGCCAAGACTGGCTTAATTAATCTCCACTGGAATGAAAAGGTGCCTAAATAAATGCCATGACTGTCTATTGCCTGCAATTTTCAGACAGAAAGTTGGAATTCGTGCTTAAAAATGTCAGTTTTTATAACAAAGAAAGAAGACCAATATATATATATATAGAAATTTAAATACCAAGACTGCAATTAGATTAAGTCTAAAAAACTAATATAGCTAAATCATTCACAAACATGTACAGTAAAGGGCAGTTTACATGAACAAGTGCAAAGTAAAAAATAAGAATTTCGTATTATAGTTTGGAGAATCAATATGCCGAAACCATTTCCTATCTCTTAAGCTTAGATGTGTGAATGCTCAGGCAAAGCAAACCTACAATACATTTCATTGTTATTATAGCCCACAGTGTCTTTCAAGCTGTTCCTACCCTGTTACACATGCATATTCTAGCATCCTAACTAATCCATCAGAGCTCTGGCTCTATGCTTAATACTGCAGTCTTGATGGGAAGTGAACCGCCACAACTTTTTTTAAAGTCTTTTTTCTGGGCTCATCTGTATTTAATGTCAATCATCTCTGACTAGCTTCGCAGTCAATACTAAAGGAATGTATCCCCATAGAATGATGGAGCCACCACCATGCTTCATGGTCTGTTCAGAGTAATGTGCAGTGTAAGTTTTCTACCACATAGCATTTTGCATGTATTGTATTTTACATTTCTGTGTAAAACACCTTCTTCATCTTGGACCAAACTGTGCCATCAACTTTATTGTCAAATATGAGGGTCCTACCAGCAGGGCTTGGGCACCAAGGCGTACCGCCAACCTCCTGGGCAGTCCCATTTTTACTCCACCATCAGCAAGGGCATCCACAGCTAGGAATGCCTGCAAGACAACAATCATACAATTACAGTCATAGAGAAGGGGCAGCTATCCAGAGAGAATCATATAAGTGGTAAGGCAGCATTTTCTAAATGCTGTAAAGCAAAGCAAGCTCACATAGGCGGGTCCACTGCCACTCAGGCCTGTGACGGCATCGATCAGGTCCTCCTCCACCTCAGTGCAGTAGCCAACGCTAGCCATCAGCTGTTCCAAAAGTTTTCCATCCTCCACCTGTGCATGTGTACCTGTTGCGTAGACAGTGGCCCCTTCACGCACCACCACTGGAGTGTTGGTCATGCAGCGCATCACCTTTGGAGAAGTACGATACTGCTGCAGTTTCTGTGAAGTGATAACAACAAAATCTTCAAGGACCTGTTCTCTTAATCACATAACATGTGAAGAAGAAATAAATGCAATGGCTAAGACTTGCCTTCTCTATGGAGCTGATAGTCACACCTGCAGCACAGGACACGATAAGGTGACGGTCTTCAATATCTGGCCCAATCTCATCAAGAACAAAGGGGATGATGTGGGGCTTCACAGCCAGGAAGAGGACATCACTTCTGTTGACCGTCTCCTTGTTGCTGGTGGTAAAGGTCACACCCATTTTCTATAAATACAGAAGTTGTATACAAATTAGTTCAATGCAAATAAAGAACTATAAAGTTCTGACAAAAACTTTACATGCACTCAACAGTGGCTTGAATATCCCATTAACCCAGGGCTTTTATTAAAGAATTTGAACCTTTATTTTTTTCCAAGAATGGATTGATGAGTTCTATAAATATTCAAAACAAGAGATGGATGAGATTAAGTCATATTTTGTGTGATCCACACAGGTTCATATATATATATATATAGTCTTAAATATTGCAAAATATAGCACATAAGGGGTGAAATCTTCTGAACAAAGAAGAACAGAATCTGGCTGTTATAACTGGACCCAAATACACATAACTGGTTTTAGAATGTACATTGAGCTTCTAGAACAACCAAATCAAGTGAAAATAGTGCCAACAGCGTCCAAAACCAGTTTCTGTGCTTGTCGGTTAAAACAGCAATGTCATTTTAATAGTAAGATTAGTCACATCGTCCTATCAAAGCCAGCCAGAACTTTTCCAGAGCCTGGTTGAAGGCTAAACTATGGTTGATTCTGGAAGTTTTAAACTGGAGGTTTTGGTGGAGGTCTATGTATATATTTAATCCTGAAAATCTTTTGAATATACAGAACTGTTCAAAACCAAAACCAAAATTAATAGGCTGTGACATTCATGGACATGACAAATGTATGTACATATGCACCCACCCGCAGCTGCTGCACTGTGGGAAGTTCAGTGTCTGGAGAGCTCGCTGTGATTCTGTGGGTGGCAATCACGCCTTGGAGGGAGAAAATGTCCAGAAACCACTTCAGTGTATGATTGCAATCTTCACATCTCAAAAATACAAGTCAAAACCTATTAAAACACAAATGAAAAAATATTTACCTGCAACCGAGAAGCCTCTCACTAAAGCCTGCGCCAGCTGGCCAGCTCCTATAAATCCGACACTCATTATGCCTGAAAATAGAATAAATTGAATATTGCATCATACAGTATGTTTGTTATTTGTTTCGCCTGTTTTTCATCACTTCCACGAGTACGTTTCTTCCTGAGTACGTAGGGAACAAACCCTTACTTCCTTGTTATCCGAACGCATCACGACACATAATGTATAAAATCATATTTTTGACAAATCGCATCTTTAAAGCAAAACATAGACTTACAAATTAGGAAGATTCTTCGGATTAGCAATGTAGCTACAAAATGTTATGATTCCACAGTCAACGTGTTTAGCTTCCTCTCCCTGTAAAAATACCAGGCATTGGCAGATGTAATCAGCCAATGAGTGTGTACCTTTGGGTATACGTAAATCGTGTAACCAATCAACAAACCTAATGGGCGGGACGTGGAAAGCTGAAGAGCCAGTTGTGTCGGTCTGTACCACACATCAGATCCCTTGACCCAGTTATTGAAGAACCATACTGAAATTGATCAAATAAGTCGAGAGAATGGTATTTGCCGTGATTTCTCAGGCTCTGACAACACCAAACATGCCAAAAGTCACTTGTTCTGTTCTCAATGTGTGCTTCACACTGAAAAATCATTGGTTTTTTGCCACCTTCCTCCCTCCTTTCCCCATGTTATAATATAATATAATAATATTTGTAGTGGAGCAAGGCCATTGTTTGTCAAATTAAACATCCAATAACCTCAGGATCAAGAAGGTGCTGACTGTGGTTATAACTTGTACTCAGACAAAACAAGTACAATATCCAAAATTTGGAAGTTGTATTTTACAGTTTGTTTGTCAAGTTTGGGTAACAATAGACATAGATCCATCTTATTGTATAGCTTCTCCTGTTGGAATAAGAAACAAAAACAAAATAGACAAAAAAAATACCAAAAAGAATCCTGTTTGTGAAATTCTCTGCCATTGTTTGCACATGTGTCAATTCCACTGATTACCATTATCACAGCAAAAAACCTATTTGTACAGACAGGCTTTTAATTTAATTCGATGTTATTTTTTATGTGCTTTTCCTACATGTTTTGTGAAGCACTTTGTGAGTTTCATATGTGAAAGAAAGGTGCTAAGCAAAGACAATTTTACACACTTCTACTTACATACTTGCAAGAAAACCCCACCCCCAAAATATTCCTTTTGTGACCATGTAACAACACTGTTGGAAAGTAGAACATGCACAGAAATTAACAAGCAACATTATTATTAGTTTGTGTTGTTAACAGCCATTAGGTTACTCATATTAACCAGCAAGACCCACTGGTTTTCAAGCTTGGATATAAAGCAATGTTAAGTTTGATTTGATTTAATTTCTAAAACCAGATTATTGTCAGAGAGTGTAACACAGAAAAAGTTGTCAGTAGCATAATTTTCTTTTCAGCCACCTACGAATTAGCACGAATTGTACTGAGCATTTTCAGAATGTCCCCACTGAACTCTTTCAGCCCTCCCCCAGGTGCATCCTTTATTGGCAATAACTGGATGAATGAACTTTCCTTGAGTTTCTGGTGCTTAAATAAAACAATTAATTTACTAACATTTGTAAATACCGCTTCAGGATGAATAGCTGCACAATATTTTTGAAGATTTTCTGTCAAGCTAATAAGTTATGTCTTCAACAGGTGACTACAAAAGTCACATTTATAAAGTGGCTATAGATTACTTACAGCAGCTGCCACCAAAGTATTTATGTCAGTCTCTCTAAACAAAATCAGCAAAAAACATAAATGAAGGTTATGATAGGATAAACAAATGACAATCTAGCATGCTAAAATGCTTATAACAGAAAAATGAATACAATCTTTCAGAAATCAAGTTAAAAGTCAGCCTGAAAAATTTGCAACTTCTTCAGATAAAGAAAGAGATACAAAACTAAACTTCTGTGTTTGGGCATTTTATTGAACACTTGAAATATAAAAAATATATGGAAATAAAGAATGCCTGCGACAGACTGGCGACCTGTCCAGAGTGTACCCTTCCTCTCGCCTGGATCGTTAGCTGGAGATGGACACCAGCACCTCCCAACCCCACTAGGGACAAGAGTGTAAGAAAATGGATGGATGGATGGATGGATGAATAAAGAATGCCACATTCATTCAGTGATAAAACTGTAATGTAGATAGAAACAATTAAATACTCAGTTAGGTTACATCAGTTAGGTTTTAAAATGCATCAGACACATTTACATTTCAGTACTAAATTGCAATCCACCAATTATATAATGCAATAAGAAGAGGAAAAAAAAACATAAAGAGAAAATTCTTGAATACTAAAATCAATATCCAGTCTTGGTGCACACAGTAGACCTTACATATTAGACAAATCTCTAAGGTATATTTAACTTGTTGAAGTCTTTAAAACAATAAATAAGCTGCTAAGTCTAGATATGTACATTTATGGGACCAAATAGTGGCAAATGGAGAAAGCAACATGCTTAATACTGTCTAGTATTTTTAAGGTTTTTAGTATATAACACTATTAAACTATGGATCAAATATTCTTCACAGAAACTGGAGTAAAAGTTTGTTTTTGTTCTTGTTTTTCAGACAGCAGAGCTGGAGACAAATCGAATCCTCTGAGAGTAAACAAGGTCAATAAAATATAACACAAGGTTGACACAAGTGAAGACTGCTACAACCAGCTTACTGTCCCAGGAACATTCTCCCCGGGGGCAGTCCTCAGGACGAGAAGTGCTGCCGTACTTTTTATCAAAGCTGAAGATGGGCCAGATCAGTGCAGTACTGAGGTAGAGGATCACAGCAAAGAACGTGTAGACGACCACAAAGCGGTCAAATGGGAACTTCAGTGCAGCAGTTCTTCCGGACACTGTCACTATGATGACGATCACTGTTACAGAGAAACAGAGGCTGTACACCACCACGCAGTATTGGGTGGCTATATACTGGCTGTATTCGCTGTCATTAGCAAGAGCCCCAAAAATGATACAGGCCACAAATCCCTGGATCACCTTGAGCAGACCAGATACAGTGGCCATGTAGCCCACCACAGCTCCCGGTTTTGCTCTGGTCAAGAATACTTCCACTCCATATGGGAAACAGCAAACACTGGAACAGACGGTGACGGAAATGCGGTAGATTTGTTCTTCGTAGTTCTCTTCAGCGTGTTCTGTTTGGAGAAAGTATACTGGGTAGACCACAGAGGCAGTGATGTACATCAGTGTTGCTAACATGGCAAAGGCAACAGTGAAGTTGTCCCATGAAATTGGCATGCAGCTGTGGAGCCGCGTGATGTCCAGGGTGAAAACGACCAGTGTGACGGTGAAGCTGAAGCACCAAACAAACATACAGAAGGTCCCATAGTTTGCACCGTAGCCTGCATTGTGGGACACCAGGGCGATTATGGTACATCCAAGCACCAGCTGGCATATTCGGGCTGCACCCAAAGGTGACAGCACAGCGTCCTTGTTGAGGTAGTGTCCCCCATGTGGATCCATAACGTTGCTAGGCTTATGAAGTTCAGAAGTCTTCCTTTGGGATATTCTTGTTCTCAGTGTTGGTGTTCTTGCGGCCTACTCCCCTCTTTCACATGGACCTCACCCTTTCCTGGTTTGCTCCTAAAGATGACCACTAATTACAAATGTCTGAACTTGCTTTGTAATTAGAAAAGCTTGCTTGAGATCAAGTTACATTTACAGACAGATATGTGGAGGTTTCTCTGGAAGACTTCGGCAATCAGATTTTTAAAAAAATTTTGGAAAGTTTCAACTCATTAAACTGCATTCATCTTCAGTGCTGAAAACTCACTTAATAAGGCAATAAACAAGCCATTTTTTTTCCTTTTGTCATTATTGGTACATTAGAAGTCCATTAAAATATATTCTTTTCTTGCTTACTGTCTTCCTTTGTTGTTGTCCAATGTAAAAAGAAGTTTCTGTTCTCACGGAATTCCTTTAAGAGTCGTATCCAGATTTAGGTCTTCAGCAATAGCTATTTGTGATGAGAGGTGGACAAGTTGTTGTCTTGCCTATCAAGTCCAGTAAGCCTTTAATTGTCCATCAGATTCAATCTTGTTCTTCGGCTTGCTCTTCCAGTCTCCTTCAGCCTCTCTTGGATTTGGTTTTTTACTTTTCTCTACCTGAGCAGGCACATCCTGTTCCTCCCTGTCTGAGTGTCACTGTGCACTTGGTGGACTGCTAGGGGTGACTGTTTAAATCAAAAGTTTGTGAAGAGCCCAGACTCACCAGGCCTTTGCCAGCTCTATAAATAGGGGGTCTATATTCCACAGAGGGGCGGGAGGCTACATGTGGCTGGCAACCTGGGAGTCGTATTTCTGGAGAGGCTGACTCAGAGCTCCCTTCAGTATAACAGACTGGCATTTACATGGAGTGTAATGACAGGGAGGGAGGTTAAAAACGTCCATTAAAGACATAAATTACATATGAGTTGAGAGAGATGATTATACACGAGTGATAGCAAATTGAGTCTAAACACGTGAGAGGAAGGCGGCATTTCCAGAACAAAGCTTCAACATGTAGGATCAGTGTTCTTTTATTGTTGATTTATGAACCAAAGAATGGTTTTTACTGGGACAGCTACCCCAAAATCTTTTCATAGCTGTTGACGATTACCAATGCATCTTGATCCAATACAACTCTGCTATACAGACAATATTAAAAGATGATTGCTTAGAAAGCAGAATCTGGGACATTTTGCAACACCGACAAATTTCATACGTGAAAAAAATTCACATGCTGAAAACCCTGTTGTGGCTCTTTTAAGCCTGGTAAAAACAAGCCCTTTATCTTGCACTATTTGCTTTGTACAGAGGGTCAGGGATGTCAGCTGTTGAGAAACGATTGCTTCCTGGATGCGTGGACTGTGTGTAGGTTTTAAATTTTATTGAATTGCTAATGTTTGTTCATAATGTAAAATGCGCCAGTTCTATGCTAAGAAGCTTATTGCAAATTGCTTGTGCTTTAAACAGCCATCCTCCACTGCAAATACAGTTATATTATTAATTCAATATTTGGAAGAATGGCCAACATGGACTGAACCGCTTCAATCACTTCCTCTGCTGCCATTCTTAAAACAGCGCAGAAAATCAACGTCATCGTTTACAACTTCTCCTTCTATTCACTGATTGGCCCCATGGAAAATCTACTGGACACAATCAATGTCAAAGGGAGAAAACCCAGACTGTGCTGTAAGCGAGAATTATTTTTCGAGCGGTGCTGCACAGGAAGGCAATGGCCAAGTTAGGCTTTTTTGGGGGTTGCTCAAAACTGAAAAAATGCCTCAGGAAAAGCTTGTGGTCCAGACCAGCCTGGAAAATCTGGAATATTATGGTATTTTTGACCATTTCCAGTTCAATATATAGAAAAATATGTTACAAGCTTCTTACCTCTTTGTCCATCCCTCCATCCAAAGAAAACAGAGGGATTTGAGGATCCCAATTTTTTTTTGTTTCGTCTTCCTTCGAAGAAGTCAGAAAATAACTCTTCTAGCCTCTCTACAACTTGTTACCAGTGATCATTATAACATGTAAATAATAACAAGACTGCTCAGCAATGTTCACCGTATAGTATATGTAATGTCTTCCTTTTTGGGTGTGATACAAAGACATGCAATCAGCACAAAGCAAAGAACAGCAATGTATTTACAATTCACAAAGAATCACTTCTCTGTAAAAAAAAAAAAAAATAGCACTTATAAATATGATTTACATAACAAAATAAATATGTAAAAGATACCAATGTAGCTTGAGTTACTTTTTTGTTAAAAAATATGTTACAGAATAAAATTACAATTAGTAATACTTCTCCATTTTTCCGGTGTGATGAAAAATAGAGGTCCTTTACAAGCATATTTTATAAAGTCATCATTACATAGAAACAATGTCATTATATTAAAACGTGATCTCTATGATGAAATAAAAGAAGGGAGTTACAATGGTGAACACTTGCAAATAATCTATACAAATACTCATAAAATATACAATACACAACATTTGTCTCCCTTTAAATGTTCATTGTGCATTGAGTTTGATGACTGTTGAGCTGTAGGGAGTTGACCTGACATAAGTGTGTGTCCTGTGATGATGACACAGTCCGTACGAAAGAGGTATGGATGTAATGGCACTATAATACGTATGTGTAGCTGTTTCTGACATGTTTCCAGATCCACCTTAGCACCATTTCAGAGTATGATTAGCACTATAATATATTGTTATATCTTCAGCTGCAAAAATTCGCATGTCCAATTTCAACTAGGTGTAGACCAGTTCCAGGTATCAAGGTATATCAATATTTTATAAAATTATTGTTTCAAAATCATCAAAAGTTTTCATTATATGGTTCCTGCAGTTTAAGGTCATTTAAATGACATGCCGGGGTCGGTGGCATGTGGTTGAAGATTTCTCTGACTGTATGGAGATTGGAGAAAACCGATTGCTTGCAAAAATCACAGACAGTCATGCTGTGTAAATAAAAAGGAGCATCACCCATCACTTTTGTTAAAGGTGACATTGTTTTAACACTATAGTTGGCAACTCAAAAGCAGCATGATTGAAGGCAGCTGACTACAAGTTAGCCACCTGAGCAGATGCCTGAACTGATTAACCAGTCATTTATTTTTCAGGTTATCATACTGAAAAATCTCTTAACCCATGTCAGTGGTGTTCTATTATTTATAAAAAATATATTTCAATGGAAAATGGGAGAGGACATTAATCCTTTGGAACAGATTTCTCTAGAGTTACTGTGTGATTTTGCTTGGGTCAATGTATCAGTCAAAATAACTTCTACAAACAAATTTTATAGATATAGCTATGAAAACTGTAATAATGATAATGTTAAATCATTTTAGCACCAATCGAAATAAATGTTGCTTCCTGTTTTAATTGAGATGAATTTGATCATGATATACCCTTTTGCTGAAATGTGATCATATCGTAAAAGTCTCAATCAAGCTCATGCGAAATTCCAACTTTGTCTGCTTATTTTCATAATCATCGCAATATTTAGTGCAGATGCTATCTGACAACTTATTTTCATTTGGGTATCTTTAATACTAAAATAAAGGCAACTTACTTTCTTCTTACTTTTAAGAGCTTTACTGACTGTGCTTTTTTTATACCGTTTTACACTGTGCACTGAGCAGAGGTATCAGTTATGGGAGACAGGCCAGAAAGATCATCCAGTCCTGCTTAGTTCTAGCTTAAAACTGGATAATGTGTCCCTTTTAGCTGCCACTGCTCAGCATGCCAAGTAGTTTGCTCGGGTCCATGCCTTGCTGTTGGGCCATCTTCTGCACGTCAAACCCCATGTGCATGAGAAACTGCACAACGCTCATCTCTTGCCCTGTGAATTGGTCCCGAATGGTCGGGCAGGTGGGGTTGCAGTGCGGCCAGGGGCAGTTGTCAATCAGATGCACAGGACAAGCTTTGGGCGGTGGCTTGTTGTTCCTGCTGTCATGGAGGCTGCGGTCCCAGCAGTGAAGGGCTCGGGGCAGAGAGGTCCCTTTGACTTGCACGTCGATCCAGTAGCTGAATCACAACACAAGAGGGAGCTATTAGCTCACAGTAGAAAAACAATGCATGCGAAGTCCCTCAGGACGGTAAATTTCACTCACTTTCTGGTGATAACTTCATGTGATAAACATGCTGGAGCAAACATAGCCCTGAATAAAAGAAGACATGATAAATAATGAGTAAATAAATATATTTATTTTTAAATTCTCCTTCTAAATTGCAACAGTGCAGCCTTACGGGACATCTTTGAGTGTGTTCCTCAGCTCAATGCCTAGATTCTGGATGTAGCGCCACTGGCCTTCCTGCACAGGTTGACCTGTTAGCTGGATGTTGTCCACTGTCAACTGGGCCTCATCAAACAGCCACTGGACCACAAACACGGGACCTGCACAGAGATAAAAAAAAAAGAAAAGAAAAAGGCAAATTAATTTAAAATGTTGTAAACCTTAAAATAAATGTGGATACAGGCAATTTAGCATTATAAAAATAATCCAAACAGAGCCAGGCCATGTTTTGAACAGGTTGTCATTTTAGGACTGGCGTCCAGAGAATCCATCAAGCCACAGACCTTCTTTTTATCTTATTAATGAATCCCCTTTTGCTTTTACATTTATTTAGCATTGTTTGTATTTTGCATTGGATTAAATGCAGCCTCACTGCACTCAGGCAAGAAAAGCTAAGTTTATTGTTACGTTCACCAGAAAGCATGGAATAAAGTTTCTATAATTGATCATTTCGCCACTTTGCAAATGTGTGCCTTTGCAGCGTAGGTAGAAATTAAACTGTCTACCACAAGACGTCTATATTTATCAGGCATAATTTTATACCCACCAGAGATGATTTATAGCTGCCTTTTAACTGAGGAGTTAAAGTAACTTCACATATTCTGTATATTGTAGTAATGTAGCTCCAATTAATAATACATACCAGTCGGCAGTTAGTCAGTTACTTTGGTTTGGTCTGAGGTCATCATTGGATATATTTCATAAGTGAAGTGTGAAGTGGAAAAAGCCATTGTGAGGGTCACAATTAAATGTGAGTTTTCTATGATTATTTGTCTGAACAATTGGTAATAATAAAAAAACTTAAATACAAAGAGGAATAAACTGATACTCTTTTTTTTTGTTTATGGGTAGGAAGCAATATGTTTATGACTTCACAATAGAAGAAGAAAAGGACATAATTACATAGCATACACACTCTGTGGAAAGTACTAAAAATTGTTACTAACTGATGCTCTTATGATCAGAAATGTTCTGCTAGCTTAGATAAACGATACAACCGTCAATACAGCTTTGAATTATAACTGCTGTAAAAAAAAACTGAACTGATGCTGGGAAGAAAAGTTTGTATGTGACATATAGTAACTGAATTTATCTGCATGTCCTCTGCTTCTTCCAGTTGTATTGGTCTAACTAGGCCAGTAGAGGGCCCCACATGATAAACTCACTTTTAATTGATGGGAAGACTCTGTATCCAAAGAAACAATTCCACTCCTCTCCTTCATGGCTTTGCCTGCACCTATCAGGCACCACACTTCCCCAGTACCTTACAGGAAATTCAACAAAACAACGTAAGCAAACATGTTGTCAGTTGCAAAACAATCAAATATGAGATGAATTTTTGATTTTATATTTATCCCCTACGTGATTCCTCTCTTGATAGTCTCTGTGGGCGTGCAACCGATTGTATCCACACAGTCCGTGCAGTGGTACTGCTTGTTGTCCAGGAACCAACCCGAATCGGACAGGCCTCGCACCTGTATCCCAGCGTAGCCCAGCCCCTCTAGGAGCTCAGCTACACGATCCACATTCAGAAGAACCCCTGTGCCACCAGCACTGCAAACGTCAACAATTCACATTTGTATCAGCAAGAATACAGCAAAGCTACACTGATATGTAAGAATTTCAAATTAAATACCTGCTTCCTGCTAACAGAAGTACCCTGGCATTGTCTAAACCTTTGCCCAGAAGATTTTTTACAACTTCCTGGATAATCAGGGAACCCATGAAAGCATATCCATCTGAACAAAACAGTAAGAAGAGGTTTAAAATAGCAATTCCTTAAGGATGAATACATTGTCCTGACTGAGAGGACTTTATAATTTCTTACTCTGCTCTGTCTTAGCCGTAACACCGCTCCACACGTCACTGGAGCAGTAGGGAATGAACCTGCACAAATGATGCAAAGTTAAAACTGGCAGTAGGAAATTCAGTGAAGTAGTCACTGAGCATAGAAACAGCAGTCAACTTACACCATGTTTGCGTTCCACCAGTGAGGGTTTTCCTCAGGCAGTGGAGACAGGATCCCCGTGCCTGCAGAGACAGATGTATCATTAGCCATCCTGGCTCCCCCCCAATCCCCAGACACATCCTCCTCTTACTCATCATCATTACCAAATGGATTATAGTCATTACACTGCAATGACAGAGAAAGGAATCTATGCTTTCTTAGCAGTGGGCGCCAGGTAACTATTCCGAAGCATCTCATGACTGGATGCAAGGTCTTAATAACACTGTAAATGGGTGCATGTCATATCCGATCTCATTTCGTTGCAAATAAGTCAAGGCAGCTTCTACTTTGCACACTGCGGTGCAAACAAACTGACCTCTTTTAGTTTGGGGCCACTTGGAAGAGCTCATAAACCGTCTCATGGTCTCGTATC